>NC_044988.1:100702501-101051345 GCF_008728515.1 Papio anubis | reverse complement strand
AGCAGGGGGTTGCAATCCTAGTCTCTGATAAAACAGACTTTAAACCAACAAAAATCAAAAGAGACAAAGAAGGCCATTACATAATGGTAAAGGGATCAATTCAACAAGAAGAGCTAACTATCCTAAATATATATGCACCCAATATAGGAACACCCAGATTCATAAAGCAAGTCCTTAGAGACCTACAAAGAGACTTAGATTCCCACACAATAATAATGGAAGACTTTAACATCCCACTGTCAACATTAGATAGATCAACAAGACAGAAGGTTAACAAGGATATCCAGGACTTGAACTCAGCTCTGTGCCAAGCGGACCTAATAAACATCTACAGAACTCTCCACCCCAAATCAACAGAATAGACATTCTTCTCAGCACCATGTCGCACTTACTCCAAAACTGACCACGTAGTTGGAAGTAAAGCACTCCTCAGCAAATGTAAAAGAGCAGAAATCATATCAAACTGTCTCTCAGGCCACAGTGCCAACAAATTAGAACTCAGGATTAAGAAACGTACTCAAAACCGCACAACTACATGGAAACTGAACAACCTGCTTCTGAAAGACTACTGGGTAAATAACGAAATGAAGGCAGAAATAAAGATGTTCTTTGAAACCAATGAGAACAAAGACACAACGTACCAGAATCTCTGGGACACGTTTAAAGCAGTGTGTAGAGGGAAATTTATAGCACTAAATGCCCACAAAAAAAGCAGGAAAAATCTAAAATCGACACCCTAACATCACAATTAAAAGAACTAGAGAAGCAAGAGCAACCAAATTCAAAAGCTAGCAGAAGGCAAGAAATCACTAAGATCAGAGCAGAACTGAAGGAGATAGAGACACAAAAAACCCTTCAAAAAATAAATGAATCCAGGAGCTGGTTTTTTGAAAAGGTCAACAAAATTGATAGACCGCTATCTAGACTAATAAAGAAGAAAAGAGAGAAGAATCAAATGGACACAATAAAAAATAATAAAGGGGATATCACCACCGATCCCACAGAAATACAAACTACCATCAGAGAATACTATAAACAGCTCTATGCAAATAAACTAGAAAATCTAGAAGAAATGGATAAATTCCTGGACACATACACCCCCCAAGACTAAATCAGGAGAAGTTGAATCCCTGAATAGAACAATAACAGGCTCTGAAATTGAGGCAATAGTTAATAGCCTACCAACCGAAAAAAGTCCAGACCCAGACAGATTCATGGCTGAATTTTACCAGAGGTACAAAGAGGAGCTGGTATCATTCCTTCTGAAACTATTCCAATCAATAGAAAAAGAGGTAATCCTCTCTGACTCATTTTACGAGGCCAGCATCATTCTGATACCAAAGCCTGGCAGAGACACAACAACAACAAAAAAGAGAATTTTAGATCAATATCCCTGATGAACATTGATGTGAAAATCCTCAGTAAAATACTAACAAACCAAATCCAGCAGCACATCAAAAAGCTTATCCACCACGAACGATCAAGTTGGCTTCATCCCTGGGATGCAAGGCTGGTTCAACATACACAAATCAATAAACGTAATCCATCACATAAACAGAACCAAAGACAAAAACCACATGATTATCTCAATAGATGCAGGAAAGGCCTTCAACAAAATTCAACAGCCTTTCATGCTAAAAACTCTCAATAAACCAGGTACTGATGGGATGTATCTCAAAATAATAAGAGATATTTATGACAAATCCACAGCCAATATCATACTGAATGGGTAAAACTGGAAGTGCATTCCCTTTGAAAATTGGCATTGCCAGGATGCCTCTACCTACCTTATTCATAGTGTTGTGTTCTACAGGGTAATCAGGGTAGGAGAAAGAAATAAAGGGTATTCAATTAGAAAAGACGTGAAGCCAAATTGTCCCTTGTTTGCAGATGACATGATTGCGTATTAGAAAATCCTATCAAGTCTCAGCCTAAAATCTCCTTAAGCTGGTAAGCAATCTCAGCAAAGTCTCAGGATACAAATCAATGTGCAAAAAATCACAAGCATTCTTATACACCAATAACAGACAAACGGAGGCTTCAAATCTCATGATTGAACCCCATTCACAAATCGGTTTCCAAAAGCGAATAAAATACCCAGGAATCCAAATTTTACCAGGATAGCGCCCCTCATGAGCACAAACCAATGTCGTTTAATCGAAATAAAAGAGGGGATACAAATAAATGGAAGAATATTTTATGCTCTGCGATGGATGGGAATAATCAATATCATGAAAACAGCCATACTGCCCAAGGTAATTTATAGATTCACGCCATCCCCATCAAGCTACCACCATTTCACAGAATTGGAAAAAACTACTTTAAAGTTCATATGGAACCAAAAGAGCCTGCATTGCCAAGACAATCTTGCCAAAAGAACAAAGCTGGAGGCATCACCACTTGACTTCAAACTATAATTAAGGCTACAGTAACTAAAACAGCATGGTACTGCAATTCAAAACAGATATAAATTCAAATGGAACAGAACAGAGCCCTCAGAAATAAATACCACATCTACAAACCATCTGATCTTGACAAAACCTGACAAAAACAAGAAATGGGGAAAGGATTTCCCATTTTAATAAAGGGTGCTGGGAAAAACTGACTACAGCCATATGTAGAAAGCTGAAACTGGATCCCTCTTACAATCTTATACAAAAATTAATCTGCTGATGGATTGAAGACTTCTTAAATGTTAGGCCTAAAACCATAAAACCTCTAGAAGAAAACCTAGGCAATACCATTCAGGACATAGGCATGGGCAAGGACTTCATGACTAAAACACCAAAAGTACTGGCAACAAAAGCCAAAATAGACAAACGGGATCTTAATTAAACCAAAGAGCTCTGCACAAGCAAAGAAACTACCATCAGACTGAACAGGTAACCCACAGAATGGGAGAGAAAATTTCTGCAATCTACCAGAATTGACAAAGGGCTATTATCCAGAATTCCATAAATAATTTAAACAAATTTACAAGAAAATGAAAAACCTATCAAAAAGTGAAGGATATGAATAGACACTTTCAAAAAGAAGACATTTATGCAGCCAACAGACACATGAAAAATGCTCATCACTGACCATCAGAGAAATGCAAATCAAAACCACAATGATACTATCTTTACACTAGTGAATATGGATTATTAAAGTCAGGAAAGACAGGTACTGGAAAGGGATGTGGAGAATAGGAATACTTTTACGCTGTTGGTGGGAGTGTAACTAGTTCAAATCCATTGTGGAAGACAATGGCCATTCCCTCGCCAGATCTGTAGAACCAGAAATAATATTCTGGACCTTGAAAGTGATCCCATTACCGGGTGCATACTCAGCTGACTGTAAAATCATGCTACTATAAAGACACATGCAATAATGCATAGTTTATTGAGGCAATATTCAATAGCAAAAGACTTTGAACCAACCCAAATGTCCATCAAATGATAGACTGCATTAAGAAAATGTGGCCATATATACCTACGGAATACTATGCAGCCAAAAAGGGATGAGTTCATGTCCTTTTGCAGGGATATGATGAAGTTGAAATCCATTATTCTGAGTATAAAATCTATCGTAAGGATAGAAATTAACACTATATGCCTCCACTCATAAGGGAACTGGAAACAATGAGGTCACGGACACAGGAGTGTAAAACATCACACACCGGGGCCCGTCATGCAAGTTGGCTAGAGGGATAGCATTAGAGATACCTAATGTAAAATGACGAGTTAATGGGTGCAAACCAACATGGCACATGTACCTATAAAATGTAAACTCCGCACGCTGGTGCAATATTGCACCATAACTTAAAAAGCATGGCTTAAAAATAAACAAATAAAAATAAAGTGGGTTGAGATGCCGTGGCTCATGCAAGCAATCCCAGCATTTCTGGAGGCCGAGGCGGGCGATCGAGCAGTCAGAGATCGAGATCTGTCTCGACGGCCCACAGTGAAATCCCTCGTCTCTACCAACAATAATAGTTGGCGAGGGTTGGCGCTAGGAACCCAGCATGGAGGAGATGGAGGAATTTAGGGTGAGCGCAGGGAGGGAGATTGCAGCGCATTGCATTTCCAGTTTAGGATTTCGCCGGGCTAAATGGTAATGCTGGAGACTTTATCTCGCCTCTACCAGGCTGGAGTGCAGCACGGATCTCAGCTCACCGCAGCCCGCCTCCCTGCCGGCCTCTTCCTGCCTCAGCCTCCCGGCAGCTGACCACAGGCTCACCACCCCCTACTCGCCAGGCCTTTGCATTTTAGCAGAGCATTGCGGCTCACCAAGCAGCTGCGGATGGCCCCATCTCCCGACCGGATCCGTCTCACCTCCCAAAGTGTTGAATATAGGTTTGAGCCACCGCTACCGTCAAAAAAAAAAATTTTAAATAAATAAAGTGTTAAAAAAGGAAAGCAGCACTGGCACATGAACTTATTTAGCTTTAAATCTCCTGTCTTTGGCACACTGGAAGAACTGTGGCGTAATTTCTCAGGGCTGTGGTAACAACATGTCACAAACTGGCGGCTTATAACACAGAAATGTTCTGCCTCAAAGTTCTGGAGGCCTGAGGTCCAAAGTGAGGGCGTGGACAGGGCCATGCTGCATCTGAAGGCGCTGGGAATCCTCCTGCCCATGTCTCTCTCCAGCCTCCAGCATCCTCCAGTGTTCCTTGGCGTGTGGCGGAGTCACTTCTGTCCTCCCTCTTCACAGAGCCTATCTTCTCCCTGTGTCTTCTTTCTTTTCTTTTCTTTCCTCCCTCCCTCCCTCCCTTCCTTCCTTCCTTCCTTCTTCCCTCCCTCCCTTCCTCCTTCCTCCCTCCCTCCCTTCCTCCCTTCCTCTCTTTCTTTTGAGACAGAGCTCTGTCACCCAGGCTGGAGTGCAGTGGTGCAATCACAGCTCACTGTAACCTCCGCTTCCCAGGTTCAAGCAATTCTCCTGCCTCAGCCTCCCAAGTAGCTGGGATTACGGGCATGCACCACCACGCCTGGCTAATTTTTGTATTTAGTAGAGATGGGGTTTCACCATGTTGCCCAGGCTGGTCTCGAACCCCTGGGCTCAGGTGATCCACCCGCCTTAGCCTCCCAAAGTGCTAGGATTACAGAGCCACTGCACCTGGCTTTCTCTCTGTGTGTTCACATTGCTTTCCCTCTTTCCCTCCGCATGTCTTCTGTGTGTGTCCATTTCTCCTTTCTATTTTATTTTATGTATTTATTTATTTTGAGACAGAGTCTTGCTCTGTTGCCCAAGCTGGAGTGAAGTGGCATGATCTCGGCTCACTGCAACCTCTGCCTCCCAGGTTCAAGTGATTCTTCTGCCTCAGCTTCCCAAGTAGCTGGGATTACAGGCGTGCACCACCATTCCTGGCTAATTTTTATATTTTTAGTAGAGATGAGATTTCACCATGTTGGCCAGGCTGGTCTCGAACTCCTGACCTCAAGTGATCCACTTGCCTTGGCATCCCAAAGTGCTGGGACTACAGGCATGAGCCAGTATTCCTGCCCCCACCTTTTGATTTTAATTTCATATTTTTGAGATGGGGTCTTAGTCTGTCGCCCAGGCTGGAGTGCAGTGGTGTGATCCTAGCTCACCGCAGCATCAAACTCCTGGGCTCAAGTGATCCTCCTGCCTCAGCCTTTGGAGTGTCTGGGACTATGGCATGTGGTGCCACCACACCCGGCTAATTTTTTGTTGTTATTGAGACAGAGTCTTCCTGTGTTGCTCAGGCTGATCTCTAACTCCTGGGCTCCTCCCACTTCAGCCTCCTAAAATATTGGGATTACAGGTGTGAACCACTGCAGTGGGTTAATCTACCCATCTGACAAAGGGCTGATATCCAGAATCTACAAAGAATTTAAACAAATTTACAAGAAAAAATGAAAAAAAAAACATCAAAAAGTGGGTGAAGGATATGAATAGACACTTCTCAAAAGAAGACATTTATGCAGCCAACAGACACATGAAAAAATGCTCATCACTGACCATCAGAGAAATGCAAATCAAAATCACAGTGAGATACCATCTCACACCAGTTAGAATGGTGATCATTAAAAAGTCAGGAAACAGGCCGGGCGTGGTGGCTCAAGCCTGTAATCCCAGCACTTTGGGAGGCCGAGATGGGCGGATCACAAGGTCAGGAGATTGAGACCATCCTGGCTAACACGGTGAAAACCCGTCTCTACTAAAAAAAAATACAAAAAAAACTAGCCGGGCGAGGTGGTGGGCGCCTGTAGTCCAAGCTACTCGGGAGGCTGAGCCAGGAGAATGGCGTAAACCCGGGAGACGGAGCTTGCAGTGAGCTGAGATCCGGCCACTGCACTCCAGCCTGGGCGACGGAGCCAGACTCCGTCTCAAAAAAAAAAAAAAAAAAAAAGTCAGGAAACAATAGGTACTGGAAAGGATGTGGAGAAATACAAACCACTCATCTTAACCCAGTTATCTCAGTAAAGACCACATGAGGTCACATTCTGAAGGACTGGAGGTTAAAACATCAACATATTTTTTGGGGGAAACACAGTTCACCCCTTAACAGCCTATAAGCAAAGATAACTTGGTAGCAGTGAGCACAGTAAGGTCTCAGATCCTGGGGCCTTTGCTGAAGGCCTTCCCCAGGGCAAAAGATCTGATGCTGTCCCTACTCCACTCACACACCTAGCTGAGGCCCAGGGGATGCAAAAAGCTGGACTGGAGGGCATGAGGGCCTTTCACGAATGCCCCCTACCCTGAGGTAGCTGGGGGCCCCTGTGCATGACGCAGTCAGGCTGGAGCGCTGGCCCCAGAGGCAGGTGTCAGATTATAGAAAGAGGGGCTGCAGCTAGGCCAGGTCCCTCAGGTTGCAGATGAGGAAACTGAGCCCAGGATTTGTGGGCTGATCTTGGACCACAGAGGGCGTTAGTGTTGGAGCCACACTGGGATCAGGTCTTCTGAACTCTCCTGCCCCTCTGCCATGCCGAAGCTTGGACACCCCTTGCTCTGGGAGGCCTCCCTGGCCACCTGGGCTAGGGCCCCTCATTATACGTCCTACCGCAATGATCGTGACACACAGCCCCTCTCCCCTCATCTCCTCCTGCCCCCATCACTCTGCGCTGGCCCCACTGACCTTTCGCTCTTCCTTGAACTGGGACAGGCCTTTGCTGGCCTTCCAGGTCTCTGCAAAGATCTCTCCCTCACTGCTTTGGGTATTTCCTCAAAGGTGGGTTCCCTGGCCACCGCATCTCAAACACAAGCCTCCTGCTGACTCTTCCTAGCTCCTCTCCGTAGCTCTTACCACCGGAAGGTTTTGTGATCCTGTCTACAGAGGAGGACTCTGGAACTCAGGGAGGGTGTGGCTTGTGCAGGTCGGAGAGGGAGAGGGCAGGACCAGGACCCAGACTGGACTGCTCTGTTGCCCAAGCTGGAGTGCAGTGGTGGGGTCTCGGCTCACTGAAACCTCTGTCTCTCAGGTTCCAGTGATTCTTCTGCCTCAGCTTCCCAAGTAGCTGGGATTACAGGCGTGCACCACCATGACTGGCTAATTTTTTTTTTTTTTGAGATGGAGTTTCTCTCTGTCGCCCAGGCTGGAGTGCGGTGGCCGGATCTCGGCTCACTGCAAGCTCCGCCTCCCGGGTTTACGCCATTCTCCTGCCTCAGCCTCCCGAGTAGCTGGGACTACAGGCGCCCACCACCTCGCCCGGCTAGTTTTTTCTTTCTTTTTGTATTTTTTAGTAGAGACGGGGTTTCACCGTGTTAGGCCTGGCTAATTTTTATGTTTTTAGTAGAGACGAGATTTCACCATGTTGGCCAGGCTGGTCAACCAGGCATTGATGCCCAAACCAGGCAGTGCTGTCCTTTGAGCTTCCAAAGGGAAGGGAGTAGGTCTCCTTTCTCTTTATCCTCCTTCACCGTACCATGCTGGTGCATACGTAGTAAGGGTCATGAATATAACTTGATCAGAAAGGCCACATTTTGGACTCCAATTTGGAATAGGAAAGCTTCCTGGCCACCTGGGTTGGATGCCCCTGCAATGACCACCCTTTCCCACGAGAGAGCGCTGTAGGACAGAAACTCAGCCGAGAGTGGCCCTGACAGCCGGGTCCACTGAGACCAGCCTGGACAGCGAGGGCCCCCAAGAATTGCGCTTCGGGACAACTGCCTCATTGGGTCCTCATAGCAAAACCAGAAATGAAGTACCATTACTATCCCCACTTTACACATTAAGAAGTCAAGGACCCGCCTGGCCAACATGGTGAAACCCCATCTCTACTAAAAATAGAGAGAAATCCCGTCTTAGGCTGAGGCATAAGAATCGCTTGAATCCGGGAGGCAGACGTTGCAGTGAGCCGAGGTCGAACCACTACACTCCAGCCTGGGCAACAGAGCAAGACTCTGTCTCAAAAAAGAAAAAGAGAAAGAAAAGAAAAGAAAAAACCAAGGCTCAGGCCGAGCAGCGTGTGGCTCACGCCTGTAGTCCCAGCACTTTGGGAGGCCAAGGCCAGAGGATGGCTTCAGTGCAGGAGTTGAGGCCAGCCTGGGCGACACAGTGAGACCCCCGTGTCTACAAAAACAAATACAAACATTAGCTGGGTGTGGTGGCACAGGCCTGAGTAGTCCCAGCTACTCAGGAGGCTGATGTGGGAGGATTGCTTGAGCCTGGGAGGTCAAGGCTGCAGTGAGCTGTGATTATGCTACTGTGTTCCAGCCTGGGTGACAGAGTGAGACCTTGTTTCAAAAAGAAAAGAAAAGAAGAGAAGAGAAGAGAAAAGAAAAGAAAAAAAAGGGAAGAGAGAGACTGAGGGAGGGAGGGAAGGAGGAGAAAAGAAAAGAGGAAGGAAGGAAGGAAGGAAGGACGGACGAAGGCAGGAAGGAAGGAAGGACGGACGAAGGAAGGAAGGAAGGAAGGATGAAGGAAGGAAGGAAGGAAGGAAGGAAGGAAGGAAGGAAGGGGAAAGAAACCAAGGCTTAGTGTTGTTAGATTTGTCCCAAATGAGCACCTTAGAAATGGGAGAGCCAGGGCGGCAACTCAGCCCCAAAGCCCACACTGTTGGCTGCTCAAACCCCTCCCCTCTCCCAGGCTGCTTGGCTCTGTCTTTCCTCCTGGATCCCTTCTAGGTCCCTTCAGCTCAGTGAGATTTGCCCAATACGCTCAGCAATGGATTGGGGGGCTCCCCCACATTGGCTGCTAGGGGGCTCCTGGAGAAGGCGTAGGGGTGGGGCTGTGTTGCCATGGGGAGGTGGGATCCGGGTTGCGGGACTAGGAGTCCTTCTGTTCCAGCCCCTGGCAGAGCCGGCCCCTGGGAACCGGCCAGGCTTATTAATATCCTGCTGAGTCAGGGGGCTCTTGAGTTTCGGCATCACAAGACCCAGAGGCTAAGCACTGCCGGGATATTCTTAACTCCCCAGGCACCCTCTCCCTCCCACCGGCACTGCCCACCCCTGGCTGGGGCCCTGCAGGCCTGAGTTGCCACGTGGCCTGGGGTAAAGCACTTCCCCCCACTGTGAAATGGAGACAAGAACTGTCCTGCCCCAGCTGTAATTAGACAGTGTTCCTAAACGGTTTGATGTATGCGAAGAAGAAAGAGCTGTCCTTCTAGAAAATGCTTTTTTTTTTTTTTTTTTTTGAGACAGAATCTCACTCTGTTGCTGAGGCTGGAGTGCAGTGGCATGATCTTGGCTCACTGTTACCTCCGTCTCCTGAGTTCAAGCAATTCTCCTGCCTCAGCCCCCACCCCAACCCCAACAACCCCTACTCCCTGAGATGGTTTTCTACTTTATTTTGGCCAGGCTGTTCTCAAACTCCTGACCTCAGGTGATCCTCCTGCCTCGGCCTACAATTACAGGCATGAACCACTGTGCCTTGCCCAGGTTTCTTTTTGTGGGCCTGCTACACATGGGCCCACGCCCAGTTTTTCTCGGGCCCAGCCCCCTCTCTTTTTTTTTTGAGACGGAGTCCTCTCAGCCTTGTCAGCTTCAGGCTGAGTGGTGGCTGGGATCTCGCTCACCATAAGCTCCACCTCCCCGGTTCACTTATTCTTCCTGCCTCTCAGCCTCCTCCGAGTAGCTGGGACTACAGGCGCCCGCCACCACGCCCGGCTAGTTTTTTGTATTTTTAGTAGAGACGGGGTTTCACCATGTTAGCCAGGATGGTCTCGATCTCCTGACCTCGTGATCCACCCGCCTCGGCCTCCCAAAGTGCTGGGATGACAGGCTTGAGCCACCGCGCCCGGCCAACCCAGCCCCTCTCTTACAGAGCTCACTGCGTGCACCCACAGGCCCCCGCCAGCAGCCGCAGCTGAGTGGGCTCGGCCAGGGCTGGACACAAGCAAGGTCTGGGTTTCAGCTCTCCTGGCCATTTGGAATTGGGTCCGGGAGACGCTGGTCACATGGGGTGGGCCCTGACTATCCGGAAGAGAAACTGGACTTGGGGTGAGGGATCCATGAGGGGCAGCTATGACAGCAGAGGGGGCCGGTCTGCAGAGGACGGAATGAAGCACGTGCACAAAAGCCCGGGGCCCCAGGAGAGAGGCTCCCCTGCTCCCGGCTCTGCCCCTTGCACCTCCTTCCCAGCCCAGGTTCCAGGAAGCTGCTCTGTGTCCCCAGACACTGCCCTCACGGCTGCTCCCAACCCACACATAGCCCTGCAGAGGCAGGTGGAGGGGAGAGCACTTCTTCATCTCCGGGCCCTCGGGATTCCAGCAGTCATAGTTTTTGTGTTGTTTTTTTTTGTTTTTGTTTTTGTTTTGGAGACAGGGTCTTGCTTTGTTGCCCAGTCTTGTCTTGAACTCCTGGGCTCAAGGGATCCTTCCTCGTTGGCCTCCCAAAGCACTGGGAGCCAGTGTCATGGTTTAAAAACCATTTACAGGGCTGGGCGCGGTGGCTCACACCTGTAATCCCAGCACTTTGGCAGGCCGAGGAGGGTGGATCACAAGGTCAGGAGATCTAGATCATCCTGGCTAACACGGTGAAACCCCATCTCTATTAAAAATACAAAAAACTGGCCAGGCGCGGTGGCTCAAGCCTGTAATCCCAGCGCTTTGGGAGGCCGAGATGGGCGGATCACAAGGTCAGGAGATCGAGACCATCCTGGCTAACACGGTGAAACCCCGTCTCTACTAAAAAAATACAAAAAATTAGCCGGGTGTGGTGGCGGGCGCCTGTGGTCCCAGCTACTCGGGAGGCTGAGGCAGGAGAATGGCGTGAACCCGGGAGGCGGAGCTTGCAGTGAGCTGGGATCCGGCCACTGCACTCCAGCCTGGGCGACAAAGCGAGACTCCCTCTCAAAAAAAAAAAAAAAAAAAAAATACAAAAAATTAGTCGGGCGTGGTGGTACGCGCGTGTAGTCCCAGCTACTTGGGAGGCTGAGGCAGGAGAATCACTTGAACCCGAGAGGCAGAGGTTGCAGTGAGCTGAGACTGCACCACTGCACTCCAGCCTGGGCGATAGAGTGAGACTCTGTCTCAAAAAAAAAACAAAAACAAACATTTACAGCCTGGGCGCGGTGGCTTGTGCCTATAATCCCAGCACTTTGGAAGGCCAAGGTGGGTGGATCACTTGAGATCAGGAGTTCAAGACCAGCCTGGCTAACATGGTGAAACCCCGTTTCTACTAAAAATACAGAAATTAGTTGGGCATGCTGGTGGGGGCCTGTAATCTCAGCTACTTGGGAGGCTAAGGCAGGAGAATCACTTGAACACAGCAGGCGGAAGTTGCAGTGAGCTGAGGTCACACCATTGCACTCCAGCTTGGGTGACAGAGAAAGACACCATCTAAAAACAAAACAAAACATTTACTGAGGGCTTCCCAGGCCCCAAGCCCATTTTGCGTGCAATATGCATGCCATCTCCCCAAATCCTCATGAGGTGCCTTTGAGGTAGGTACTTGTTTCTCCTCTTTTTATTTTTTATTTTTTAGACAGAGTTTTGCTCTTGTCACCCAGGCTGGAATTCAGTGGGCCCACTGCAACCTCTGCCTTTCAGGTTCAAGCGATTCTCCTGCCTCAGCCTCCCAAGTAGCTGGGATTACAGGCGCCTGCCACCATGCCCGGCCAATTTCTGTAGTTTTAGTAGAGATGGGGTTTCACCATGATGGCCAGGCTGGTCTCGAACTCCTGACCTCAGGTGATTTGCTCACCTCGGCCTCCCAAAGTGCTGGGATTACAGGCGTGAGTCACCACGCCTGGCCGACAGATTCTTCTCATTTTACAAATGAGGAAATGGAGTCTCACACGGCAGGTCACCTGCCACTAAGGAATGGAGCCATGCCTCGAATCTGGGCCTGGCTGATACCTGAACCCTGATTCTTTCACCTTCATTCTAGACTCATTCAGTGTGACATCTGTAGGATTCGTCAAAGCAATTAATGGGTGAGTGAAGTAACTTCAGGCCGGGCGCACTGGCTCACGCCTGTAATCCCAGGACTTTGGGAGGCTGAGGTGGGAGGATCACCTGAGCCCAGGAGTTTGAGACCAGCCTGGGTAGGTGAGACCCCCCTGTCTCTATAAAAAATTAATAAATTAGCCAGGCATGGTGGTGCATGCCTATAGTTCCAGCTACCCTGGAGGCTGAGGCAGGAGGATCGCTTGAGCCCAGGAAGTAGAGGCTGCAGTGAGCCATGATTGTGTCACTGCACTCCTGCCTGGGTGACAGAGTGAGATCCTGTCTCAAAAACAAAACAAAACAAAACTTTGTACCTAGCAAATTCCTCTTTTCAAGTCCTTGACCCCGGGGGTCCTTACTCCGTGAGCCCCTGGGGACAGTGACTGGGTCTCCCTCCCCTTACTCCCACCCCCACGCACACACAGGGTCCGCCCAAGGCTGTGCTCGCTGAACAATTTTTTTTTGTTTTTGAGACGGAGTCTCGCTCTGTCACCAGGCTGGAGTGCAGTGGCATGATCTCAGCTCACTGCAACCTCCACCTCCCGGGTTCAAGCAATTCTCCCACCTCAGCCTCCCGAGTAGCTGGGACTACAGGCGTGCACCACCACACCTGGCTACTTTTCGTATTTTTAGTAGAGATGGGGTTTCACCATGTTGGCAAGGCTGGTCTTGAACTCCTGACCTCTGGTGATCCACCCACCTCAGCCTCCCAAAGTGCTGGGATTACAGGCATGAGCTATTGCGCCCGGTCTGCTCCCTGCACATTTGATGGATTCCAGGGGACTCTGTGAACACTGACCCCCTCTTCAAATCCTGCCCATAGCTTGTCAAGTGGGACCTCAGCGCAGAAGGCTGGCAGGGCCCTTATCAGTCAGTCCCACATGTGTCTGAGAGCCCACAGCAGGCAGCCCATTCTATGCCAAGCCCCTCACGAGCCCCGTTATCAAGGGACACATTCCAGCCCAGGCCTCCCTTGTAAGGAGGGGAAGAGAAGGCCTGACGCTTCCGGCCAAGTGAGGAGGGGGCGCAGGGGCAGGAAGAGGATTATCACAGCAGGAAGGACAGATGCTGCGCTTGTTTCTTCAGGCAGCTTGAAAAAACACCACTGGGCTGGCCTGGCCGCCCTCAGGCCTAGAATGTGACCCTTCTCAGGAGGGGACCCCACCCCTCCCGCGCTGGGGTTGAGGGTAGGTGGGGACAGGGACAACTGATTCTTAGGAAGCCAAGAGAGCTCATGTTTGCTCCCAGAAGCCAGGACGTGACTGGTAAAAGTGGCTGGGGGTTTAGCCAGAGGCTAGAGGATTCTTCTGGGGAGGGTCTCAAAGCACCGTCCCGTGTGGCCTGGTCTCCCCAGGCTCAGCCAGCACCTGCCACAGGGGAGAGCTCCAGCTGGTGAAGGAATAAACGAACCAGAATGCAGGCCTAAAGCCTTGGGTTTTCTTTTTTTTCTTTTTTTTTTTTTTTGAGACGGAGTCTCACTCCATCACCAGGCTGGAGTGCAGTGGCGTAGTCTCGGCTCACTGCAACCTCCACCTCCAGGGTTTAAGCCATTCTCCTGCCTCAGCCTCCCGAGTAGCTGAGACTACAGGTGCACACCAACACGCCTGGGTAATTTTTGTATTTTTAGTAGAGACAGGGTTTCATCATGTTGGCTAGGATGGTCTCGATCTCCTGACCTCGTGATCCACCCTCCTCGGCCTCCCAAAGTGCTGAGATTATAGGTGTGAGCCACTGCACAGCCTGTGCTTTCTTATTTTGTGGAAAATCCATTTCCCTCGTGCGATACTTGATGAGTCAGGCTTGGTAGCGGGTGGCTGAGGGTTTGGAGACACAAATCAGGTAGCTGGGTTGGATACTGGAAAAGTCAGTAAGCCTTGCTGAGTCTCAATTTTCTCATCCTTAATGATAGATAATGGAAGCTCCTTCTTCATGTGGCAGTGTGTGTAAAGGGCTTCGTGTAGAGCCTGGCCCTGCTGGGCACAGCTGAAACTGTCTGTGGGCCACATACGCGCACACACACACACTCACACACACACAGTTAGCACTAATTAAACAGCAGGTGGCCAGGCATGGTGCCTCATGCCTGTAATCCCAGCACTTTGGGAGACCGAGGTGGGCGGATTGCTTGAGCTCAGGAGTTTGCCACCTGCCTGGGCAACATGTCAAAAACCCATCTTTACCAAAAATACAACAAATGAGCTGGCATGGTGGCGCATGTCTGTGGTCCCAGCTACTTGGGAGGCTGAGGTTGGAGGATCACTTGAGCTCAGGAGGCGGAGGTTGCAGTGAGCTGAGATTGCGTCACTGCACTCCAGCCTGGGTGACATAGTGAGACCCTATCTCAATAAATAAATAAATAAACAAACAGCAGGCGTAGCCAGTCTCTTTACACGGATAAGCACACTCAATCCTCATCAGCGCTCTGGGAACAAGATACAGTTGTTATTCCCATGGTACAGCTGAAGAAACCGAGGCTTAGATGAACGTAATCGCTTGTCTAGGGTCACACCGGCCTAAGCAGAAGAACAGGGCTGGATCCCATGCTGTTTGACTTCAACACGTGCATTTTTAGGCACCACATTTTCATGCCTTCAAATGGATTCATGAACCACCCATGGCCAAATCAAGATGCAAAGAGCAGCCTGTGCTAAGCAACATCAAAGCCAGTGGTCCAAGGTCCATGCTCTCCAAGGTCCACTTGATCACAGAGGAGTTTGCCAGGCCCTGTGTGGACTCCACTTCCCTTTGCACAAACCCTCCAGCCTGGGGCCTTGCCTTTCCAGCCCTTGGTAAACCAGAAGCAGCAGACGGGGAAGGTGGTGCTGGCTCGGTCCAGTGAGGCACGCAGAGGCCACAGCACCCTATGCTCCTGAGGGCCTGGCAGCAAGGCTGGTGCAGGGAAGCTTTTGAGGGGGACCAGGAGGACTCTAGATACAAAGCCAGCCACGCCACTCAGCTTGCGGGGAAGCAGATCCCGACCCATCACCAGTCCCTGAGGTGTCACGGCAGAGTCACCCAACGATGAGAAGCCTGGGAAACAGCAGAGGGGCATGGGCTTCCAGGTGCACATGAGTGGTTCAGATTTCAGTGCTTGAGGGGCCTCAGCTTTTGAGTTATGACTGTGGGAGCCAGAAGGGACACGCCTGCTCCCTACACCTGACCCTAGATGAGCACAGTTTTTGAAGCATTGTTGGTCTTATGGAAAGGAGAGTTCATGGAAATGGCTCCCTTCCCGATTCAGACAAGAGATAAATCAAGAAATGTGAGCCGCTCCACAGTGGCTGAAGAAGAAAGCGTGAGTGGTCAGGTGCTGGGCACAGAGGTGGGATCTGGGCCCAGGGCAGTGGCCAACCAAAGGTCCCGAGAGGAGGAGACTGGTCTGGCCTGGCAGGTATCAGCGTACCGGGAGGTCAGAGGCCAGGTTCCCACAGCAACACCGCCATAGGCGTGGTGGGTGTGGTGGCGTGTGTCTGTGATCCCGGCTACTCAAGAGGCTGAGGTGGGAGAATCACCTGAGCCCGGGAAGTCGAGGCTGCAGTGAGCCGAGATTGTGCCACTGCACTCCAGCCTGGGTGACAGAGCGAGACCCTGTCTCAAAACAAAAACCAAAAAACTGGCTGGGTACTGTGGCTCACGCCTGTAATCCCAGCACTTTGGGAGGCTGAGGCAGGTTAATTGCTTGAGCTCACGAGTTTGAGACCAGCCTAGGCAACATGGCAAAATACCATCTCTACAAAAATTGCAAAAATTAGCTGGGTGTGGTGGCGCATGCCTATAGTCTCAGCTATGTGGGAGGCAAGACGGGAGGATTGCTTGAGCCCAGGAGGCAGAAGTTGCAGTGAGCTGTGTCATGCTACTGCACTCCAGCCTGAGTGACAGAAGTAGACCCTATCTCAAACAAAACAAAACAAACAAAAAGCCCCCAAATTAGCCAGGCATGCTGGTGCATGCCTGTCGTCCCAGCCACTTACGGGACTGAAGTGGGAGGTGGAGGCTGCAGTGAGCTGTGATTGCACCATTGCACTCCAGCCTGGGTGGCAGACTGAGACCCTGTCTGCAGATCAATAAATAAAGAGATTCTGAGACTGGGTGAGAAAAAAATCCAGATTGATGAAGCTTAAAAGAGATCTGCACACACACAAAAAGAGAGCTCACCAAAAATTTAAGGATCCAAAAAGGTTAAAAATAATTTTCAGAGACATCGTGTTGCCATGTTGCCCAGGCTGGTCTCCAACTTTTGAGCTTAAGTGATCTGCCCATTTCAACCTCTCAAAGTGCTGGGATTACAGGTGTGTAATCCCACACCTAGTCTATCTGTTCATATATATATATAAATCCCACACCTAGTCTATCTGTGTGTAATCCCACACCTAGTCTATCTGTTCATATATATATATATAAATATATATGTTTTGATATTAGGCAAAGTTGTCTTATACTTTAAAACCATTATCAATAATAGAAAGGGTGGGGCCAGGCATGGAGGTTCACACCAAGTAATCCCAGCACTTTGGGATGCTGAGGTGGGAGGATTGCTTGAGGCCAGGAGTTTGAGACCAGCCCAGGCAACACAGTGAAACCCCTGTCTCTAAAAAACTGAAAAAAAAAAAAAGCCTGGAGGGGTGGCGTGCTCCTGTAACCCTAGCTACTTGGGAGGCTGAGGTGGGGGGAACATTTGAGTCAAGGAGTTTGAGGCTGCAGTGAGCTGTGATGGTGCAACTGCACTACAGCCTGGGCGACAGAGCGAGACTCCGTCTCAAAAAAAAAAAAAAAAAAAAAGGAAAGTCTATCAGTGATGCTTATCGTATTAACTGATGAAAGGAGGAAAAACTACAGGATCATTTTAATAGATGCTGAGGAAGTATTTTTAGAAGTTCAACATAAATTTGTGATTAAGCCTCTTGGCAAGTCAGAAATGGGAGGACAAACATTAGCAGCATTCCCTCTGAGACTGGAAACAAGAATGTTCTGTTTGCTATTATTACTTCTGTTCAACAGAGAGTATTGGAGCTTCCACTCTAACATTAAGACTAGAAAAAATAAATTAGAAACATAAGGATTGGGAAAGAGAAAATAAAACACATTATTTTCAGATACCACCAGCTATATGGAACCCCAAAGGGAGAGTTTAGCAAGATACCTAGATATAAGAAAAATATACAAAAACTAATTGCATTTCTATATATACTGGGAAGAAACAACTGGAAAATGTCCTTGGGAAAAAAGGATAATGTTCACAAGAGTACGAAAATTATAATAAGTACTTAAGAATAAGTATAATGAAATGTAGGCAAGAATTAGGCAGGCAATTATACCTCCGCCTCCTGGGTTCAATCAATTCTCTGCCTCAACCCCCTGAGTAGCTGGGATTACAGGTGCCTGCCGCCATGCCTGGCTAATTTTTTTGTATTTTTAGTAGAGACGGGGTTTCACCATCTTGGCCAGGCTGGTCTTGAACTCCTGACCCCGTGATCCACCCACCTTGGCCTCCCACAGTGCTGGGATTATAGGCATGAGCCACCACGCCCGGCTGAGATAACCCATTCTTAAGGACAGGAAAGCCTGGTATTACAGAGATGTCAGTTCTTCATAAACTGATCTAGAGACTCAATGCAGTTCCAATCAAATCCCCAATAAGAATTTTGTAGAATTTGATCAGCGATTCTAAAAGTTATACGACAGACCAAAGGACCAAGATACTCCAGAAGACGACGACCAAAGAGGATCTGTCCCATCTGATATTAGGACTTTTAAAGCTATGGAATTAAAACAGCACGACACTTGAGCAACAATAAATAATGAATAGAATAGAACAGAGAGTCCAGAAACAGATCTTCACATGGCCGGGCGCAGTGGCTCAAGCCTGTAGTCCCAGCACTTTGGGAGGCCAACGTAGATGGATCACTTGAGGGCAGGAGTTCCAGACAAGCCTGGCCAATGTGGTGAAACCCCGTCTCTACTAAAAATACAAAAATTAGCCAGGCATGGTGGCAGGTGCCTGTAATCCTAGCTACTCGGGAGGCTGAGGCAGGAGAATCACTTGAACCTGGGAGGTGGAGGTTGCCATGAGCTGAGATCACACCACTGCACTCCAGCTGGGCGACAGAGTGAGACTCCGTCTCAGAAACAACAACAACAACAACAACAACAACAAAGAAAACAAACAGACCCTCACATGTATGACTTTGACGTATAACAGAGGTGGCATGGTAGATCCGTAAGGAATATAAGGTGGTTATGTGTATATAGATGTATTAGCCCATTTTCACACTGCTATGAAGAACTGCCTGAGACTAGGTAATTTATAAAGAAAAAAGGTTTAATTCAGCTGATCTGCCTGCCTTGGCCTCACAAAGGGCTGGGATTACAACATGAGCCACCATGCCCAGCCTATCTATATTTTCCATACTAATTTTCTTCATTTCCAAAAGGAAACTGGATTTTTATTTCACAAAATACACAAAAGTCAACTCCTGATGGATTAACGACTCAAATGTCAAAAGCAAAATGTTAAAAATTATAGAAAATATCTATGAGTATCTTTCTGACCTTGGGTAAGAAAGGATTTGTTACACAAGACCAAAAAGAAAAAAGCACTAACCATGAAATAAAATAATCACACATTTTATTATATTAAAATTAAGATTTTGTTTTAATCAAAAGACAAAATGAAGAAAGTAAAATGGCCTGGGTGCAGTGGCTCACGCCTGTAACCCAGCATTTGGGGAGGCTGAGGCAGGTGGATCGCTTGAGTTCAAGATTAGCCTGGGCAACATGGTGAAACCCCATCTCTACAAAAAATATAAAAATTAGCTGGGCATGGTGCACAGACCTACAGTCCCAGCTAGTAGAGAGGCTGAGGTGGGAGGATCACTTGTGCCTGGGAGGTCAAGGCTGCAGTGAGTCATGGTCATGGCTGCAGCCTGGGCAACAGAGCGAGATCCTGTTTCAAAAACCAAAACGAAACAAGAAAGTAAAATGACAAGCTGCTAAGCTGGAGAAGATATTTTCAATACATATAATTGACAAATAACATATAATATATAAAGAACACCTTGAAATCAATAAGAAAAGGACAAAAAAAAGGTGGGCAAGAGACATGAACAGGCATTTCATAAATGGTCAATGAACATGAAGAGATACTCAACCTCGTTAATCAGAGAAATGCACATCAAGATCAAATGAGAGGCCAGGTGCGGTGGCTCACCCCTGTAATCCCAGCATTTGGGAGGCTGAGACAGGCGGATCACCTGAGGTCAGGAGTTCGAGACCAGCCTGACCAACGTGGTGAAACCCCATCTCTACTAAAAATACAAAAATTAGCAGGGCATGGTGGTAGGCACCCACAATCCCAGATGCTTGGGAGGCTGAGGCAGGAGAATTGCTTGAACCCGGGAGGTGGAGGTTGCAGTGAGCCAACATCACGTCATTGCACTGCAGCCTGGGCAGCAAGAGTGAAATTCCATCTCAAAAAAAAAAAAAAAAAAAAAAAAAGTGGGGATACCATAATACCATTCACACCCATTTTATTGCAAAAATGAACAACTTGGCCAATACTAAGAGCTGGAAAGCACATAGATTAACCAGATCACTCACAGATTTCTGGTATGATTATCAATTGGCCAATAGTTTTGGACTATGGTTTGGCAATATCTTTTGAAAAGTTGTTTTAATTTTAAAATTTTTATTATTTTCTTTTCTTTAGAGACAGGGTGTCACCGTGTTGCCCAAGCTAGTTTTGAACTCCTGGGCTCCAGTGCTCCTCCTGCATCAGTATCCCAAAGTGCTGAGACTACAGGCGTGAGCCACTCCACCCGGCCTTGGCTTGGCAATATCTTGTAATGTTGATTATTCACATAGCCTTTGGCCCAGCAAGTTCATTTTCAGGTAGCCTCGAACTACATGATCCTGTACAAGAGTGTTGGTAGTAGCACTAATTATGACAGTAAAAAGCTGAATACAACCCGATGCCCACTGAAGAGAGAATGGAAAAATCAACTGTGGTTTATTCACACACTTGAATGTTATGTAGCGGTGAAAGCTGAATAAACTACAGCCACACGCAACCACAAGGATGACTCCTGTTATCAAAACATTAAATGTCATTTTCATAGAGTACAAAAGCAATCAAATCTATAAATACATAGTGTGGACATATTTATAAGTAATATATAATTATTACATATATATGTAATATATAAATACTATTATTTTATCTGTTTTAGAGACAAGGTCTCACTATGTTGTCCAGGCTGGTCTCGAACTCCTGGGCTCAAGCAGTTCTCCTCCCTTGGCCTCCCAAAGTGCTGGGATGACAGGTGTAAGCCATGGTGCCTGGCCTATGATGATGATGATGATTATTCTGAGACAGAATCTCGCTCTGTTACCCAGACTGGAGTGCAGTGGCAAGATCTCGGCCCACTGCAACCTCCGCCACCTGGGTTCAAGCGATTCTCCTGCCTCAGCCACCCGAGTAGCTGGGATTATCAGCACACACCACCACGCCTGGCTAATCTTTGTATTTTTAGTAGAGATGGGGTTTCACCATGTTGGCCAGGCTGGTCTCGAACTCCTGACCTCAGGGTGATCCACCCACCTTGGCTTCCCAAAGGGCTGGGATTACACGTGTGAGCCACCATGCCCGGCTTATTATTATTTTTTAAGCAAAATTTACACAAATTTTAGGAGTTGGGGAGAAACACCTGAAAACAGACAGGTATTGTCAGCATTCTACTAGATTTTTCTGGTGATTTCATGGGTATCCATTATTTTGTTAAAAATAGTAGGCTGGCAGCACTTTGGGAGGCTGAGGCAGGAGGATCGCTTGAGCCCAGGAGTTCAAGACCAGCCTGGGCAACATGGTGAGACCCCCGTCTCTACAAAACTTAAAATAATTAGCTGAGTGTGGTGGTATACACCTGTAGTCCCAGCTCCTCGGGAGGCTGAGGTCAGGGGATTGCTTGAGCCCAGGAGTCTGAGATTGCAGTGAACTAGGATCGTGTCACTGTACTCCAGCAGGGTAACAGAGGGAGACCTCATTTCTTAAAAAAAAAAAAAAAAACACAAAAAAATCTTAAAAGCAAACACGTAAAGCAGCATGGCTCAATAATGAGAACCATGATGACCCAAAGATGATGATTAATCCATTTCTGGACCTCTGCGGTCTCTTAGCAAGAATTGCAGCTCAGCCACCTCCCGAGTCTGCTTAGCGGGTAGAGATGGCAACAGCCCACTTGGAGAGTTCGGGGAAGCGTCAACAATGGCCTAGTGGGCTCCGTCAATGGAAGCTATTCTTATTGTGCTATGTCCAGGGACTTGAAGCCAGAATGCAAGGGGTCACTGGACTTTGCCCTTTCCTGGGTGTGGAGTGGGGAACAGCCTGATACCGCAGGAGCCCTCTGAGTCCCACCCTGGTTAAAGCTCACAAGCTTCATTTCCACAACCGTTTTCAGAGAGCATCCCGCCTGCACTCAGCTCTGCTGGTTGCAAGTAACAGAAGCCCAGCTCCAACTCACTGCAGCCAGAAAGGAAAGGACTCACCCACTTAAGATGTCCAAGGGTTGAGTCCAGAAATTGAGACGCTGGCCTCGTTGGTTCCTCCCATTTCAGAGAGACTGAAAACCGAAGCTCAGACAGGTCAAGAGAATTGCCCAAAGTCACACAGATGCCAGTGGGAGGCCGGTGCCCCAGCTGGCTCGGCTGAATCCAAAGCCTGCGTTTGGGTTCATCTGCAGGAGGAAACACAGCTGAGTTGAAAGCCCAGCGACTCGGTGGCGGTGCGTGTCTTCCAGGAACAGAACACACACAAGCCCGTGTCTGCGGGCGAGCCTTGCCTCGGCCCCCACAGCGGGGGTGGTAGAGTTAGGTGCCCCGAGCCCCTGAAAACCAGGATGCAGTCCCATGGTCCGTCTCTCCCAAGAAACGGAATCCTAACCAGACCCCGTGCCTGCCGGGCGTGGAGTGGAATGCTGCAGCTGCTCGGGTCTGGGGTGGGAAGGAAGGGGAGATGGAACAAGGTCGAGGGTCTCCTGTTTCCCCTGGAGTGCACGGAGGCTTCCTCCTTCTCCCCTTTGAGATCTCAACACAACTCCCCACGTAGATTTTGAATGTGATCATTGAAGAGTGAGGGGCTGCTGATCCCTCCCGTGAGAGACCTGAACTGACCCCTCTTGGCAAAGCTAGGCAGGAACCAGGCCAGAGGCAGAAGGACCTGTGCCCTACAAACTACCCCATCCTTTCCTGGACTCAGAGCCTTGGGCTGTACCCCGATGGATTCCCTTGGCCTTTCCAGCTGAGGGGCCTGGAGGTTTGGGTTGATTCTTGTTTTTTTTTTTTTGTTTTTTTGAGATAGAGTCTTGCTCTGTCACCCAGGCTGGAGTGCAGTGGTGCATTCATGGCTCACTGCAGCCTCAACTTCCTGGGTTCAAGCGATCCTCCTACCTCGGCCTCCTGAGTAGCTGGGACTATAGGTGCGTGCCACCATGCCGAACAATTTTTTTGATTTTTAGTGGAAATGGGGTCTCACCATGTTGCTCAGGCTGGCGTGCGTTGGCACCATCATGGCTCGCGGTAGCTGCATGATCTCGCTATGAGACTCATATTTCCCAGGCTGGTCTTGCACTCCTGGACTCAAGGGACCCTCCTGCTTTGGCCCCCTAAAGTGCTGGGATCATAGGTGTGAGCTGGCTCACCTGGTCCAGGATCAATTCTTAACTTTGGCTCTACTCAGATCACCTGGGAAGCTTGGCAACCAATCCCCGCGAGAAGCGCACACCCCACACCAATTACACCCAAACCTCTGCAGGTGGGACCCGGGCTTCTGTATTTAAAAAGAAATAATTAAAGCCTTTGCTGTGTTCTACACATCCTGAGAGGGGCCACCTGCTTCCAGGGACCTTCTGTACAGCATCAGGGTCCCACTGTCTACATGGCAGCTGCTGACCGGCACAGGTGTGGGGCTCTGCACACCTCAGATCCCTGACAAAGGAAGGGCGGACTGTGGGGCTGGGCATATGCGGGAAACACATCAGATGGTGAACAAGCTGAGAGGACTGTTTCGTTTCCCAGGGTTGTCATAATACAATCCCACAGACCGCGTGGCTCATACAACAGAAATTTTCTGTTCTCACAGCTCTGGTGGTTGGAAGTCCAAGATCAAAGTTCAACAGGTTTGGTTTCTCCTGAGGCCTCTCTCTGTGGCTTGCAGATGGCTGCCTGCTCGTCGTGTCCTCACAAGCTCTTTCCTCTGTGCTTGTGCATCCCTGCTGTCTCTTTGTGCGTCCAAGTTTCCTCTACTTAGAAGGACACCAGTCAGATTGGATCAGGGCCCACCCCGACAGCCTTGTTTTAACATCATCAACTCTTTGAAGGCCCTGTCTCTGGCTGGGTGTGGTGGGTCACGCCTGTAGTTCCGGCACTTTGTGAGCCTGAGGCAGGCAGATCACTGGAGGTCAGGAGTTTGAGACCAGCCTGGCCAACATAGTGAAACCCCCGTCTCTACTAAAAATACAAAAATTAGCCAGGCGTGGTGGCAGGTGCCTGTAATCCCAGATACTCGGGAGGCTGAGGCAGGAGAATTGCTTGAACCAGGGAGGCAGAGGTTGCAGTGAGCCGAGATCATGCCATTGTACTCCAGCCTGGGTGGCAAGAGTGAAACTCTGTGTCAAAAAAAAAAAAAAAAAAAAAAAAAAAAAATTAGCAAGGAGAGTTGGCAAGGATGTGGAGAAACTGGAGCCATTGTACTTTGTTGATGGGAATAAAAAATGGCGCAGCTGCTATGGAAAACAGTTCAAGGTTCCTCAAAATGTGACACATAGAGTTACCATAGGAACCAGAAATTCCGCTCCCAGGTATATACCAAGAGAACCCAAAACAGGCACTCAACATATGCTCGTACCTCAATGTTCACGGCAACTGTGTTCACAATAGCCAAAAGGTGCAAACCACACTCATGCCCATCAACAGATGACTGGATAAACAAAATAGAGCATTATCAATACAGTGGAATATTATCGAGCCATAAAAAGGAATGAAGCACTCATGGATCCGTGTGCTCCCATGGATGAATCTTGAAACATTACACGAAAGGAAAGAAGCCAGACACAAAAGGCCACATATTGTCTGATTCCATTTACATGAAGTATCTAGAAGAGGCAAATCCATAGAGACAGAAAGCAGATTAGTGGTCCGGGCGCGGTGGCTCAAGGCTGTAATCCCAGCACTTTGGGAGGCCGAGACGGGCGGATCACGAGGTCAGGAGATCGAGACCATCCTGGCTAACATGGCAAAACCCCGTCTCTACTAAAAAAAATACAAAAAACTAGCCGGGCGTGGTGGTGGGCGCCTGTAGTCCCAGCTGCTGGGGAGGCTGAGGCAGGAGAATGGCGTAAACCCGGGAGGCGGAGCTTGCAGTGAGCTGAGATCTGGCCACTGCACTCCAGCCTGGGCGACACAGCGAGACTCCGTCTCAAAAAAAAAAAAAAAGAAAGCAGATTAGTGGTTTCCAGATTAGTGCTTTTCTCCTGATGGAAGGCAGGTTGGGGTTTCCTTTTGAGGCAATGAAAATATTCTGGACCTAAGTAGAGGTGGTAGTTGCACAGCATTGTGAATGTACTAAATACCACTGAATCATACACTCTCAAATAGTTCATTGGGCCAGGTGTGGTGGCTCATGCCTGTAATCCCAGCACTTTGGGAGGGCAAGGCAGGCAGGTCACCTGAGGTCAGGAGTTGGAGACCAGCCTGGCCAACATGGTGAAGCCCCGTCTCTACTAAAAATACAAAATTAGCAGGTCTTGATGGTGCACACCTGTAATCCCAGCTACTCAGGAGGCTGAGGAAGGAGAATCCCTTGAACTTGGGAGGCAGAGGTTGCAGTGAGCCGAAATTGCACCATTGCACTCTGGCCTGGGCAATAGAGCGAGACTCTGTCTCAAATAAATAAATAAAATTTTTTTAAAAAGTTCAGTGTATCATGTTAGTGCAAAAGTGTTTGCAGTTTTAGCCATTGAAAGTAATGGCAAAAACTGCAATTACTTTTGCACCAACCTAACCTTGGTTTTTTTTTTTTTTTTTTCCCTTTGAGATGGAGTTTTGCTCTTGTTGCCCAGGCTGGAGTGCAGTGGCATGATCTTGGCTCACTGCAACCTCCGCCTCCCGGGCTCAAGCGATTCTCCTGCCTCAGCCTTCCAAGTAGCTGGGGCTACAGGTGCCCACCACCACACCCAGATTTGTCTTTTTAGTTGAGATGGGGTTTCACCATGTTAACCAAACTGGTCTTAAACCTCTGACCTCAGGTGATCCACATGCCTCAGCCTCCCAAAGTGCTGGGATTACAGGCGTCAGCCACTGTGCCCGGCTGCACCAACCTAATATTTTTATGTGAGTTTTACCTCAATTTAAACAAAACAAAATGAGGAGCAACATAAAAAAAAAAACCAACAAGCAATGGCTCTTCCATACCAGGGACCACTGTGAGGCTGTGACAAGTCAAGATATAGGTGTTTTGTTTTTTGAGACAGGGTCTCACTTTGTCACCCAGGCTGGAATGCAGTGAGTGGCATGATCTTGGCTCACTGCAACCTCCGCCTCCCAGGTTCAAGCGATCCTCCCACCTCAGCCTCCTGAATAGCTAGGATTATAGGAACACACCACAACACCCAGATAATTTTTCTATTTTTAGTAGAGACAGGGTTTCGCCACATTGGCCAGGCTAGTCTTGAACTCCTAGGCTCAAGCTATCTGCCTGCCTCGACCTCCCAAAGTGCTGGGATTACAGGTGTTAACCACCATGCCCGATGTTCAATTTTTTGTTTTGTTTTGTTTTGCTTTTTTTTGAGACAGGGTCTTACTCTGTCACCTAGGCTGGAGTTCAGTGGCTCTATCTCTGCTCACTGCAACCTCTGCCTCCTGGGTTCAAGTGATTCTCCCACCTCAGCCTCCCGAATAGCTGGGATTACAGGCGCGCATCACCACGCCCAGCTAATTTTTTGTATTTTTTGGTACAGATGGGGTTTTGCCACGTTGGCCAGGCTGGTGTCGAACTCCTGACCTCAAGTGATCTGCCTGCCTGGGCCTCCCAAAGTGCTGGGATTACAGGTGTGAGCCACTGCACCCAGCTGGTGTTTACTTTTTGATGCAGAAACATGTTCACAGTATGTTAGTAAGTGAAAAAGAAGCAGGTCACAAAACTAGAGAATATAGTTGCTTTTTTTTCCTTCAAAATATGTCTACATTTGGCCGGGCGCGGTGGCTCACGCCTGTAATCCCAGCACTTTGGGAGGCCGAGGCGGGTGGATCACAAGGTCAGGAGATCGAGACCACGGTGAAACCCCGTCTCTACTAAAAATAGAAAAAATTAGCCGGGCGCAGCGGCGGGCGCCTGTAGTCCCAGCTACTCGGGAGGCTGAGGCAGGAGAATGGCGTGAACCCGGGAGGCGGAGCTTGCAGTGAGCCGAGATCGCGCCACTGCACTCCAGCCTGGGCAACAGAGCAAGACTCCGTCTCAAAAAAAAAAAAAAAAAAAATATGTCTACATTTTTACAAAGGTGTAGAAAAACATCGGAAAGGAATAACTAAAATATCTTTGCTTTTGGTTTCCTTGTATATTCTAATTTTTTTTTTTTTTTTGAGACGGAGTCTCAGCTCTGTCACCCAGGCTGGAGTACAATGGTGCAATCTTGGCTCACTGCAAGCTCAGCCTCCCGGGTTCATGCCATTCTCCTGCCTCAGCCTTCCGAGTAGCTGGGAGGAGGCACCCGCCACCAGGCCCGGCTAATGTTTTGTATTTTTTAGTAGAGACGGGATTTCACTGTGTTAGCCAGGATGGTCTCGATCTCCTGACTTCGTGATCTGCCCACCTCGGCCTCCCAAAGTGCTGGGATTACAGGCGTGAGCTACCGCACCCGGCCTCTAGTTTTTTAAATAATAAAAAAGCATTCTTGTGTAACCAAAACACATACTAATCAGGGAAACAGATGATTGCTTAAAGAAATTCACCCTGTTCCCTGTGAGGCCCTAAAGAGACTCATCACGCATCTGCCGGCCCAGGGCTCAGCATCAGAATTCTTCTTTCCTAAGGGGAGGTGCGGGAGTGGAGGGGACAGGAGGGTGCAGGTCTCATGGCCGGGGCGCGGCTGTGTCCTGTCTTCTGTGACTCCCTGTCGCCAAGCCAAGGTCCCCTGAGGACCTCGTTCCTTGCCGTTCCCGCTGAAAGATTTGAGGGGAGGAAGCAGCTTTCACGGGATCCTTGTCCTGTCCTGACCTGTCTCCCACCAGCAGAAGCAGCTCCAGATGGAGCAGAGGCCAAGCCGGCCCTTGGAGGCTGCGATTGCATCCCTCACCCGAGCTGGACACCCCTCCTTGAGGCCAGGCCCCAGGCCTCGGCTCTACGGGTGGGGCCCCAGGGTTCCCAGAGCTCCCACTGCTGCCAGATTTCACAGCTGGGCTGCTGGCGAGAAAAACTTTTTTTTTTTTTTGAGATGGAGTTTTGCTCCTGTTGCCCAGGCTGGAGTGCAAAGGAGAGATCTTGGCTCACTGCAATCTCGGCTTCCCGGGTTCAAGCGATTCTCTTGCCTCAGCCTCCTGAATAGCTGGGATTACAGGCATTAGCCACCACGCCGGTTAATTTATGTATTTTTAGTAGCGGTAGGGTTTCACCATGTTCGTCAGGCTGGTCTCAAACTCCTGACCTCAGGTGATCTGCCTGCTTCGGCCTCCCAAAGTGCTCGGATTACAGGTGTGAGCCACCACGCCCAGTTAACAGAAACTTTCTTCGGATCCCAGTAAACCCAAGGCTCTCCTGTTGGAAGCTGGCCCCTCCTCTCCAAGGGCCAGGTTATTAAATGCGGCAAATGGGGACCCGGAGCTGCACTGCGGCCAGGAGAGCATCTGTGGATTTAATTATCAGACAAAAAGAAGGGCTTGGACATTCTTCTGGCAAAACGGCACGTCCTGGGCTGGGCCCCAGGGACCCTGATGGCTTCGTGAGTTTTCATGTGTGAGCATGTTATACATCCATGTTAGATTGTTGGATAAAATATAGGACACTCCGTGAAACTGAATTTCGGATAAATGAAATAGTATTTTAGTATACATATGTCCCAAATAATGCATCCTGCATATTGATTTGCTAAATCTGGCAGAATACATGTAAATTTGTGCATTCAAGAGAACATGCAGGCATGAGAGTGTGTACAGCAGTGCAAGAACACACATATGGCCAGGCGCAGTGGCTCACGCCTGTAATCCCAGCACTTTGGGAGGCCGAGGTGGGTGGATCACGAGGTTAGGAGATGGAGACCATCCTGGTTAACACAGTGAAACCCGTCTCTACTAAAAATACAAAAAAAAAAAAAAATTAACAGCCAGGTGTGGTAGTGAGACCTGTGGTGGCCACTCAGGAGGCTGAGAGCAGGAGAATAAGCGTCAACCCAGGAGGCAGGAGCTTGCTGTAGCCGAGATCAGCGCCACTGCACTCCAGCCTGAACAACTAAAGAGCAGACTCTGTCTCAAAAAAAAACGGTAGTGATTGGCTCACGCCTGTAATCCCAGCACTTTGGGGAGGAGGCCGAGGCGGTAGGATCACGAGGTCAGGAGATGAGACCATCCCTGGCTAACACAGTGAAACCCGTCTCACACTAAAAAATACAAAAACTAGCGAGGCTGAGGTGAAGGTGGGGGCCTGTAGTCCCAGCCTTCTCAGGGAGGCTGAGGCAAGGAAGAATGGCGTGAACCTGGGAGGCCCGGGCTGCAGTGAGCTGAGATCCGGCCACTGCACTCCAACCTGGGAAGCGACAGGCAGAGACTCCGTCTCAAAAAAAAAAAAAAAAAAAAAAAAAAAAAAGAAAAAAAAAAAAACCACACATATGTATAAGCATCTGTGCACGGCCAGGCGCAGTGGCTCACGCCTGTAATCCCAGCACTTTGGGAGGCCGAGGCAGGCAGATCACCTGAGGTCAGGAGTTCAAGACCAGCCTGGCCAACATGGTGAAACCCCATCTCTACTAAAAATACAAAAATTAGCTGAGTGTGGTGGTGCACGCCTGTAATCCCAGCTACTTGGGAGGCTGAGGCATGAGAATCGCTTGAACCCGGGAGGTGGAGGTTGCAGTGAGCCAAGATCTGCACCACTGCACTCCAGCCTGGGCAACAGAGCAAGAACCTGTCTCAGAATAAAAACAAAAGTATTTGTGCGTGAATGTAGGTAAAGCTAAGCGTGTACATATACACATGGATGTGTATGTACCAGAACACAGTGTGTGGACAGGTTTTTCTGTATGTGTACCAGGAGGGTCAGGGAAGGGGATGGCAGGAGCTAGAAAAACCCAGGAACTCCCAGACCCACGGCCATCTGTCTCCAGGAAGAAACAGGACATCTGGCCCTGGCTTTTGGCCCATGGTGAAAGGTGCATTTTATATCTAGGTGCATGTATAAATGTAACTGTGTGCAAATACGGACACGTGTGTTTTCATGTTTGCATCTGCATGTGTGCATGCATGAAGTTTAGATATGGAAATACCTGTGGATAAGTATGGAGGGACTACTGAAGGACTATCGAAGCTGGAGGGACGCTTAGAGATCTCACGTACATAATGTTACATATGAGGAGAACAAAGCCAGCGGCTGAGACTGTGTGTGTGAGTGAGTGTGGGCTCAGGCTCCTCCGGGAAGCAGCAGGGCTCTCGGAGCATCATCTCACCCCCCGCCGACTGCCCCGTGATTATCACGCTTATTTCACACGTGAGGAAAAGTCAGGTGGGGCGAGGCCAGGGCACCAACCTGCGAGGGGCTGCCTGGGCCACATGGGGTCACATGTGGCTTACATAAACGGCATGGGCCAAAGCCAGTGCCAGATGTTCTGTTTCTTCCTAGAGACAGATGGCGGCGGACGTGGGAGTCGGAGGATTTTTCTAGCTCCTGCCATCCCCTTCCCTGACCCTCCTGGATTTTCCCCAGGCAGGGAAGGGCTGGGGAGTCGGGAGCTTTGTCCTGGTGAGAATTGCCTTGGCCTGGGAAGCTGCTTCCCTTGGGCAGGGCCTCAGGAAGCCATGATGGGGTCCGTGCTGACGCGTCTCCTCCAGGGTGGACTCCTCGCACAGTGCTCTTCCTACAGGGCCCAGAAGCAGAGTGGCCAGACCAGTGGCATAGTGTAGGTCATGCCCCGGAGCAGTGCTCTGCACTGTAGATCTGTCCCCAGGTTTGGCTGGAGTGTGTTCAATCTTGCCACCGCCTCCCAGCCTTGCTATTCCTGTGGGCACAGGTGACAGCCAGTCAACCTGTGCTTCCAGGGCTGCCATAACAAAGGACCACAGACCGGGGGCCTTAAACAAGACATTTACCTGCTGGAAGTTCTGAGGCTGGAAGTTCGAGATTGCGGTATCAGCAGGGTGACTTTCCCAGGAGGCCCCTCTTCTTGGCTTGTGCATGGCCGCCTTCTACTCAAATCTTCCTGTTGCCTTCCTTCTGTATCTGTCTTGTCTTAATCTCCTTTCTTCTTCTTCTTTTTTTTTTGGCGGGGGGGACAGATTTTTTTTTTTTTTTTTCCTGTTGCCTAGGCTGGAGTGCATGGCACAATCTTATATCACTGCAACCTCCACCTCCGGGGTTATTCAAGCAATTCTCCTACATCAGCCTCCCGAGTAGCTGGGATTACATGAACACACCACCACACCCAGCTATTTTTTGTATTTTTAGTAGAGATGAGGTTTTGCCATGTTGGCCAGGCTGGTCTCAAACTCCTTAGCTCAGGCAATCTGCCTGCCTTGGCCTCCTAAAGTGTTAGGCTTACAGGCATGAGCCACCACGCCCGCCCAGGAATGTATCCTAAGGAAATAATCACAGATACGCACAAAGATGGACCATATTTCTATTGTGGTGTGGTTTATAGCTGTGAAGAACTGTTTTTTGCAGCCTTGACCTCTTGGTTTCAAGGTATCCTCCCACTCCAGCCTCCTGAGTAACTGGGACTACAGGCTCACCCACCATGCCCAGCTTATTTTATTTTATTTATTTTATTTTATTTTATTTTAGACAGAGTCTCGCTCTGTTGCCCAGGCTGGAATGCAGTGACGCCATCTCAGCTCACTGCAACCTCCGCCTCTCAGGTTCCAGTGATTCTTCTGCCTCAGCCTCCTGAGTAGCTGGGATTACAGGCACCCGTCATCATGCCTGGCTAATTTTTTTTTTTTTTGTATTTTTGTAGAGATAGGGTTTCACTATGTTGGCCAGGCTGGTTTTGAACTCCTGACCTCAGGTGATCCGCCCCCCTCGGCCTCCCAGAGTGTTGTGATTACAGGTGTGAGCCACTGCACCTGGCGTGTTTTGGCTTTTTAGTAGAGATGAGGTCTCACTATGTTTTCAAACTCCTGGGCTCAAGTGATCCTCCCACCTTGGCCCCCTAAAGTGCTAGGATTATAGGTGTGAGCCATGGCGTTTGGGGGCCATGAAAAGCGTTGAGAAGCCTAACAGAAAAGCAAGAGAGAGTCCTGGGCACACAGCCCCCTCGAGAAGGCAGGCAGGGCCCCACCTCATGGTGTGGGTCACAGAGCTTCACAACCTGCGTTTCCAGCCATGTGGATTTGGGGGCCATCCACCCATCCGATACTGGTTAAGAAGGTGATCAGGGCTCAGTGCAAGAGAATACTATAGGTGAGGATGAAAACTACAGGGAGAGAGGTCTATAACATCTTAGTATGTGGAAGAGCAGATCAGCAAACAGCATGCAGAAGTTCCCTATTCAGAATGCGTGTGTGTGCACATGCATAAGAATTTGGATTGGTGGCCAGGTGCAGTGGCTCATGTCTGTAATTCCAGCACTTTGGGCGGCCAAGGCAGGAGGATCACTTGAGGTCAGGAGTTCGAGACCAGCCTGGCCAACATGGTGAAACCCCATCTCTACTAAAAATACAAAAACTTAGCTGGGCATGATGGCAGGTGCTACAGGAGAATCACTTGAACCTGGGAGGCAGAGATTGCAGTGAGCCGAGATTGCACCACTGCACTCCAGCCTGCGCGATACAGTAAGATTCCATCTCAAAAAAAAAAAAAAAAAAATTGGATTGGGCCAGGCGAGGTGGCTCACACTTATAATCTTAGCACTTTGGGAGGCCAAGGCGGGAGAATTGCTTGAGCCCAGGAGTTGAAGACCAGCATGGGCAACAGAGCTAGACCTTATCTCTACAAAAAATTTTTAAAAATTAGGCTGGGCACGGTAGCTTTTGCCTGTAATCCCAGCACTTTGGGAGGCCAAGGTGGGCGGATCATCTGAGGTCAGGAGTTCGAGACCATCCTGGCCAGCATGGTGACACCCTGTTTCTAATAAATATACAAAAATTAGCCAGGCGTGGTGGCAGGCGCCTGTAATCCCAGCTACTAGGGAAGCTGAGGCAGGAGAATCGCTTGAACCTGAGAGGTGGAGGTTGCGGTGAACTGAGATCGCGCCAATAGACTCCAGCCTGGGCGACAGAGTGAGACTCTGTCTCAAAAAAAAAAGAAAAGAAATTGACTTCTCACAGTTCTGGAGGCTGGAAAGTCCAGGATTAAGATGCCCACAGATTTGGCGTCTGGTGAGGGTCCACTCTCAGGTTCACACAGGGGGTCTTCTCATTGCGTCCTCACCTGGGGGAAGGGGAAGGGGTCTCTCTGGAGCCTCTGTTTTTTTAGACAGAGCCTTGCTATGTCACCCAGGCTGGAGTGCAATGACGCTATCTCAGCTCACTGCAACCTCCGTCTCCTGGCTTCAAGCGACTCTCCTGCCTCAGCCTCCTGAGTAGTTGGGATTACAGGCATGCCCCACCCTGCCCAGCTGATTTTTGTATTTTTAGTAGAGACAGGGTTTTGCCATGTTGGCCAGGCTGGTCTCGAACTCCTGACCTCAAGTGATCCGCCCACCTCAGCCTCCCAATACCAGCGTGAGCCACAGCGTCCGGCCTCTGGAGCCTTTTTCGTAAGGGCACTAATCCCATCGTGTGGGCTCCACCCTCACGACCTAATCACCCCAAAAGCCCCACCTCCTCATACCCTCGTGTTTTGGTTGGGATTTCTTTTTTTCTTTTTGAGACGGAGTCTCGCTCTGTCACCCAGGCTGGAGTGCAGTGACCGGATCTCAGCTCACTGCAAGCTCCGCCTCCCGGGTTTACGCCATTCTCCTGCCTCAGCCTCCGGAGTAGCTGGGACTACAGGCGCCCGCCACCTCGCCCGGCTAGTTTTTTTGTATTTTTTAGTAGAGACAGGGTTTCACCGTGTTAGCCAGGATGGTCTCGATCTCCTGACCTCGTGATCCGCCCGTCTCGCCTCCCAAAGTGCTGGGATTACAGGCTTGAGCCACCGCGCCCGGCCTTGGTTGGGATTTCAATGTACAGACTGTGGGGGGCATAGACCACAGCGGCCCCCTCTCCACAGGCCGGTGCAGAGCATCAACGCATCTTACAGATGAGGAAACCGCCCAGTGCCAGTCTTTGCCCCCATGCCTCCCTGAGCCTTTTCGGATGGGGTGGGTGGGAGCCTCACACAGGATGAGTGGGCGCTAAGCCCTGTGGCCCTCCCACCCAGAGCTGCATCTCTGTCCCTCCCTCCTCCTTCCCAGAATCCTCCTGACCAAAGTGGCAGAGAGCAGAGCTGTTTGCAGCCTGCCTGTCCCCGCCCTGCCCTCACCCCGCCCTCTTTGACCTTGAGATGGGTTCCTCGAGCCAACGTCTCTTTCCTGGGGCTGGATGGGGACAAACCCGGGGTCCCTCCCTCTCTTAGGAGTTGAACCACAGTGACCAGGAGCCCAGGAGCGCCGAAGCCCTGTGGTTGCTATGGAGATGGGAGCGGGTTTGCAGAGGGAGCTGTGTGATTAGGTGGCATTTGCGTCTGTAGAAGGAGGCAGCGCGACACCCTCGCCACCCCGAGAGGTGCTTACGCCTTGGATGCTCTTATGAGAGCTTTCCAGAAAAGCCAGGCTCACGGGGGTAGGAATGGAGATTCCTCCCCACACCTCCACCCTGTCCCTGCCCCCCAAACACCCAGGTACCCAGGCAAACTGTGGCCAGCGGACAGGTGCCATCATGACATGGGTGAGCTGCCTGCCTGGAGGTTCTCCAGGTCCCTCCTGTCGCCCACCTGTCCAAGCCCCAGAGCGTCCCTAAATGCCCAGGGAACACTCAGGGTCCTTTCCAGGGGGCAGTGGCCTAAGCAGCTCATTCTCCAGCAACCCTCTGCACCAGGCTGGGTGGTCCCATTGCCCTGTCTCCGACCCTCACAACTGTGCAAGCCAAGTATTAGCCCCATTTCACAGGCGGAGAAGCTGAGGCTCAGAAGGGTCAGCAATCTGTCAGGGCCAGAATCTAAACCCAGGTCTGCCCGACTCCCGTGTATGTGCTCCTTCCCTCACACTAGCCAGCCCAGCCCAGCTCCAGCCTGGCCCCCTCAGCCTACCCTGGGTTTCCAGCCAGTGACCCTCCCAAAGCACAGAGCTGAGGCTCAGAGAGACATGTGGCTGGACATGCAGAGAGTGAAGCTCTGTGGCCCACAGCTGGAGGAGGACCCTGCCTGCCACCTCAAGGGGGCTGTGTGTTCAGGGCTGTGTGCTCAAGGCTCTCCCTTGCTTCTCTCCACTACTCCACGAGCCGGCCTTTCTGCTTAAAAAGAGAGCCCCGGCCAGGAGTGGGGCTCACGCCTGTAATCCCAGCACTTTGGGAGGACGAGACAGGCAGATTACTTGAGGTCAGGAGTTCAAGACCAGCCTGGCCCACGTGGTGCAACCTGGTCTCTATTAAAAATACAAAAATTAGCTGGGCGTGATGGCACATACAGGGAGTCCCAGCTACTCGGGAGGCTATGGCAGGAGAATCCCTTGAACCTGGCAGGCGGAGGTTGTAGTGAGCCAAGATGTTGCAGTGAGCCAAGCCAAGCACCATTGCACTCTAGCCTGGGTGACAGAACGAGACTCTGTCTCAACAAACAAACAAACAAACAAACAAAAAACCCAAAAAACAAAAAATTGGGGGGTAGGCGCAGTGGTTTATGCCTGTAATCTCAGCACTTTGGGAGGCGGAGGCAAGCGATCACATGAGGTCAGGAGTTCGAGACCAGCCTGACCAACATGGTGAAACCCCATCTCTACTAAAAATACAAAAAGTTAGGCTGGGCGTGGTGGCTAACACCTGTAATCCCAGCACTTTGGGAGGCTGAGGTGGGCGGATCACGAGGTCAGGAGATCGAGACCATCCTGGCTAACATGGTGAAACCCTGCCTCCACTAAAAATGCAAAAAAATTAGCCGTGCGTGGTAGCGGGCGCGCGTAGTCCCAGCTACTCAGGAGGCTGAGGCAGGAGAATGGCGTGAACACGGGAGGCGGAGCTTGCAGTGAGCTGAGATCGCACCACTGCACCCTAGCCTGGGCGACAGAGCGAGACTCCATCTCTAAGAAAAAAACAAATTAGCTGGGCATGGTGACACTGTCTGTAGTCTCAGTTACTTGGGAAGCTGAGGTAGGAGAATGGCTTGAACCCGGGAAGTAGAGATTCCAGTGAGTTGAGACTGGGCCACTGCACTCCAGACTGGGCGACAGAGTGAGACACTGTCTCAAAAAAGGAAAAAAAAAAAAAAAAAAGAGACCCCCCCTACCTGCACAGACCCTGCCCAACATGCTATGCTGCAGGTGTCCTCCAGACCCAGACTCCTTGACCAGATCAGAACTGAAGACAAGCCACGCATTTCCCGAGATTTGCCACCCTCCTGCTCCTTAGACCTTCACGGCTCCTGCTTGGGGGCGAAATGACACATTGAAAACCACCCTTTCCATTTTCCATAGTCATGATTCCCGCAGGCCGTCTCCGGGCTCCCATTCTGTATTCTGGGAAGTGTTTACATTGGCCATGACAGCTGAGGTGGTAAGGCGGTGACACTGGGTGGGTGGGGTGGGAAGGAAGAAACTGGGGTGGCCGGAGGGCGTGGGGCAAAATCAGGGTTAGCACCAGGCTCCAGGGATCCCAGCTGGTGCAGAGAAGGCCGAAATCCACAGGGCTGGGTCTGTCTGATGGCAGGAGAGGGTGTGGGTGGGAACAAGCAGGGGTGGAGGAGGTGTTACCTTTGTAGAGACCTCTTGGGGTCACATAAGGACGGAGCAGGCGCTGTTCCTGCCACACCCAACTTGCAGTCCAGGCTGAGGCCCACGGAGTCTGGCCAAAGACCGCCGGAGACAGCACAGGCAGCCGCCTGGCGTGGTGGGATTTGGTTCTGTTTAAAAAATAGAAAAACAAGTCACCCCCACCCCGCCTCCCTGCGCCTGTCACTTCAGCAGCTCAGCCTCATTCCGAGGCTGCCGGGCACCCTGCGTTTCTGTCTTCCGGAGGGCTTCTCTGCGCTGGGGCCACTCAGGCCCGGTTTTTGATCCCGGCTCCACCACATCCGAGCTGGGCAACCTTACGGAGATGGGTTTCCCTCTCTGAGCCTCAGTTTCCTCATCTGTAAAATAGGGATAAGGTCATCACAATGACGCATATGGAAGACGTAACACAAGCCAGGCCCGGGGGAGGTGTGAGCCCCGCTCTTCACTCCTCCCCTCAAATCATGGCTGAGAACGGAATGTCAACTCTAAGAAGAGGGTGCTTTCCAAGAGGCTAGGAACGAGAGGGAGAGCAGAGATCTGGGATCTGGGGGCTGGAGAAGGAGATGATACCAATTCTACACAGATTCTCTCAGAAGGGTAGAAGAGGCCAGCATGCCTCTGGTAACCAAATCGAGAAACAGACACCAGCATCCCTCATGGGCATTGATGCCAGAATCCAGAACACATTCTTTGTCCAATCCAACCCAGCCATATTTAGAAGGGAAATGCCCCAGGGTGTGTCAGGGTGTGCCTCCGGTATGCAGAAGTGGCTACCATTCAAAAATCATTTATAGGCCGGGCGCGGTGGCTCAAGCCTGTAATCCCAGCACTTTGGGAGGCCGAGATGGGCGGATCACGAGGTCAGGAGATCAAGACCATCCTGGCTAACCCGGTGAAACCCCGTCTCTACTAAAAAAATACAAAAAACTAGCCGGGCATGGTGGCGGGCGCCTGTAGTCCCAGCTACTCGGGAGGCTGAGGCAGGAGAATGGCGTCAACCCGGGAGGTGGAGCTTGCAGTGAGCTGAGATCCGGCCACTGCACTCCAGCCTGGGCGACAGAGCAAGACTCCATCTCAAAAAAAAAAAAAAAAAATCATTTATAATTCACCATAAAAAATGAAATGGGCATGTCAATCACCAGGCGCGGTGGCTCACGTCTGCAGTCCTAGCACTATGGGAGGCCAAGGCAGGAAGACTGCTTGAGGCTAGGAGACCAGCCTGGGCAACATAGTGAGACCCCATCCCTACAAAAATAAAAATAGGCTGGGTGTGATGGCTCACGCCTGTAATCCCAACACTTTGGGAGACCGAGGCAGGCAGATTACCTGAAGTCAGGAATTCCAGACCAGCCTGGTCAACATGGCAAAACCTTATCTCTACTAAAAATACAAAAAAAATTAGCCGGGCGTCATGGTGCATGCTTGTAGTCGCATCTACTTGGGAGACTGAGGTATGAGAATCTATTGAACCTGGGTGGCAGAGGTTGCAGTGAGCTATTGCACCACTGCACTCCAGCCTGGGTGACAGAGTAAGACTCTAGCTCCATTTAAAAAAAAGTAAAAAAAGAAAAAAAGAAAAATATTAGCCGGTGTGGTGGTGCACACCTGTAGCTACGTGGGAGGCTGAGGCGGGAGGATCGTTTGAGCCCAGGAGTTTGAGACTGCAGTGAAATGTGATCATGCCCCTGGACTGCAGTCTGCAGAGTGAGACCCCAACTCTTCTTCTTCTTTTTTTTTTTTTTCTCAGGTAGCATCTTGCTCTGTCACCCAGGCTGGAGTGCAGTGGTTCAATCTCAGCTCACTTCAACCTCCGCCTCCTGGTTCAAGCAATTCTTGTGCCTCAGCCTCCCGAGTAGCTGGGACTACAGGCATGCGCCACCATGCCTGGCTAATTTTTGTATTTTTAGTAGAGATGGGGTTTCTCCATGTTGGCCAGGCTGGTCTCGAACTCCTGACCTTAGGTAATCCGCCCACCTTGGACTCCCAAAGTGTTGGGATTACAGGCGTGAGCCCCTGTGCCTGGCCAAGAGACCTCAACTCTTAAAAAAAAAAAAAAAAAAAGGAGCAGTTATTGGCTTTACTCAGCAAAGTGCATTCCCCATGCCAGAGCAGGTACACACCATCTCTCTTGTTCCATGGTGGGAACTGGAAGCTGTCAACCAATGCACAGCCGCGTCGATCTCCCCACCCAGGCTCTGTCCAGCAACAAGGCAGGGTGGCAAGTCCTGAAGAAGTCACGGCCTCCTCCCTGTTCTCTCAGGCTCTGCTCTTGCAGGTGCCCCCAGAGGGGTCATCCGGGACCTGAGGGTGGCAGCTCTTCCCAGAGCCCTTGGGTCTTCATGGAAAGGGGCTGCAGAGTGATGGTTTTGGAGACATGTCGGTGTCTGAGAGTGATGAAGTCCAGGGAAAGTCTTGGAAGAGTCAGAGCCCAGGTCTGCCTTGTGCTAACGGCCATGTCAGCACAGCGTGTCCCAGTTCCTTCCTTGCCTCCAGGGACAACACCACCAGGAGCCCTGCGACCAACACTGAGCATGACCGGTGATGTGTCAGGTTCGCAGGTGGAGGGCACCCCGAGTCACACATCAACCCCCCGGGGCCCCTGTCATCCCCGTGTGACAGACAACGACACCAACGCTCTGGGACGGGACATCAGCACCGCTCATTGTCCTGAGCCAGCACCGGCTGCCGCTGCCATCACACAGGATATGGTTCCCAGGCAGCACGCTGACTGCCTTCCAGGAGGCTCTCCCCTTCACGGTGTGCCAGGCGCTCTTGGGGCTCCACTGGCCCCTGCAAGCTTTAGAGGGCTTGCCCAGAGCCCTCCACCCTTCAGAAACCCCTCCTGATCCTAAGGACTCCAGAGACCACCCAGCCACCTCCTGCAGAGCCAGAAACCCTGGGGATCTATGTCCCTGCTGGGGATACGGGCTCTGGACGGCAGAAGCTGTCCCCAGCCCACACCTGGGGCTGGATCTGCGGTGGATGACAGATTCCAGAGAGCGGGGGCAAAGGGAGAAAGAAGACACCCTTACCCTTCTGCTCAGCACCTTGGAAAGGCACCACCATGAGCACCGTGGGAATGGGCAGAAGCTACTTTAACCCGCCAGGGTTCAGGAGTGGATGCTGGGGGTTTTTTGTTGTTGTTTATTTCTTTGTTTTTCCTGACACAGAGTCTCGCTCTGTCACCCAAGCTGGAGTGCGGTGGTGCAATCTCAGCTCACTGCAACCTCTGCCTCTTGGGTTCAAGTGATTCTCCTGCCTCAGCCTCCCGAGTAGCGGGGACTACAGGCGTGCACCACCATGCCTGGCTAATTATTTGTAATTTTAATAGAGACGGGGCTTCATCATGTTGGCCAGGCTGGTCTCGAACTCCTGACCTCAAGTGATCTGCCCACCTTGGCTTTCCAAAGTGCTGTGATTACAGGTGTGAGCCACTACACCTGGCCAAGATTAGATACTGGAGGTTTGCTTTGTGGTGACCCGGCTGGACCCAGTGCTCCTGAGCTCCCCTCAGAGCAAAGACCAGGTGCAGATTCCCTGCACCCCTCAGTAGGCCTGGACGTGCAGGAGGCTTCAGACAGAAAAGCAGGGCCTTGCGAGGGCGGGCAGGGTCTTGGATCATGTCTGCAGGGGCATTGGCCCTGAACAGACCACCACTGTCAAGGATGTGGAATCTCTGCAGCATGGGGGCAGGGCCTGTAGACCTGCAGGCTGGACCTGGGACACCTAACTGCCTGTTGTCATTGACAGGCCGGCCCCTTTGTGGCAGCCCTACCCTCGGATGGCAGTGCAGCTGTATCCCTGCCCTGTCCCGGTGAGGCCAGCTACGAGGGGAAGATGTGTGTTTCCCCAAAAGTGTCCTGTGGGTTACGTACTGAATTGGTCCTCCCAGAAAGAGATGCTGAAGCTCTAATTCCCAGTGTCTATGGCTGTGATCTTCTTTGGAAATAGGGTCTTTGTAGGTGTGACTAAGATGTGGGGCTGGGCACAGTGGCTCACTCCTCTAATCCCAGCACTTTAGGAGGCTGAGGTGAGAGGATCACCTGAGGTCAGGAGAGTGAGACCAGCCTGGCCAACATGATGAAACCCCATCTCTACTAAAAATACAAAAAAATTAGCTGGGCACGGTGGCGCATGCCTGTAATCCCAGCTACTTGGGAGGCTGAGGCAGGAGAATCCCTTGAACCCAGGAGGTGGAGGTTGCAGTGAACTAAGATCATGTCACTGCACTCCAGCCTGGGCAACAAGAGCGAAACTCCATCCCAAAAAAAAAAAAAAAAAAAAAGATGTGGGTTAAGATGAAGTTATACTAGAGTAGGATGGACCATAAGCCAGTATGACTGTTATTCTTATAGGAAGGGGACCACAGACAGTGACAGGAAGACAGACACAACACAGGGAGAAGGCCTTGTGGGAACAGAGGCAGAGAGTGGGGGGATGCGGCTGAGAGCCAAGGAACACTGAGGCTGGCCGGCCACCGCCAGGCAGACTGGCTGCCACCCTACTGTGCTGCCTCCTGGCTGGGCAACCTTGGGCAAGTCTCAGGGCCTCAATTTTCCCATCTATGGAAAAGGCATGTTGATCACCTCACATCAGAGGGCTGCTGAGAGCCGCAGACGAGTGCTCACACTCAAAGTGAGGTTAGGGGAGCTCAGGGTGTCCCCAGGCCTCCTGCCGACCTGTGATAGGACCCGAGGGCTCTTGCCTCCTGGCCCTCACCCCTTTCCTCCCTCTGCCTAGAACATTCTTCCCCTCTTTCCTGGCTCCCTCCACCCATTCCCTCCATCTGGGCTCAGATTTCCCTTTCCGGGACCCATGCACTGACGCCCCAGGGCTGGGCTCCAGGGTCTTTTCTCTGAACCCTCACTGCCCTGCACATCCCTCGTGGCAGCTCTCGTAGGCTTGGCTGTGTTCGACTGGTCACTTGCCCACTTCCTGGGGGACGAGGATCAGGTTAGCCAGGTGTCAGGGCGGGGGGCTTTGGGAAGGCCTGAGGCTGAAGTGAGAGAGGGTCTCTGATCCATCAGTATCACAGTGAGGGCTGCTCAAACAGTCCCTGCCCAGGCCCCAGGTAGCAGCCAGCACAGGACCTGGGGACTGAGGGAGCACCAGGCGGCCACCCCAGGGTGAAGGGACTGGCCAACCTGGCAAAGTCCAGAAGGAGGCCAGCTGTGCCCAGCCCCCGATCCCTGGCATCATGGCACTGTCTAGGGCCGAAGAATTACCCCACCCTTCCGCCCATTCCATGTGAATAAGGCGATTGCTTCCGGAGCAATTGAATTGCACAAGGAAAAAGCCACACCGGAGAGGGCCATTTACATGTCATCTGTATTGTCACATGAAATGCACATCCATAACAGGTGACTTGGAAACGACCTATTAGGTCACACGGAGTCCGGCCCCTGGGGGCCAAAGCCTCATCGATGCCCACGGGCGGTGGCCAGCGCTTCCCTTGGGCTGTGGTGGTGCAACTGGCCTCCCCAGCGGAGAGTCAGCTCACACCCCAGGCCCCTTAGCTCTCTGACAGCAGCTCCCAAAATGCAATTGAGGAACCAGTGGTTCCTTGGGTGTTAATAGCTGTTCCCCAAGAAAAGGGTTCTGTGGTCAAATAAGTTTAGAAAACATGGGTTAAAGAATGTTTAGCAAGAAGCTTTTCTGCAGGACTCGTCAGAGCCTTGACGGCAATAACGGCCTTTGTGAATGTCCAACTTGGGGACAGAGGGTGCAGCACTTCCCAAAGTTATTGAACCACAAAACCCTTTTCCCCACAAAGCATCTCGCAGGCTGGTGTCCCACGGGGCACCCGTTGGAAAGTGCTGCCCTAAGCTGTCGATGACTGTTCATGGCAATGGCACCTGCATCAGGCAGTAGGTTGGGGGCACTCTGGCAGGCGTCGTGCTGTGGCATGATGAGCACAGCCAAGAACTCAACAGTCATGACGATGAAAAGATGAGACTCGGCCCCTCCCACCATCCTGGTTTTTGCTGTACCCAGAGCAGAAGCTAAATAGGGCTGTCCCCACGGGTGGGTCCGGGCCGCCTAGAGAGGAGACTTGGAGTCCAAGCAAAGGGGCAAGAGGCCTGGCACTGCCAAACACGCTTGTCACTGGGAGGGGCGGCCTGGGTTTGCTGGCCTCCAACCAGGAGGGGAAGACGGGGTGGGGGTGGCCGCTCCAACTCCTGGTGGCTCTGTTCAACCTGTGCCTGCCACCTTGCCACCCCCTACCCCTTCTCTAGGGCCAGCCCTGCCCCCAGAGCCTTGCATGGGTCGGCGGGCGCTTCACCAGGCGGAGATGAGCATCTGGCAGGTGCTGGAGGGCATCCAGACCAGCTCCACCAGGCGGAACTGGAGGTAGCCGATGACGAAGCCGGAGAGGACGTCCGTGACGTGGTGGCGGCCAATCATCACGCGGGACAGGCCCACGCAGAGGGCCCAGAGCACCAGCAGCACACGCAGGGGCACCGCCAGCACCAGGTGGCTGAGGAAGAACTTGGACACCATGGCGGCGCGGCTGGCGTGCCCGGCCGGGAAGGCGTAGACGTCCATGGTGAGGTAGTCCAGAAGGCTGGGGCTTGTCTCGTATGGGCCACGCCGCTTGATGAGCTTCTGCACGCCAGCCACTGTCACGACGTCCAGGAGCAGGGCTATTGGGGGGAGACAGAGGCCACCGGGCCATCAGGGCCACCAGCCAAGCCCAGGCCCCAGCCCGCCACATTCCCCCACCTCATCTCCCCTCCCTGCCCCTCATTCCAGTCACTCAGCCACGCTGACCTCCAGGCACGGTCTCGCCTCAGGCCATTGCCCTTGCTGTCTCCTCTGCCTGGCCCGCCCTGCCTTCCCGTAGCTACTCCCTTTAGCAGAGAAGCTTTCCCTGACCACGCTGTTTATAAAAGCCCCCGCCACGCTCTCTCCCCTCACCTTGTTTTTCTCATGCCCTGATGTAATATGCCTTTTATTTCTTTGGTTTTTTCCTTTTTTCTTTTCTTTTTTTTTTTTTTTTTTTTTTTGGATGGTTCTTGTTTTTTCACCCAGGCTGGAGTGCAGAGGCGTGATCTGGGCTCACTGGAACCTCCGCCTCCCAGATTCAAACGATTCTCCTGCCTCGGCCTCCTGAGTAGCTGGGATTACAGGCACCCGCCACCACATCCAGCTAATTTTTGTACTTTCAGTAGAGATGGGGTTTTGCCATGTTGGACAGACTAGTCTCAAACCCCGGACCTCAGGTGATCCACCCTCCTTGGCCTCCCAATGTGCTGGGATTACAGGTATGAGCCAATGCGCCTGGCCTCTTTTTCTTTTTTTTTGATACAGGGTCTTGCTCTATTGCCCAGGCTGGACTACAGTGACCCGATCTTGGCTCACTGCAACCTCCACCTCCTGGGTTCAAGCAATTCTCATACTGCAGCCTCCCGAGTAGCTGGGATTACAGGCGCACACTACCATGCTTGGCTAAGTTTTTGTATTTTTGGTAGAGATGGGGTTTCTCCATGTCGGCCAGGCTGGTCTCCAACTCCTGGCCTCAGGCAACCCGCCCGCCTCAGCCTCCCAAAATGTTCACCCATTACAGGCGTGACCCACTGTGTCCAGCCCCATTCCCATTTTTCAAAAGTTGAAGCAGAATTTACATCACGTACCGCGAACCATTTTAGAGTACACGGTTCAGTGGCATTTAACACATCCCAGTGTCGGCAGCCACCTCCTCTCTCTAATTTCAAGACATTTCATCATCCTAAAAGAACGCCCTGTACCCACAAAGCAGCCACTCCCCATCCCCTTCTCTCCAGCCCCTGGAAACCACCAATCTGCTTTCTGTCTCGGTGGATTTGCCTCCTCTAGACACTTCATGTAAATGGAATTAGACAGTATGTGACCTTTTGTGTCTGCCTTCCTTTCCTTAGCGTAACGTTTCCAGCGTCCACCCATGTGGCAGCATGTGTCAGCACTTCATTCCTTTTCATGGCCAAATAATATTCCATTTATGAATGGACCAGTATTTGTTCCTCTCCTCTTTCTTTTTTCCTTCCTTCCTTCTTTCCTTCTTTCTTTCTTTCTTTCTTTTTTGAGATGGAGTCTCGTTCTGTTGCCCAGGCTAGAGTGCAGTGGCGTGAACTCAGCTCACTGCAACCTCTACCTCCCGGTTCACGCGATTTTCGTGCATCAGCCTCCTGAGTAGCTGGGATTACAGGTGGGCGCTGCCTTGCCTGGCTAATTTTTGTGTTTTTTGTAGGGACAGGGTTTTGCCGTGTTGGCCAGGCTGCTCTTGAACTCGTGACCTCAGGTGATCCACCTGCCTTGGCCTCCCAAAGTGCTGGGATTACAGGCGTGAGCCACCGTGCCCGGCCTCTTATTTTTTTTTTTAAGATGGATGTCTCTGGCTGGGCACGGTGGCTCACACTTGTAATCCCAGCACTTTGGGAGGCTGAGGTGAACCTATCACTCGAGCTCAGGAGTCTGAGACTAGCTTGGGCAACACGGCAAAACCCTGTCTGTACAAAAAATACAAAAATTAGACATGTGTGATGGCGCACACCTGTAGTTCCAGCTACTCAGGAGGCTGAGGTGGGAGGATTGCTTAAGCCCAGGAGTTTGAGACCAGCACGGGCAACATGGCAAAACCCCATCTCTACCAAAAAAAAAATACAAAAATTAGCTGAGTGTGGTGGTGCACGCCTCTCATCCCAGCTACCTGGGAGGCTAAGGTGACTGAGTGAGACCCTGTCTTAGAAAAAAGAGAGAGACACTTTGGGAGGCCAAGTTGGGTGGATCACGAGGTCAGGAGATGGAGACCATCCTGGCTAACACGGTGAGAAACCCCGTCTCTACTAAAAATACAAAAAATTAGCCGGGCGTGTGGCGGGAGCCTGTAGTCCCAGCTACTCGGGAGGCTGAGGCAGGAGAATGGCGTGAATCTGGGAGGCGGACGTTGCGGTGAGCCGAGATCGCGCCACTGCACTCCAGCCTGGGCGACAGAGCGAGACTCCGTCTCAAAAAAAAAAAAAAGAGAGAGCGAGCGAGCCTCTTTCTGTTGCCCAGGCTGGAGTGTAGTGGTGCAATCATAACTCACTGTAACTTTCAATTCCTGGCCTCAAGAGCTCCTCCCGTCTCAGCCTCCTGAGTCACCAGGACTACAACTGTGCCACCATGCCCAGCTAATTTAAAATTTTTTTTTTTTTTTTACAGATGGGCATCCCACTTTGCTGCCCAAGATGGTCTCAAATTCCTGGCTTCAAGCTATCTTCCTACCTCAGCCTCCCAAAGTGCTGGGATTCCAGGTGTGAGCCACTGTGCCCGGACACAATTTGTTTATCCATTCATCTGTTGATGGCTATCGAGTTGTTTGCGCCTTTTGGCTGCTGTGACTCACGCCGCTATGCAGGTGTGTGCAAGTGTTCGCCGACTGCCTGTTTTCAGTTCTTTCGGTAGATCCCTAGGAGTGGAGTCGCTGGTTGGCAATGACAGTAACTCTGTGTGTGACTCTTTGAGGAACCCCACTGTTTTCCCCAGCACCTGCACTGTGCCATCCCCACTTTACAGAGGACAACATGAACCTTTGGAGCTCAGGGCACTCAGACCTGATGCTCTTGCTTTCTGGAATGTCCCACTCTTTCCCAACCCACCACCTCAGGGACCTGCCCCTGCCTTCCAGACAGCTCAGGCCCTGAAGGGTTCAGTCTCAGCATCTGGCCTGTTTCATGGCTTTCCCCCCTCCCCGCAGTCACTGAGGCATCTGTTGGGAGGTGAGGGTTCGCCGTCTGTGGCATGAAGTTATCACTTCATGGAGGCAGGGCCCGTGCCTGTTTGTTCAGAGGTTTTTTCCCCCCGGGGCTAGAAACAGAGCCACGTCTCCAAACTTAGTTGAGTTACTGGCCTGAGGCTTATAATCAGCAAGGTGGGCTCTTTTCTTCCTTTTCTTTTTCTTTATTTTTTTGAGGCAGAGTCTCACTCTATCACCCAGGCTGGAGTACTGCAGCGTGATCTTGGCTCACTGCAACCTCCACCTCCTGGGTTCAAGCGATTCTCCTGCCTCAGCCTCCCGAGTAGCCGGGGACAACAGGTACCTGCCATCACAGCTGGCTAATTTTTGTATTTTTAATAGAGATGGGGTTTCGTCGTGTTGGCCAGGCTGGTCTCGAACTCCTGACCTCAAGGGATCTGCCCACCTCTGCCTCCCAAAAAGTGCTGGGATTACAGGCGTGAGCCACTGAGCCTGGCCTTTCTTTCCCTATTTTGAAAACACAGGGGAGACCTGGATCTCCATCATGCCTCTGCCACCACCCTGCTGTGTGGCCTTGGGAGGTTGCTCTGCCTTTCTGTGCCATGAGAGGAAGGCACCATGCCAGAACTCCAGTTTCACCCAGCTGATCTGAGTGGCACCCATACAACCAATGTGGGGGTTCTGGGTCAACCCTCCCCACCATTAGAAAGGCCTTGGTGGCCAGGTGCGGTGGCTCAAGCCTGTAATCCCAGCACTTTGGGAGGCCGAGACGGGTGGATCACAAGGTCAGGAGATCGAGACCATCCTGGCTAACACGGTGAAACCCCGTCTCTACTAGAAAATACAAAAAACTAGCCGGGCGAGGTGGCGGACGCCTGTAGTCCCAGCTACTCGGGAGGCCGAGGCAAGAGAATGGCGTAAACCTGGGAGGCGGAGCTTGCAGTGAGCTGAGATCCGACCACTGCACTCCAGCCTGGGTGACAGAGCAAGACTCCGTCTCAAAAAAAAAAAAAAAAGGAAAGATCCTTGGAGGTCACACCCTCTGACCTGGGGTTGGGGGTGGCATCAGCAGGCCAGAGAGCACTCCCAGGGCAGATGCAGAGTCAGCAGGGAGCCTGTGCCCCTGCCCCCTGTGCTTCCCCACCTCAGGTGACCTTGGCGACCCCAGTGAGGTCACAGCCCCTGCAAGCCCTGCTTCAGGGACAGTGAAGCCAACACCCGCAGTGTAGCGTGGTGGCAAAGCTCACAGGTGTCACAGCCAGAGACCCGGCTGTGAGTTCCAGCCCCGGAGCCTCCCAGCTGCGTGACCTCAGGGAAACCACCTAACTTTCCTCACCTGTGAGACGAAGCTCATGGACACCCACCTCCCAGAGGGGGCCCGGCACTGTGCCTGCAAGCTGACTACAGGGTGACAGGTTTCGCCGGGACAGAGGGGTTTCCTAGGACACAAGACATATGGTGCTAAAGCAGGGAGGTCCCAGCAAACGATTGAGTTGGTCCCCCCAAGCGCCTGGCCCACCAGGAGGGCTGGATAAAGGTGGGGGTCATGACTCGGCGACAGTTCAGTGCAGCTGGATGCAGGGAGCTTCCCTAGAAAACTTTTCAGTGTTTATCAGAATGGTCAGCTCTTGGCAAAAATGGAAACAAACATCTAAAACAAAAAGACGCAGAAGATGCTGTTCACTGCAGAACATTTACAACACAGAAAACAAAAGTTAAAGTTGAAATCACCTGTAATCCTGCCCCTCAGTGGTAGCCATTGTTCCAGACCCTTCCATCCATCTATAGAGCATAGTTTTGTTTGTTTGTTTGTTTGTTTGTTTTAAGACTGAGTTTCACTCTTGTTGCCCAGGCTGGAGTGCAATGGCGTGATCTCAGCTCACTGCAACCTCTGCCTCGCGGGTTCAAGTGATTCTCCTGCCTCAGCCTCCCGAGTAGCTGGGATTACAAGTGTGTGCCACCACGCCCGGCTAGTTTTTCTATTTTTAGTAGAGACAGAGTTTCTCCATGTTGGTCAGGCTGGTCTCGAACTCCCAACCTCAGGTGATTCGCCCACCTCAGCCTCCCAAAGTGCTGAGATTACAGGCGTGAGCCACCGCACCTGGCCTTTGGAGCACAGATTTAATAAAGCTTGTAACATGGTTTACATATGTTGTTCTGCTGCCTGCTTTTGAAAGTCTTGCCCCATCACATACCCCCGATCCCCATGCTGCAGGGGTGAGGCACTGTGGCGCACCTAACCGTCCGTGCCAGGCAGTTAGACTGTTCCATATCACACAGTCCTCCCCGGAGGACTAGAACTTCAGGGCTTCCCCTTTTCCTACCCACTTCAGGGTTGCTGCTTGTAGTCTGGTCTCTCTGTTTGGGGTTTGCACTGTGGCCTCTCCTGGCCCCTCTCATTAGCCACAGGGCTGGCTGGGAGCCTCGCACCCTGGAAGTGCCTGGCCAGCACAGGAGGGGGCTGAACAGGTGCACAGAGGAGCTGCCTGGCCCGAGGAGGGTGGGGCCTGAAAGCCTGGAGAAAACCTTGCTCTACCCTTGCCTGCCAATTTCACAGCAGCTGTCCCCATGGGCTAGGTCTTCCCAGGAGGCGTGTGGCTGGCCAGCTCGTGTGCTGGCCATGCCGGGGTTTGGTGCCATCTGAAGCCTGTGGGAGGTCACAGTTCCAGCAGGAGAGAGGGACTGGGGACTGTCAGGTCCCCAGGGCAGGTGGGAGCTGGATGGAGGTGGCTGTGCTGACCTTGGCATGCCGCCGCCCCGTGGAGCAGCTGAGGAAGCCAGCTCAGGGGGGCCAGCTGGTCCTCTCCAGCCCAGGGAGCCCTTCTCATCTGCAAGCCCCGCTGCTTCCCCAAAAATGGGCTGGCGACAGGCCCTCTCCACCTGGGGACAGGAGGCAGTTCATGGGGAGGGGGTTAAATCTGAAGGTTCTGGAGTCACAGGTGGGGTTCAAGTCTTGCTGACTGGGGCTGTGAGGAGGGGTCCTGGTGCTTCTGGCCTGGGGGTTGACCCTGCTAATTAAGAACAAATTCTGGCCGGGTGCAGTGGCTGACGCCTGTAATCCCAGCACTTGGGGAAGCCGAGGTGGACGGATTGCCTGAGGTCAGGAGTTCAAGACCAGGCTGGCCAACACGGTGAAACCCCATCTCCACTAAAAATACAAAAAATTTAGCTGGGCATGGTGGCGGGTGCCTGTAGTCCCAGCTACTTGGGAGGCTGAGGCAGGAGAATCACTTGAACCCAGGAGGCAGAGGTTGCAGTGAGCCAAGATTGCGCCACTGCACTCCAGCCTGGGCGACAGGGCGAGACTCTGTCTCAAAAAAAAAAAAAAAAAGAACAAGTTCCTTCCCCTCTCAGAGCCTTGGTCTACTCACCCATAGCAAGGGTGGTCCCAGGAGGAAATAAGCCAATGAACTAGGGGAAGTGTGGTGATTGACAGCATGCTGCTGCCATTACACTGCCCACAAGTCCTGGTCCCGCTTGGCCTGGGAAGCCGTGAGAGGCTCTGGTCCTGGAGGCTGGGGCACCATGCATGAGCATCGGCGAAGGCTTTTTCTCCTAAGGTCCCACCAGGTCAAAATTGTCTGGCCCAGGTTCCAAGACTTCCACCACCTCAAGGCAAGTAAGAGAGGCCAGGCCAGGCAAGGCCAGGGCCTCCCTGGTGGTGGCGGCTGGTGACTGGTGGCCAGCCAGGGTCTGGGTGCCCAAAGAGCTGCCAGAATCTGGGGTAGGAGGTGGTTAATATAGACCGGGACTGGGCTCCATGGCAGGCTGAAATATGGCACCAACCACTGGAAGACATGGGCCATGTGTCCTACTGGCAACCAGGCCTTTAGGTTGAAAACCAGGGCTCGGCAGCTGATGGGTTCAAAATCTGCCTTTCGAGGCCAGCACAGTGGCTCACACCTGTAATCCCAGCACTTTGGGAGGCCAAGGCTACGGGTAGATCATGAGGTCAAGCGATCAAGACCAGACTGGCCAACATGGAGAAACTCTGTCTCTACTAAAAATAGAAAAACTAGCCGGACGTGATGGCAGGCACCTGTAGTCCCAGCTACTCGGGAGGCTGAGGCAGGACAATCGCTTGAATCTGGGAGATGGAGGTTGCAGTGAGCTGAGATGGCACCACTGCACTCCAACCTGGGTGACAGAGTGGGACTCTGTCTCTAAATAAAATAAAATAAAATAAAATAATACAATAAAATAAAGTAAAATAAAATAAAATCTGCCTTTTGAGCACAGAGGCCCCCATGGACAGCTGCTGTGGTCAAGGAAAAAGGGAGGAGGAAAGGGTGGCTTTACTATGTCACCTGGGGGGTACACTGGGCCCAGTACCTCACTCCGATAGGGTGGCCAAAGGCAAGGAGAGCTGGCTGCCTCAACCACCCCACATGCCCCAGCTCTCTGCATAGGCTGTCAGGATCCATAGGCCAAAAACTACTAGACCTTAAACCTTTCCTTTTTGGAGACGGAGTCTCGCTTCTGTCACCAGGCTGGAGCGTAGTGGCCGGGATCCTCAGCTCACTGTAAGCTCCGCTTCCCAATTACTGCCATTTCTGCTCAGTTCTCCCGAAAGTAGCTGGACTACAGGCGCTTCGCCACCTCGCCTCGGCTAGTTTTTGTATTTTTGTGAGACGTGGTTTCACACTGCCGCTGGTGGGGATGATCTCACCTCCTGACCTCGTGATCCGGCCGTTCGCCTCCCAAAGTGCTGGGATTACAGGCTTGAGCCACCGCGGCCCGGCCTTTTTTTGAGACAGTGTCTCCTCTGCTGCCCAGGCTGGAGCCATGGTGCAAACATGGTTCACTGCTCTGAACTTTTGGCCCAATGATCCTCCTGCCTCAGCTTCCCGCGCGTAGCGGACCACAGGCACAGGCCACAACTGGCTAATTTTTTGATTATTTTTTGTAGAGACAGTGCCTCAGTTTGTTGCCCAAGCTGGTCTTGAACTCCTGAGCTCCAGTGATCCTCCTGCCTCAGCCTCCAAAAGTGCTGAGATTACAGGTGTGAGCAACTGTCCCTGGCTCCTTTCAAATTTCTAGCAGCAAAATATTGTTTTTACCAATGAAAGCATACAGACTCGGTGTATGAAACAGACGTGGGCTGAAGGTGTTGTGGGGGTCATCTGGAGCTCCCCTGGCTGCCAGGGAGGCCTCTGTGGGTGCCCACGTCTCATGATCTGGAAACTCCATCTATGGCTTGAACGAGTTCCATGAAGTTCGTGTGTTGGAAACTGAATCCCCAATGCAACAGTTTTGAGAGGTGATCAGGCCGGCTGCGGTGGCTCACGCCTGTAGTCCTAGCACTTTGGGAGGCCAAGGCGTGTGGATCACCTGAGGTCAGGAGTTTGAGACCACCAGCCTGGCCAACATGGTGAAACCCTGTCTCTACTAGAAGTACAAAATTAGCCGGGCGTGGTAGCACATGCCGGTAATTCCAGCTACTCAGGAGGCTGAGGCAAGAGAATTGCTTGAACCCAGGAGGCGGAGGTTGTGGTGAGCTGAGATAGCGTCATTATACTCCAGCCTGGGCAACAAGAGTGAAACTCTGTCTCAAAAAATAATAAAATAAAATAAAATAAAATAGCGATAGGCCATGGGGGCTCTCCCCTCATGAATGGATGAATGCAGGCATCGGGGGTGGTTCCTGACGAAAGGGTGAGTGTGGTCACCTCCTGCCCTCCCAGGCATGCACTCCCTTGCAGGAGATGCAGAAGACACAGGGAGCAAGGAGGCCCTCACCAGATGTGGCCCCTCAACCTTGGACTTCCCAGCCTCCAGAACCATGAGCCAAATACACTTCTATTCTTTATAAATCAGTACGTGGTGTTCTGTTACAGCAGCATAAAATGGACTAAGACGCCCCACAGCTGGGCCTTTGGGAGGCTGTGGCTATTTTGGGCTGGTTCCCTCTCTTCAGGCCATAATGAGAGGGAGGCTCTGCCCCTTTTCTGCCCTGGGCCCTGCGGGGACAATAGGGGCCAGCCTGGCTGTCCAGCGGGTTGACCCACCCAGCCTGTGCCTGGTTCACTCATTTTTCCACCTGCTTTTGGGCACCACCGGTTCTTGGGCATTTCAGGTGTGTGTCAGGCCTGGCACTGTGAACTAGGCTGGCAGGGTCCCCTATGGCCAAGCAGGATGGTGGGCAGTAAGCACATAGTGACACAGAGTGTTACTCTATCACAGGTGTGATGGGGTGTGTGGCTTTTCGCCCTCACCATGCTGCAGCCATCTGGCCAGGAGGGTTGTGAATGGACGAGGCAGTGGCCTGCCACCCTCAGACCACAGGGCGACTCTCCAACAGAGCCGTGGCCTCCCCTGGGCCTCCCACCCCACTCTGCCCTCTCCTGCTGCCCCTGCAGGGCCTCTCTCCCTCCTCCCGCGCGGCCAGGCCTCCGTGTGACTGCGATTCTGACACTGTCAGCGCATCATCTGGTGCCCAGAAATAGAAGCAAATGGCGCCATCACTCAAGGCTGATTTTGCCCACATGGCCCTGTCCAGTTGACCGACCTACATTCCCTTCTTGACTCAAGGAGGGCAAGGAGACCCCTGTAGGGGGAAAGGTCCGCCCAGCAGGAGGCTCAGGGGCAAGAGCTGGGGAACTGGTGGGAGCTGCACTGCCCGGGACCTGCTATGTGAAACGTCTCAGGGAGGCCCCTTAGCCTCCACTGGCCTCCACTCACTGGGATCACCCAGGGTGGTGGCTGCGCACTCAGGCTCCAGAACGAGACCAGCTTCAAGGTAGGCCACTTGTGGACAGCATAACCTCGCTGTGTCTATCCCTCAGAGCTCCCTGCCATGGATACACTGGGATGACAAGGGGCGTGCTCTGATGCTTGTGTGCAGCAGCCACTGGGTAAATGCACCCCCGGGAGCCCGTCAGAGGACACCAGGGCTTGGCCCCACCACCCCTCACACTCTTCCATTCCAACCAGCTCCACTCTCAGCTCTTTTCACAGGGTTGGGGCCTGAATGTCTGACGCTCCCGTGCAGGAAGCACAGCTGTCCCCGAGGCCCTGCTGTCCTAGAGGCTTCCTGGCCCTCAGAGGGCAACAAGAACCCACCTCAAGGCCCACCCTTCTCCCCTAGCCCAGGTCCCTCGGGGCTGGTGGTGGCCAGGGAACCAGAGAGCCGGAGGCTCCCAGAAGCCGGGCAGGAGCCAGGGTTTTCTTGGAAAAGAACTGCTGCCATGCTGGAAGATTTGGAATCATCTCCTCCTGAGGCCTCTGAAAATCAGAACGTCACTTGTCTGCCGGCAGCTATGTGCACAGGGGGAAGAGCGGCAGCTGGGGTGACCTAGTGTGGCCCTTTGTGGCGTTGGGCTGCTTTCCCCCTGAGGACGCATTCTGTGGGACCAGCTTAGAGCAGGGCAGGGTCTCTGGGGAGTTGGGGCTAGTGGGGTAGGGGTGGGAGGTGGAGGCTGTGGGCTCAGCTGTTCTAAAGCAAGGGGCAAAGACGGGGCTTCCGGGATGCCCTGCAGGCTGTGAAAGGCTGGGTTTGTGGGCAGACGTCTCTCTCTGGCTGGGTTGGGAGGAGGGGTCCCAGTGCTCCTGGGCTGGGAAGTCGATCCTGCTTCTCATCCCCCATTCTGGCTTCTGGAAGGCTGGGCGCCAGCCATATGCTGCCCAAGGGGTGTGTAAATCCTTCTGAACTTCCTGAAGGGCATTTGGCTTCGGAATCAGAAGTCTCCTCCACGTGTCTCCCTTGGACTCAGCTCTTCCCTTTGCAGGAGTATCTCCTTGGGAAATCGTTAGGGATGTGGGCCATGATTCATGGCCCGGGATGTTCACTGCAGCATTGTTTATAACACCGAAAACGTGAAACAACCCAGCGCCCTTCAAGAGACAGACGGGACAAACCGTGGCCTAATCTAGACACCAGAGCACGCTGTGGCCGCGGCAGATGATAAGGCCCATGTGTATTTATAGGCCCGCTATATCAGAGAGCCGTGGGGTATGTTAAGTGGAAAAGGCCGCTTATAAAATAGGATTTCCAGTAGGATGCCATCTTCATAAAATAAGATATGTATGTAAACAAATGTGCTTATATGCAGACAGAAAAATCTAGAAGGCACTGCTCTAAATGCTAACAATGCTTCTTGCTGGGTAGGAGGTTTAGGGGTGATTTTTACCGTCTTTTTGTAATTCTGCACTTTAAAATCTTTCTTGCCACAAGCACGTATTATTTGTGCACATTTTTAAAAAGTTATTTTTACAGGCCAGGCGCTGTGGCTCACACCTGTAATCCCAGCACTTTGGGAGGCGGTGGCGGGATGATAGCTTGAGCTCAGGAGTTCGAGACCAGCCTGGCCAACATGCTGAAACCCCGTCTCTACTAAAAATACAAAAATTAGCCAGGAGTGTTGGTGGGCGCCTGTAATTCCAGCTACTCAGGAGGCTGAGGCGGGAGAATCACTTGAACCTGGGAGGCAGAGGTTGCAGTGAGCTGAGGTTGTGCCACTGCACTCCAGCCTGGGTGACAGAGCGAGACTCTGTCTTAGGAAAAACGCTAGCTGTGCTGGTGGGCAATGCTGAGCCAGACCCTGCCTACTGGCACCACAAACCATTGCATTTCTCTTGCACCCGCTGTGTGGACGGCTGCCAGGGCAGTGTATTAAGGGTTGACCTGGCCTGAGGGTGGCCAAAGGCCCCCCTGAGGGACTGTTGTACTGAGCCCCACTGAGATGCTGAGAAAGGAGGCTGGGGAGGGGACCCCTCTACTTCTGAGGAGGTAGTGTGTGCGGTCTCCCACAGAAGGGTATCTAAGTGAAGATTTGGGATCAGCTTAGATATCCCTCAGTTAGGAACAGGCTAGACAAGCCTCGTGCAGAGGCTGTCACCTTGATTGTCCCTGAGAGCAACAGCCAGACGGCAGGGGATGGGGGAGCTGCCAGAACAGATTATCTGGAGCATCTGAACCCCTAATGCTTGGCGCGAGGGACATGGTGGGTCCAGACCAGGATTCCAGGCGGGAGGGCCACAGCTGTGAGAGTGAGCCCAAACCAGGCAAAACACAACCTGAGAAACATATTACGCGTTAGCATATGCACGGGGAAAAATCCAGGGACACCTGACCCAAGCTGCGGCAGAGGCTCTTCCTGGGACAGGATTTCAGGGAGAGGCTCACTTTCTTCTTGATCTAGCCTTGTAATGATTGCATTTTTTTCTTACTATAAGAATGTGTAGGCCGGGCACCGTGGCTCATGCCTGTAATCCCAGCACTTTGGGAGGCCAAGGTGGGCGGCTCATCTGAGGTCAGGAGTTTGAGACCAGCCTGACCAACAATGGTGAAACCTCATCTCTACTAAAAATACAAAAAATTAGCTGGGCATGGTGGTGCACACCTGTAATTCCAGCTACACAGGAGGCTGAGGCAGGAGAATCGCTTGAACTCAGGAGGCAGAGGTTGCAGTGAGCCGAGATGGTGACACTGCACTCCAGCCTGGGCAACAGAGTAAGACTCCATCTCAAAAAAAAAAAAGAATGTACAATGAAAAGGCGCCCAACATCACTGATGGTTAGGGAAATGCAAAGCAAGACCACAAAAAGGGCCGGGTGCAGTGGCTCATGCCTGTAATCCCAGCACTTTGGGAGGCCAAGGCAGGAGGATCACTTGAGGTCAAGAGTTTGAGACCAGCCTGGCCAACATAGTGAAAGCTCATCTCTACGAAAAATTAGACAGGCATGGTGGCAGGCACCAGTAGTCCCAGCTACTTGGGAGGCAGAAGCAGGAGAATCGCTTGAACCTGGGAGGCGGAGGTAGCGGTGAACTGAGATCGCACCACTGCACTCCAGCCTGGTGACAGAGTGAGACTCTGTCTCAAAAAACAAACAGACAAAAACCCCCAAAATAAAACAAAAAACAAAAACAAACAAAAAATACCCAAAACCGGCCGGGCGTGGTGGCTCAAGCCTGTAATCCCAGCACGTTGGGAGGCCGAGATGGGCGGATCACGAGGTCAGGAGATCGAGATCATCCTGGCTAACACGGTGAAACCCCGTCTCTACTAAAAAAAATACAAAAAAACTAGCCGGGTGAGGTGGCGGGTGCCTGTAGTCCCAGCTACTCGGGAGGCTGAGGCAGGAGAATGGCGTGGACCCGGGAGGCGGAGCTTGCAGTGAGCTGAGAGCTGGCCACTGCGCTCCAGCCTGGGCGACAGAGCGAGACTCCGTCTCAAAAAAAAACAACAACAACAACAACAAAACACCCAAAACCACAAAAGATACCACTTCACACCCATTAGGAAGGCTCTGATTGAAAAACCAGATAATGAGTGTTGGCGAAGGTGTGGACATCTCGGAGCCCTTGGGGGAATGTAAAATCACGCAGCCGCTATGGGCAACAGTAGGACAGGTCCTCACACAAGTCGACATAAAATTACCCTGTGATCCAGAGGCCCGCTTCTGAGTATACAACCAAAAGAACTGAACGCAGGGGTTCAAGAAGATGCATATACATCTGTGCGCACGGCAGTGTTACTCAGAGCAGCTAAAAGGTGGAAGCAACGGAAGCGTCCATGGGTGGACGAATGGATACACGAGGTGTGGTCCATCCTGTAACTGAGCACTATTCAGCCTTAGACAGGAAGCAAATGCTGGTGCCCGCTACAGCATGGATGGACCTCGAGGATATCATGCTAAATGAAATCAGCCAGTCACAAAAGACAAATACGGTACGATTCCACTTACGTGAGGTCCCTAGAACAGTCGAATCCACAGAGATGCAGTGTAGAATGGAGGTTGCCAGGGGCTGGGGGAGGGGGAGTGGGGAGTCAGTGCTTAATGGGGACAGAGCTTCTGTTTTTTAAAATGAAAGATGGAAAGAGTTCGGAGATGGATGGTGGTGATGGCTGCAGAACAGTGTGAATGGACTCAGTGCCACTGAACTGTGTACTTAAAATGATTATAATGATCAATTTTATGTGATGGATAGCTTATCACAATAAAAAAAAAAAAGACATAAAAATGTAGTTTTCATAGCCAGGAGTGGTGGATCACTCCTGTAATCCCAGTACTTTGGGAAGCAGATGCAGGCGGATCATGAGGTCAGTAGTTCAAGACCAGCCTGGCCAACATGGTGAAACCCCATGTCTACTAGAAATACAAAAATTAGCCAGGTGTTGTGGTGGACACCTGTAATCCCAGCTACTCGGGAGGCTGAGGCAGGAGAATCACTTGAACCAGGGAGGAAGAGGTTGCCGTGAGCCGAGATCACAGCACTGCACTCCAGCCTGGGTGACAGAGCGAGACTTCGTCTCAAAAAGAAAAAAAAAAAGTAGTTTTCATATTCAGGAAAATCTCAGTAAAGATACTTTTTTTTGAGACAGAGTCTCACTCTGTCACTCAGGCTGCAGTGCAGTGGCACGATCTAGGCTCACTGCAAGCTCTGCCTCCCGGGTTCATGCCAGTGAGCCGAGATCGCACCACTGTACTCCAGCCTGGGGACAGAGCGAGACTCTGTCTCAAAGAAAAAAAAAAAAAGAAGAAAAACATACTTTTATAGGCCAGCGTAGTGGCTCAAGCCTGTAATCTCAGCACTTTGTGAGGCCAAGGTGGGTGGATCACCTCACGCCTGTAATCCCAGCACTTTGGGAGGCCGAGGTGGGTGGATCACCTGAGGTCAGGAGTTCAAGACCAGCCTGGCCAACATGGCGAAACCATGTTGGAGAATGGCTTGAACCCAGGAGGCAGAGGTTGCAGTGAGCCAAGATCTTGCCACTGCACTCCAGCCTGGGCAACAGAGAGAGAGACCCTGTCTCAAAAACAAACAAAAAGATACTTTCATAAAGGACACAGATCAGGGAACAAGACCATAGGCATTTCCCACCGCAGGACAGGCCCAAGAGGAAACAAGGATGGGTTTAGTGAACCAGGATGGGCCTGGTCACCTGTCACCTGTCACCTGGCTCCCTTCGGATCATCAAGCTGGGTGCTGCGCGGGAGGGAGAAGGAAGGGGACAGGGTGGTCTCAAGGCATCTAGAGCTTGGAAGGTACCTGGCAGGAGGCTGGTCCTGGACTTCTGACCAATGATGACGGTGATAATGATGATGATAATCATTGCTACTTAAGCGTTAACCAACATCAGTAAGTGCCAAGCACTTTACGTGAGATTCATCAGGGAGATTTCCCAACAACCCATTTGACAGATGAAGAAACTGAGGCTCAGAGAGGCAACGTCACTTGCCTGAGTTCCCACAGCAGGGCTGGGATTTGCACCCAGCTCCTGCTGCCTCTGGAGTCCAAGCTTTTGCCTGCTGCTAAGACCCCTTCTGGCTCTGAGCTTTCTGGAGTCTTGACAGTGTGCACTAGGGGAGGGGCAAGCAGGGAGGGCATGGGACTGACTACCATGCAGGAGCGTGCGGAGAACTTCCCCGGGCCCAGCAGGACCCTCCCTAGGCCTTGTAGCTGCAGCTCCCATTTCCCAAGCTCCCAAGTCTCCCTCTTCAGAGCCAAGTGGAACCCAGATCCCAACCACAAGCTCGGAGGTCTTGCTCCCAGCCCAGAGACTGCCCCAGGAGTTGGCTCAGTGCCATGGGGCCAGAGCATGGGCAGGGTTAGGCAGGGCTCCCTCCCCCTTCAGTACTGCAGTGATGTCAGCCATCGGTGGGACATGTGTGGCATGGCACCCACCATGCCAAATGTTTTACCAGCTCCCTTCAGATCCCTGCCACAGTCCCCTCAGTCCCCCGATAGGGAAACTGAGACTCAGAGACAGGAACTGACTTGAGCAGATGCATACAGCAAGTAAGGGTCAGAGCAGAGACCTGGACAAAAGCCAGTCTGACCCCAGAGCCTGTGCTCCAGGGTTGAAGGGTGCCCTCCAAAGACAAAAGGACAGATGGAACCCGCAGCCCGCACTCAGTGGGTGGTCTGCTTTCCTGGGACAGGGGACCTTGGGACCGTCCCTCCTGGCAGGTCAGACCAGAGCAGCGGGATTAGAGCGTGCCTTGGCCGTTTGCTGCTGTTTACTCCCACCAAGCCGAGGGCTGAGCTGGCATCCCCACGGAAGGACCTTGGGGTCCCCAGACCCATCTGGCCTGCTCTGGGCCTGTGCTGAGTGCCCGCCTTGTGCCAGGCCCTATGTCCCCATGATCTCAATACCTGGATAGAAGTCAGTCATCCTCCTCCCAGACCATTCCCCTCCTCAAAGCACACACGCTCCAGGAGTGCAGTGAACATGTGTGATATGACCGATCTACAGCCCCATGGTGAGCAGCAAGGAGGGGGGCGGTTTGCAGTCACAGGGCCTTGGATTTACTTCCTGAACCTACCACTTATAGCTGTGTGGTGGGCAAGTTGCTTGAGCTTTCTGAGCCTCAGTTTACTCATCTGTAAAATGGGCACATTAATGTTTACCTTGAAAGGTCATCAACAGCTTTTTTACATCATAAAATACAGGCCGGCCGGGTGTGGTGGCTCAAGCCTGTAATCCCAGCACTTTGGGAGGCCGAGACGGGCGGATCACGAGGTCAGGAGATCGAGACCATCCTGGCTTTTACGGTGAAACCCTGTCTCTACTAAAAAAATACAAAAAACTAGCCGGGCGTTGTGGCGGCGCCTGTGGTCCCAGCTACTCGGGAGGCTGAGGCAGGAGAATGGCGTAAACCCGGGAGGCGGAGCTGGCAGTGAGCCGAGAATGCGCCACCGCACTCCAGCCTGGGCGACAGAGCAAGACTCCGTCTCGAAAAAAATAAATAAATGGCCGGGCGCGGTGGCTCACCCCTGTAATCCCAGCACTTTGGGAGGCCGAGGCGGGCGGATCACGAGGTCAGGAGATCGAGACGATCCTGGCTAACACGATGAAACCCCGTCTCTACTAAAAATGCAAAAAATTAGCCGGGCGAGGCGGCGGGCGCCTGTAGTCCCAGCTACTCGGGAGGCTGAGGCAGGAGAATGGCGTGGACCCGGGAGGCGGAGCTTGCAGTGAGCCGAGATCGTGCCACTGCACTCCAGCCTGGGCTACTAAGCGAGACTCTGTCTCCAAAAAAAAAAATAAATAAATAAATAAAAATAAATAAAATAAATAAATTAATTAATTAAATAAAATACAGGCCGTTCATGCCATTGTCTTTGGTACATAACAAAGCTCACTAAATGATGTTTTTAAAGTTCTTAAAAATGTCTATCACTTCTGTTCAAGGAGGAAGGCATCTCAAATCTTCCTCTTTATCCTGTGGGGCATACACCTTTGTGCCCATAGCAGCTGGCTGCTGGAATGAGCCTGAAGCCTTATCTTAACAAGTAAGTTGCAAATTTTTCAATGTTTGGGGGCAGGGGAAATGTTCTTAAAAGCAAACATTCCTGTAAAAAAACCAAATCAAAGCAGAGCTATTTTACTTGGTGATGAGAGGCAGCTTGCTTGCATACCTCCTACCTGGGGGAGCTCACCCCCTTACTAGAGAATCCACTGACTGTGGGTAAGTTGAGATGCACCTCCTTTCTTCTCTGATCCTCCCCCCGCTGGAAACTTCACACAGTCTGAGCTGGTTCCCGCTCCCTCTCCTCTGAAAATGCAAAGCAAAGCTAGAGTTGCTCCCAGTTCTGCTCCTGGCTCCATCACTGACTAGCTGCCCGATCTTGGAACCATCGTCACTCCATGCCTCAGTTTCCCCCTCTTTAAACAGGAAATAATAACAGCACCAAGCTCCATGGGTTACGGTGAAAAGCCGAAGTAATGATATGGTTTATGCAAAGCCCTGGAATGTGGTAAGCACTCAACCAATGACAACTTCATCACCTCCCTCGTCAAATGGGGAAGGAAGATGGCAAGGAGGAGATGGGGTCAAGGGAGCAGGGTTGAGAGACAGACTCGGGCGTATGCCTTCCCACCCCATCTCTGACAGCAGGCAACCTACCTCTCTAACTCCCAACAGTCTTCTTAAGCCACGTGGCCCCGTGTGAAACTGTTGATAATGAGAGCAGGGTCTGCCCCTGGAAGCGCCTGGCCTAGTGCCTCGGCCACTTTGCTCTGTCCCTCCCTCCCATGCCCGTGGCACAGCACCTGGTCTGTGTGTCAGCCGGAGCCAGTGCAAATCTCAAGCCCCGAGGCTGCGCCAGGTTGCTTTATTTATAGGAACCTCAGTTTCCTAATACGTAAAATGGGCACGATAATGGCACCAAGCTCGTGAGACTGTTTATTCAGGAGTAAATCATAAGTTATTATAATGTAAACAATTTAGTAATAAGAACAAGAAAACTGGTCAGGCGCGGTGGCTCATGCCTGTAATCCCAGGACTTTGGGAGGCCAAGGCGGGTGGATCACCTGAGGTCAGGAGTTTGAGACCAGCCTGGCCAACATGGTGAAATCCCCCTGGTCAACATGGTGAAACCCCATCTCTACTAAAAATACAACAATTAGCTGGGTGTGGTGGTGGGCACCTGTAATCCCATCTACTTGGGAGGCTGAGGTAGGAGAATTGCTTAAACCTGGGAGGCGGAGGTTGTAGTGAGCTGAAGGTTGTAGTGAGCTGAGATCACGCCACTGCACTTCAGCCTTACAGCCTGGGCAACAGCGTGAGACTCAGTCTAAAAAAACAAAAGGAACAAGAATACCTCGAAGGTGGCAGACCCAGCCATCTCCTGCATGAAGTATCCGATGGTTTCTGCCTCCCTGAGTCCCACCCACAGGGCATGGAGCCTCCAGACTGAGACTAGAGTGAGGAGATACGTTTTTATTGTGACTTCCTCTGGAACCCGTGTTCTCTGTGGTCCAACCCAACGCCCTTTTGGAACCGAGACCACTTGTTAACATTTACCTCTCCCGAGACCTCCACCTCACATGTCCCCCAAATGATGGCCACACTGGGAAAGACAAGGAAATCGATGTGGGCCTGGCATGGAGGATGGAAGTAGAGGTTCCCGGGGCACCTTGGGGACCTGGCGGTGCCCGAAGGGTGGCCTGGACAGGGGCTGGGTGTCACCTCTGGGTGGAGGGAATGGCTTGCCCCCACATGGGTCCCATGTGGCACCTGGCACAGGGCAGTGCTAATCTGCAAGACGCTGGTGGCAAAGACTTTGGAAACAAACCAACAACTGGTCCCCCGACCCCTTCTCCAGTGACTCCCCCTGGGAAGGAGCAGGGAAGAACTCCAGGGGGCTGTGAGTGGGTGGCAGTACCAGCTGGACCCCCTGGATCCCCAGACCCTGCGGGAGAAGCCTGGGCAGCTTGCCGGGTTCCCGAACCGAGGCGGGAGGTGCTCATGGGCAGCTCACGGGCACTGCCTAGCTGGGAGCTATCAAGGAGCGAGGACCCCAGCCATGGGGCAGGAGTCAAACAGTGACACCCCATTCCAGGATGCCCACCAGAGCCCTGACCATCTCCCTTGAGGCCACCGCCTCTGGCCCAGCCTCCCCTCAAGCCGCCTCTGGGCAGCGGTGCCTTCTGCCCAGCAGGCCCTCCTCACAGGGCCGCACTGGCCTCTGCCTTCATTTGGCACGTGGCTGGGGAGCCGCGTCTGTGCATCCCTGGCTCTCGCTCCCCACACTGGAGCCTGCCCGTTTCTGGGGCACCCTTCCTGCCTAACCTCATTAGACCATCCCAGCCGGTTTCTGAGGGCTGTGCAGGTCCTGGCCAGGGTGGGGCTGGGCAGGCCGGTCTCCCTCCCGAGGGGCCTGACAGCGAGTGGCGGGTGGCAGGCACACTCACCCAGGAGCAGATTCATGAGCACCTCCTGTCCGGCCAGTGTGCTGCTCTTCACCAGGCAGAGAATGGTGCCTCCGATCCAGGGGATGCCATGGCCCGTGATGCCGATGAGCTTGACCATGGAGCGAGCACTGGCCCAGGACGCCGCCCGGCCGGCACACACCCCCAGCCGCTTGGACATACAGATATCGATGGCCAGCAGGGAGTTGAAGGCGATGCCCTTGAAGGAGGGGTTCAGCTGCATGCAGTCCTCCTCTGGCAGCTGCTGTGACTGGCGTCGCTCTCGGGCCCCGTCACCAGCAGGTGGGGGCTGTGCCGAGGGGCCGGAGGCCTTTCTGCCGGAGCTGCGGGGCTCCGGGCCCCCCTTGGGGGGCTGGTTCAGGGACAGGAACTCAGCCCGGTTGAGGACGTTGTTGCGGTCCCTGGCGCGGGCCCGGCTCTGGGAAGCTGGCATGGTGACCTCGCTCACCCCGAAAAGGCCGACGCCAGCCCGGCTCCAAGGGCCTTCTCCCCGAAGACAAGAGCTGCCCCCAGAGCCGCCACCGTGGCTGCCTCCCTGCCTTCTCCGCCGCAGCTGTTAAATATAGGGTGGAGAATTGCACATGGTTGTTTATCTCCGCTGCCACCCGGCTCCAAGGGGACGTCAGTGCCAGCCGGGCAGCCAACCGAGCCCTCCAATGCCGGGCCTGCACCAGCGGAGCCTCCGGGAGGTGAGGAGTCCACAGCTGCGGCCTGGCTGCCTCGGGCCTGGGCTATTTAAATCGGCCAATGGCTCATCCCTGGGCTTGGGGCACTCTGGGAAATGTAGTCCTCCGGCTGCTCTCGACTCTGCAGTGGCCTTGGCCTCTGACAGGGCAGAGGTGGGACCTGGGCTTACCTTGTTTTTACCAGCTTCCCTCTGAGCCGTCCAGACCCCTGCAAGCCAGGCCTGCCTGCCCCAGCGGCCTGGCAGCTTGGACCTGGTTCTGTAAACTGGACGGTGTTGCTCGGGCCGAGGCCTCTTTGGGCACCAGATAGAGTGAACGACGTCATTGACAGCATCATCCTGGGTCCCTGGGGTCAGGTCCAGCTCCTCCCTCTGTGACAGCATTCATTAAGCTGGCAGGTCTTTTTTTAAATCAGTCTTGAATTCAGCTTCAGCGCATCACAGTCCAATCAAATGACAATCCGTGAGCTCTGATTTCCATCAGAGGGAGGGGTAATGAGTCAGCTGGTAACGGATCGCCTCTTGGAGGTTGCTTGCACTACCTGGGACTTTGTAAAGGGCAGGAGTGTGACAGCAGCTTCAGGCAACCTGTAAATAGTTACCGAGCGCCTGGCGCTGTGTCAGTGCTGGGCACACTGCAAAAAGCTCACAGTTCAGTGGGGATGGAAAGAAGGACACGTGTAAGTGGTCACCAGTGTGCAAATGTGTGGCAGGATCCTAGAAGCGGGGCTCTGGGAGCTCTGGGTCTGGTCTGGGAGTCATGGACGGCTCCCCCCAGGAAGGAAGAAAAAGGGGGGAGCCCCATTCAGGGAGAGCCCGCCTTGCAGGAGGCCCCAGGAGGCCCGTGTGGCTGCATGGGGCCCAAGGGTCGAGAGGCTGCAAACCCAGAACGCAGACCCAGAGGGCACAATTGAGGATTCGGGATGTGAGGTAGGGATCTCTGCTCCCACCTGGGCCACCTGTGGGAATCCAAAGTCTCCACAGCCCTTTTAGGGCTGACTGGGCCTGGGCTCGATGGGGGAAGCTGCCAGTTTCAGCTGACCAGAAGAGTCAGAAGCGAGCTCCTCTGTCTCCTGATTCTGGGTGCCAGCGCCTGTCTGCTCAGCCCAGATGAAGGCAGGAGGCTGCAACTTCTCTTCCAACCATGGAGCCCGCCCATGATGCCTCAGGCCCACCTAGAGCCTCCCAAGAACAGGAAGCTGCCGTGGGAAGGAGTGGGGATTCCCTGGCCACGGGGGACAGGCACCCAGGCTCTGAGTCAGACAGATGGGACTCTGCCCCGCCATCAACCAGCTGGGAGACCTTGAGCAAGTCACTTGGCCTCCCTGGGCCTTGGTGTTTCCACCTGTCGCATGAGAATGACAGTGTTCACCTCCTAGGGCTCTCGTGAGTCTGGGTGAGACCGTGTTTGTGAAATGCTGAGCTGGGTCCCTGCCGCAGAGTGGCTTAGGAATCGATTTCAGCCCTGTGGGTTAGGAATTGATTTCATTTGACAAACGAGGCACAGCCCTCTCTTCCTTTTGAGTGCCCTCTTCAGAAGGGCCCAACCCTGTGGTCTGGCCTCCTCCCCATCCCTGGCAGGGAAGAGGCCAGAGGCCAGGAGCCCTCAGTCTGGGGTTCCCTGCAGACGCCCTGGCTGGGTCCAGCTGGGCTAGAGCAGGCTAGACCTGCCTCATTCCCCCCTCTTCCTTTCCAGCGTGCTCCACCTGGACTGTGCGGCTATAGAGGGATGTCATGGCCGCAGGACATCCTGCCATCTTGGGTGCAGCAATGATGATACGCGCTGCTTCATCCCGGACTCCAGACAGCTGGAAACAGGCGCACGTGGAAGTGTGTACGCCAGGCACGGATATTGAGCGTGTACAAGTTCTCTGTGTGCTGAGCTCCCTATGTGTTCAGCTTACCGACAACGTCTAATGACAGTCCTGTGATGCAGCTGTGATATCCCCATTTACAGACGGGGAAGCTGAGGCTGAGGGGGTGAAGGCCTCCAGCCAGGAAGCTGAAAAGAGAAGGGGTCTGGCTCCTAAGTGGTCCCTATGGGACGTGGCACGAGGGCCGCTGGACTCAGATTCCTGGACCACAGGGACCTGATCTGCTCATCTCTCCACCAAGCACTCACCCCACTCTCCCTGGGTGGCCTCAGGAGGGGCACAGGAGCCCGGCTCAGACAGGGGTTATTAATAGCCAGAGGTTGTGTCAGCATTTCGTCTGGCCGGAGCTGCTGGCAGGTTCTGAGAGCCACATTGGGCCTCGCACTGGCGGGGCCATGGGATCTGATTTGGCTTCTGCCCAGCGGTAGTTAGGACGTAAAGTCTGGGGTAGGATGGCCCCAGGTTCAAACCCTGGCTCAGCCACCTCCAGGCAAGTCCTTTCACCATTCCAAGCCCATTTTCCCCTTTGAGGACTGGCAAGAAGATTATGTGAAGGGCTCTTTCTGTCCGTGATGATTTTGGTGACTTCCTCCAGGACCCTGAGACCCGCTCCTCTCCTTTGTATGGTGGGGTGACTCTGTACACACTCTCAGGTAGCTGAGAATCAAGAGTGAGTAAGCAAGCTTGGTGGGCTAACCTGAACCACCTACTGTAGCACCCAGACACCGGGAGGCAGGATGGGACCACAGACACTCCTGGTTGTCAACCCACAAGCCTTTATTTTTACTTTTTTTTTTAAGAGATGAGGTCTCCCTATATTGCCCAAGCTGGTCTCGAACTCCTGGGCTCAAGTGATCCTCCTGCCTCCTCCTCCCAAAGTGTTGGGATTACAGGCATGAGCCACTGTGCCTGCCCCCTACAAACCTGTATAAGCACCCACCATGAGCCGCACAATCCCACTTCCCAAGAGACTGAGAATTAATTCATCCATTCATTCACTCATTCATTCAGTGCTTTTATTGATCTCGTCCTCTCATTGATCTCGCAGTCTAGTTGGGGATACAGGACACACATCCACAAAATAATTAGCCCATTTATAAAACAGTACAATTTTACCAATAACCTTATTTTTTCTTACTATATATATAAAAGTGTTACATACTTACTGCAATAGATTCAGCACACGCGGTTGATATAGGTTTCATCCTACCACCCAGTGTTAACATGAGGGTGATCAGGATATAAAGGGAATCTCACTTGTCTGATTTCCAGTTACTAAAATATTTTGCATCAACCAAGCATTACTTTAATAATTAGAAAACAATATATACTAAATAAGCTATATCTCTATATATCACATATATGCAACGTACACAAAAATATACATTTTTAAATTATTATTATTATTTTTTGAGACAGGGTCTCACTCTGCTGCCCAGGCTGAAATGTAGTGGCATGATCTTGGCTCACTGCAATCTCTGTCTCCTGGGTTCAAGTGATTCTCATGCCTCAGCCTCCCGAGCAGCTGGGACTACAGGTGTGTGCCACCACGCCCAGCTAATTTTTGTATTTTTGGGTAGAGATGGGGTTTCAACCATGTTGGCCAGGCTGGTCTTGGACTCCTGACTTCAAGTGGTCTACTGCCACGATCCTAAAATGCTGGGATTACAGATGCAAGCCGCTGCGCCTGGCATCAAAATATGCATTTTAAACATGTGATGACATTATACCTTCTTCAGAAAAGCACCCTGCCCTTTTCACTTAACAATATAAATCTGGCCATGTTTCCATGACACCCTATTATTTTTCAAAGGCTACCTGGCATTTTGTCACATGAATGGGCCAGAATTTATGTAACCAATCCCCTGTTATTGGACTTTTCATTGTTTCCATTGTGTAACTATGCAAAAACTACTTTAGGGTGGCCGTCCTTCTACATATATCCCTGTGCCCTAAAGCAGGATAGAAACAAGTAGTCAAGGCCGGGCGCAGTGGCTCACGCCTGTAATCCCAGCTCCTTGGGAGGCTGAGGCGTGAGAATCGCTTGGACCCGGGAGGTGGAGGCTGCAGTGAGCCGAGATGATGCCAATGTACTCCAGCCTGGGAGACAAGAGCAAAACTCTGTCTCAAAAAAAAAAAAAAAAAAAAAAAAAGCCGGGCCCGGTGGCTCATGCCTGTAATCCTGGCACTTTGGGAGGCCGAGGCAGGTGGATCAGGAGTTCGAGACCAGCCTGTCCAATGTGGTGAAACCCCATCTCTACTAAAAATATAAAAATTAGCAGGGCTTGGTGGCCCACACCTGTAATCCCAGCTACTCAGGAGGCTGAGGCAGGAGAATGGCTTGAACCTGGGAGACAAAGGTTGCAGTGAGCCAAGATCATGTCATTGCACTCCAGTCTCGGTGACAAGAGCAAAACTCCAACTCAAAAAAGAAAGAAAAGAAAAAAAAAAAAAAAAGAAACAAATAGTCAAGGTGGGGTGACTGGGACCATGCTGGGAGGGATCCCATGGGATCTAGTAGGCTAACCCAAACACTGTAGCGTCCAGACATGGGGAGGCAGGATGGGGCCACAGACACTCCCGGTTGACAAGGCAAGTCCAACCACCCTCTTCCCATGTTAGAGGAACAAGTGCAGGCCCAAGGTGGTGACATCACTTGTGAGGCCACACAACTGACCAGGGCCAGAGCTAGGACTTAAGCAGGCCAGTCCCTCTGACTCTGAGCCTTCGAGCTATCCTCCTAGCCACGTGTCCCACGGCTTCTCTGTTCCCTGCCTGCTGGGCCTCATCTGTCACTCATTCACTTACTCATTCAGTTTCACTCATTCACTCATCAACACTTTTTTTTTCTTTTTGAGACAGGGTCTTGCTCTGTTGCCCAGGCTGGAGGGCAGTGGCATGATCTTGGCTCACTGCAACCTCCACCTCCCAGGCTTAAGTGATCCTCCCACCTCAGCCTCCCAAGTAGCTGCAACTATAGATGCATACCACCACGCCCGGTTAATTTTTCTATTTTTTTGTAGAAATGGAGTTTCACCATGTTGCGCAGGCTGGTCTTGCACTCATGAGCTCAAACAATCCGCCCACTTCGGCCTCCCAGAGTACTGGGATTACAGACGTCAGCCACTGCACCCAGCCTTCACCAACATTTCTTGATGCCACAGTGTGCCAGGCCCCATGGAAGGACCAATGAGAAGAGTAAAGATGACCTTGGTGGCCCTGTCCCCTTAGACCAGTAGACCTCCCAGGAGCATTGCTCTACCTGGGCCTTGTTCCAAATATTGATTGCTGAAAGGTGGGCTGGGAGCGAAGTGATTTACCAGGGCCCACAGCTAGTACAAGGATTCAGACCCAAAGCTCAACCTAAATCCCTAACCATCTGACAATACTACCTCTCTCTTACTTGACAGCAGGAATTTTCTGGCAGCTTTTGGTACTTAGAGCAGTTTGGACGTTGCAGACACTTGTTTTCTGTCTTTAAGAGTTTAAAAGAGTTACCATAAATACGAACATGCATGTTTATCCCTGGTTTATACCTGACCCTTGCTATGCCTGTGCCAGGCTTGGAGTAAAGTGCACGCCCTACATCACCCAGTGTAACCAGCAAAGAAACTTCACAGACAGGCTTTTCACGCCCTTCACACAAAGGGGAAAACCAAGGCTCAGAGTTGAAGAGATGGAGCCAGGCCACTGCATGAGCCAGCAGGGAGCCCCAACTCAAATCTCACCCCCACCCCCCTTGCCTTCTTCCCTCTTCTGCTCTCTGTTTTTTTTTTTTTTCTTTTTGTTTTTATTGAGACAGGGTCTCGTTCTGTCGCCCAGGCTAGAGTTTAGTGGAGCGATCTCAGCTCACTGTAACCTCCGCCTCCCGAGTTCAAGCGATTCTCCTGCCTCAGCCTCCCGAGTAGCTGAAACTACAGGTGTGTACCACTACGCCTGGCTAATTTTTTGTATTGTCAGTAGAGACGGAGTTTCGCCATGTTGCCCAGCCTGGTCTCAAACTCCTGAGCCCAGGCAATCTGCTCGCTTTGGCCTCCCAAAGTGCTGGGGTTACAGGTGTGAGCCACCACACCCAGCCTTTTAATTTTCTTTTCTTTTCTTTTTTAAAGCCCATATCCCTTTTGGACGCAGCATAGCCTCACCTCTTTATTTTGTGAGTGTTTGGGGTTTTGTGTCCTGCTAGGAAAAGGCTATTCCCCCGGGGCAGGGACTGTCCTCTATTTGTTCACTGGTGGGACCCAGGTGCTCAGGCAGTGCCTGGCTCATAGTAGAAGCAACTTCCAAGCCGGGCTTGAACCTGCTACACACCTGGTCATCAAAGACGATTGCCAGTGGGACACTACTGGGGGACTGACGGCAGAAAGGAATGGGAGGCAGTGGGTGAAAAGCTCCACTCTGGGTGGGGCCGGCGGCCTGGCAGCTGCAGGGGAGAGGAGGGAGGGTCCGCCGCGGGGTGCACTGCCAGGAGAGTGAGGGAGCCCCGCAGAAAGCATTTTTCACCCCCGCCTCCCGCCCGGATCGCTTTCCCAGTTCGCATTTCTAAGGCCGCTCCTGGGTTATTTTGGTCGGGAAACCTGATCCTTCGCTGGGTTTATTTTAGCACCTTGGAGAACTCCCAGTCCCGCACCCGATCCCAGGCCGCCCCCTCCGTCCTTCCCGGGCGGCGGGGGGCGGGGGACCGCGGGGCTTGTTGGGGGGAGGCGCACCCCATGCCTGGCCGGGGTAACCCACGGCCCCCCACTCGCATCTCCTGCACGTGGGCTTCTGACCTCTCGGACGGAGGCTGCTGGGTGGGACTGGTGGTGAGGGGGCGCAGAGGGGCGGTGTCGGGGTGGGCGGGGCGGTGCTGAGCGCGCTCCAGCTCCGCGGCCTGGGCTGGGAGACTGCGTTCAGACGCGCGCCCCGCGGGGGAAGACGTTAGGCGCTCAGGGCATTGGCTGGGGGCTCCCAGAAACTTCCAGGAGGATGAGGAAGCTGGGCCAGAGGGGGAGTGGAGGGTGCTGGGGGGCTTTAGGGGGCGGAGTGCGAGGTCAGGAGCCCTACCTGGGACTCTCGGTGGGCAGCGAGGGACAGTCCCTACCCGCCCCTTCCCGATCTCGATTCAGCCTCAGTGCCTCGGACTCAGCCCCACACTCACACCCAACACACTCGCATGTGCAGGCACACTTGCACACTCACACATGCACACACACAGACGTGCTCACCACACTCACACCAATTCACACCCACACCCACACAGACACACAGACACACGGCCTCACCCACAGACACGCATGGACCCACACACACAACCAGAACACACACAAACAGATCCTTACACCCCCCAACTTTCATCCCCTCACACAATACACACACGGTTATACACAACTTGCACACACTTGCCCATCAACACGCACACCACATATGCTCATTCACACCATTACACACCCCAAACACACATGGACATGCACTCACATGGCATGCAGGCACATACACTTACATGATGGACACACTCATAGACACCCACACAATCATACACAACTGTCAAATGTAGCCTCACACACAGAGATGCACACTCACACCATCACACACAGATGCACATTCCCCCACACACCCTAACCCACTGCACACACACCCCACAGCCTCACACCCCACAGCCCTGGTGCACGCACCCTTCCTCCAGCTCAGCAGCAGACACACACACGTGGAAACAACTGACATACCTCCTGATTTATAGCCATTGATGCTGACTCATAACCATTTTGAGTATCAATGTGTACCTATTTATTATTGATGATAATTAATACCCTCATTCGTGGCTCCTGGCATTATCCCCGACATCTCTGGCACGGGGATGCCAGTGCTGTTGTCTGGGCCTGGCTGTGACCCCTCCGCTATATCTTCCCAGTGCCTGGCCCGGCGGACGTGTCCGGTCCACACTGGGGAAGGAATGAATTCGAACAGTGGGCAGGTGGGCTGAGAAGCCCCAAGCCTCACTTGGCCTAGAAGCCATGTGGTTCTGAGCTTCGGCTGGGAAGGCCCCAGCCTCCAGATTTGCAGCCAGCACAGGCGGTGGTTTTAAGCCCTTGCTGTGTGCCCTGTCATCCCCATGTGGCACCATGGCCCTCAGTGGAGTGACGCTCTCACTGAGTGCCGGGCCAGAAGACTTGAGTTCTAGTGAAGGAGGCCTCCCTGGAGGGCTTCACTGGGCCTTTGTTCCCCACCTGAAGGGGAGGCTGCTGGACCAGCTGTCTCTGAGATCTTGTCCCTACTCCCCTGGCCAGACCCAGTCTGCCCCCTGTCCTAGTGAGGCAGGTCAGGGCTGCAGACATGCCCTGTGCCTCCATCTGCCACCGAGCCTCTCAATGTCCCCCACCTCCAGACACCTGTCTGGCTCTTTGGCCCCACCCACCTCCCCGGTGGACATTCCAAGCTTCGTCATTGGCTTTCGGTCTGATCTCCAACAGTTGGGGAGAGAACGCTGTCTCCCAGGGCAACAGAATTCCAGCACCGAACATTTCCATCTGCAGAACAGAAACTCTTGCCTCCCATGAGCTGCCTTTTTGGCCTCTGACGACCCCATCCTTGAAGGTGGTGAGCCCTCAGAGGACCCGCCGTAACCCTGAGTGCAGAGTGGTCCATGAGAGAGAAAGAGCCTTGACACTGTCTCTGGTGGCCACTGAAAACAGGGTCCCCATATTGCAGGGAACGCTGGTGAGAGCACCCACTATATCCGAGTCATCTAGCCTCTGGGTCTTACAGCCAGGCTGCCTGGTTCCATCCACCCCTCCCTCTTCACCAGGCTTCAGTGTCCTCATCTGTAGAATGGGATGATGGCAGGGTCGGGTCAACCCCTGATCACTGGGTTTCTCTGGATCAGCTCTGGGATCATTGTGGAAAGCCATGAAGACGCTGTATGCAAAGCCCCAGCTCACGGTGATGCCTGAAAGGAGACACTGCAGCGGGCTCTTTCTGAAGACCTCCCAGGGCCCTGCAGCTGGGCGGGGTCCGCGTTGTTTCTACTTCTGACTTGCTGTGTGGCTTTAGGTTTTCATGACTTCTCTGGGCCAATGTACCAGGAATTGAGGACCTTGTCCTCCCACTGACAACACTTTGAGCTCCCAAGTTGCCATCCCACTGTTCACCATTCCGGGTGGGGGGTGGGGCTGTGTCTCCCCACCCCTCCTCTTTCTCATTTTTCAGAGTCCAGGGAGCCTGAGGCCTGGGGGAGGGGAAAGGGGCCTGGGAGCAATGGGAGTGCCCTGTACTGTTGGGCAATGACTCAAACAGATGTCCCCTTCCTCTGCTCTGCAGACGCCGGCACTTCACACGCGCGTGGATGCGTCATGAGCCTTCCACATATGCTGAGGCTGCCGTGGGTCTGTGCCCAACACCCACGGAGCTCCGGAAAATGACGAGCAGGCGGAAGGGCTGTGTAGGGAAGTGGCAGGGTCGGAGGGGCCGCGAGCAGGGGAAGCCGCCGGAACCCTGGTGGGCGCTTCAGAAGCCAGGGCAGGGAGTGCACGCAGGAGCCCAGCCCATTCACAACCCCTGCCTGGCAGAGCTGCCCCCACACTCAAAGCCTGCAAACAGGCCCGTGGACCGATGCTGACTGGTCTCTTCTCCTGCAGACTGAGATGACATCCTGTGCAGGGGCGATGTCAAGGGGGAGCAGGTTAAGGGAAAGGGGTCTTCTACTTTGCAAGCCCTCACCATGTGGGCGTCCACACACCTCTGCTGGTAGGACTTCCTAGTGGTCAGTCCCATCCTAGTTCTGAGGCGCTGGCCCCGGCTAGCAAGTGGGGTGTGCTTGGTGAAGAAGGTGAATGTGGGCTTTGGAGCTGGTCAGATCTGAGCTGACATCCAGCCTCTGAGAAGTCACTATCCTCTGATCCCTGGTTTTCTCTGTCTGTGGAGCCCACCGCTCAGGGTCAAAGTCAAGGATAGAAGAGACAGTGCCTGCTCAATGTAATGCCTGACACACAGTGGGTGCTTCACAAACCCAGGCAGAGCCCAAGACGGAGGGGGACACTGTCACTCCCAGCTGGCCTTGAGGGGAGCCCACTCCTGGGAAATCACCTCCAGCAGCTTCACTGCTCACGAGGTGGTTCAGGGCTCTGGCCCCTGTCCTTTCCACGAGAGGGACGTGCAGCTCTGCCCCTGTTCATGGAGCCCTTGAACCTGTCACCTCATTTCCAGGACAGCCTTCCTACCCTCTCAGAGCACCCTGGCCAGGCTGTCAGGGGGATGGGAGTCGGGAAATGAAACAGACACGTCAAAAGCAAATATCTTCCCTACATACAAACTGAGTAGTGCACAAGAGTTGTAGAAGGCCCTGTGAGTGCCAGAGGGACAGAATGTTTTGTGGGGGCCATTAGTTCATGGAAGGCAGAGGCCACTTCACATGGTGAAGAGGCCAGGGAAGACTTCTCCCTGGAAATGGACATTTATGTGGGGCCCTGATGTAATCTGTGTGCTGTCTGGAGTTCTACTGTGTCCAACAGGCCAAGGGGCCGCCTCTGTGGCATTGGCTTGGCTCCCCTGCCTTGGTCCGAGTCAGTGGGACTAGGAATAAGTCACCTACTAGCTGAACGGGAAAGGGACCACCTCCTCACTAGCAGGGGACATGGGCCACAGCAGTGCTGGGGTGAGGGTGTGGCTGGGTGAGAGGCGGAGGCCACCCTAGCCAGCCACTTCCTGCTCCATGGCTGGGTCGGTGCTGCTGTGAGGGCTGTTCACCCTTCAAAGGAGAGACCCAAGAGTGGCCGGCCCCTCGGCCCTTCCAGCCCTGCCCTTATGCACTCAGCGTGCTCTGGCTCTGGGGCTGGCTGGAAGCACCTGCCCTGTGCCGGCTGTGGGCTCCTGTGGAAGTCAGAGTCATGGGGATGGGGTGGGGATGAAGAGCGTGGCTTTAATGTAGCTGCCAGATGTCCTTATATCACAAATTGCTTGGGCTTTCCCTAGGGCTGGCTGCAAGGTAGGGGTGGGGTTCATAGCTCTCCCATGGCTGTATAGCCTCACGCTCCTTTTGAGCCCCTGCACTGGGACCACCGGGCTCCGAGTCTCAGCTGGGACACCTGCGGGGAGACGCCGGGAAGGACCTTGGGCAAATCCCCCAGCCTCTCAGCTCTGGGTGCCTGCTCTGTGAAGTGCACATCATCACAGTCTCCCTCCACAGGGAGGCCGATGTGGCTGAAACGATGCTCTGGTACAGCACTCATCACACAGCTGGGGTCCAACAGGCAGCCAGCAGACCTGCTCGAGGGGACCCACCTCTCCCCAAACTTCTCTCTCCTCCCCCCGACCTTCCCAGCCTTGGAGCCTACAAAGCCCCCGCGCTGTCTCCACCAAGCCACTGTCTCCCTGCAATCAGGAACTCCAGGGCAGGGCAGCCCTTCTGCGTGTGCTCAGAGCACCAGAAAGCCTCTGGTCCGTAGAGTTCAAAGGGCACGGGGAGCAGCCCACCTGGCCCCGAGACAGCAGCGGAACTACACTACCCAGAATTCCCGGGGCTGGCCAAAAAGGAAATGTCGTTTGTTCAAGGAGAGGCTCAGCTCCCCGAGCAGCTGCAGAGAGAGGGAGCGAGGGGGAGCGAGGGATTACCAGAGGGAGGGCGGGCTGTGTGCGGGGAGCGAGGGTGGAGAGCCGGGCGGGCGGGGAGGAGGAGGCGGCGCCCGCCCGCCGCCGCCGCCGCCGCCGCCGCCTGCGGACCTGCATCCCCGCGGGGCCGGCGAGCGGGCGGCGGTCCCTGCGTGCGCCGGCTGCGCTTGGCCGGCGGCGGCGAGCGGACGCGGGGGCCGGGCCGGCGCAGGGGCCGAGTTTCTGCAAAGTTTGACCCGGTTGCCTTTCCGATGCTGCAGCAGATCGAGGCAGCGCGGGGCGCGCCAGGCGGCTGCGGCGCGGCGGCGGGGCTGAGCGGCGACAGCGCGCTCACAATGATCATAAAATAAAGGAGGCGCGCGGGGTGGGGGCGAGAGAGCCCCGAGCCTCAGCCCTCCGCCCCCGGCCGCCCCCCGAAGCCCCGAGCCGGGAGGAGGGTGGGGGCCGGGGGCACCCACGCCGGCCCCAGATTCCAGTAGAGCCAAGGGACAGTGCCCGGGGAAGGGGGTGGGGGCGCCCCAAGAACGTGCCCGCGGCTGGGTCAGGGGCGTTCGGAGGGCGGCGACCCGGCCAGCAGAGCGGCCCCCGGGGCAGGTGAGTCGGCGGCGCCGCCCGGGTGGGGGCGTGCGCGCCAAAGTTCCCCGGCAGCGGCGAGCGCGCCCGACGCGCGGGACCCGGGGCTGCTCGCGGCTGGAGAGGGGCGACAGAGGCGCTTGACGCGGCGGGGCGGGGGCACTACGCTCTCCGAGGGCCGGGGGACCCCAGCAGGGAAAGGGGTGCCCGCCGGATCCGACGGCCCTGGTGGGTGGCGCTGTGCCCAAGGGGCCGGAGGGACGGGGTGGGGAAGGGGCACCTGGCGCTGGCGGCGCGGTGGTGGGGACAGCGCAGGGCAAGTGCTCGTCGCCCCCTGCAGCGACAGCCGCTCGCCCCCCACCCCGCCCCCGGCAGGGACGGTATCAGCGGAGATGTCACGGGCGGCTATTATTCGCTGGTGCGCGCGGTCGTGCGGTCGCCACTGACGGGGCGGGCGCAGGGGGCGGGGGCCGCCGCCTCCGGGGAGACCGCCCAGAGCTGCGCCGTCAGCTCCGCAGCCCGCGCCCAGCGCACACGCATCGCCGCCCCCGCGAGCCCCCCGCAGCAAAGTTCGGCTCAACTTTGAGGCGGGCCTTGACGCGCTGTCCCTTCCACCTCCCACCAGGTCCTCGGCGGCCGTGGCGAAGCAGGCGGCGGCGGCTGGAGCGCAGCCCCGGGACCCTGCACGGCGGCCGGCAGCGACAGCGGCGAGGGGACGCGGCGTGCCCGCGTGGGGACGTCCGGCCGGCGCCCGCGAGTGGGCGCCGACGGGGACCCGCGCCGCGCTCCCCCGACACCGGCGAGCGGCCCGAGCCCTGAGCTCGCCTCCTGGAAGCCGCGGGTCGGCGCTTGCCCCGAGGGCGCCGGGACCTCGGCCGGTGGACAGAAACTGCTCTGCAATTGATTCGGCTGCGCCGGGCGGGTGCGGGTGCGGGGCCCGGAGGGAGCGCGTGCGGAAGGCCGGAGGGCAGGAAGTCAGGCTTCTGCAGCGAGGGTGGTGCGACCGCACGGGGACGGAGCCTTCCTTATTTATGAGTCTGCCGGCGCTCGCCTGCTTCCTCCGAAGACTTGAGGGAGAGTCTGCGAGCTGCCGTCCCCGCGTATGAGGCACAGAAGGGCCGGATGTCAGAACGACATAATTATTCATTAAACTACAAACTTTTCTTTTTTTAACCCAAAGAATATCGGTGATTTTTGTCCACTGCGAGGAGAAGAGCGAGCCCAGGGCTCGTGAAATGCAGCAGAATCCTTATTTATAAACAGGCCGAGGTAGTGATATATGCGACCCCCCCTCTACTCAGTGACTTTTCTATCCTATGGATATCGGTCTTGAGAGTTGAGATTGGAGAGCAGCGCCGTCTGCCCTGGGTCCTGCAGCCTCCGTCCTTTCAATGCCTGGTTTTCTCTGTGACTGCTGGCCTTCCCTGGAGATCAGAGCGCTCCTGTGTGCCATGGGCTGTATTCAGAGCATCGGAGGTAAAGCCAGAGTCTTCCGGGAAGGGATCACGGTGATTGATGTGAAAGCCTCCATCGACCCCGTCCCCACCAGCATCGATGAGTCCTCCAGCGTGGTGCTCCGCTACCGGACACCCCACTTCCGGGCCTCGGCCCAGGTGGTCATGCCTCCCATCCCCAAGAAGGAGACTTGGATAGTTGGCTGGATCCAGGCGTGCAGCCACATGGAGTTCTACAACCAGTACGGCGAGCAGGGCATGTGAGTATGGCGGAGAGCCAGCTCTGGGAACTGCTAGGGATGGCCGAGCTTGGAGGCCTGGTGAGGGGCGGCCCATAGTGGGGAAGGTGGAGATACCATGGAGACAGGACCCAGGCCAGAGAGAAGCTTTAGGCAGGTATGCAGGTGGCCTCCTTGGCCCGGTGTCTCCCTGAAGAGTTTCCCTGTGGATCTAGATTGGAGTCACAGTTCTGCACCCTACCCTGCCACTGTTTCCCCGGGGTTCCTGTCTCCTTCCTTGCAAGATGCCGAGAAAGCAGAGGAACATTACTCCCAGTGTTTCCTGGCAGAGCAAGCGTCCCGTCCGCCTGAGGAGTGTTAGTGCCATCAGGGGTCACCAGAGAGGCTGGAGGGCTGCCCTCCAGGCCTCTGGCCCTGTGGGGGCCCATGGCAGACACTCAGGCACTCTGCAACTCCCAGACCGGTGTGTTCAGGGCTTTGCGATTGGGCCTCAATTATCTCTCTGGCTTATAGGAGTGCGAGTGCGTGCGAGGACCTGGGGGAGTGCTTCGCTATTCCAAACGGCACTGTGTTTGAGAGCACAGTTAGTTTTAGAAGCCCGATTTCTTCACAGTGTAGCGCCTTCTGTCTCCAAGGCAGAAGGCCACTTTACGCAGGCAAGTCCAGTGTTCCCCCCGGGAGGCCCTAACAGCAACAGCAAAGAGGAGCCTCTCCTGCAGCCCCGAAGCCCCGTCTCCAGAGTGTGCCTAGGGTATTGGGGGTCCCGGTGAGGACCCTGGGGCCCTGGGGCTCCTTTCCTGGCCTGCTTCCTGACCCCAGAGAAGGCCGTCCCCAGGGTGGAAAGAGCTGCATTTAGGCAGAGGTGGGAGAGTGACTTCACCTGAAGGTTCACCCTAAGACAGTGGTGGTGAAAATAGCTGTTTCTGAGCATGAGGAGGGCTAGGCAGGCCCTGGTGGGTAGCCCACCCATGCGGCCCCCTGACTGGCCGCGGACACTCCCAGAGCCCCTCTCAGTGTCTACCCTGTGCAGCTTCACTTCCCTGTTTTGCAAGTGGGGAAAAGAGAATTTCCCCAGGAGTTGGAACTTATCACAGATTTAAGAACCCCGTGGGCCACCTGTAAATGAGAGGGGTGGAGGATGGCGGGACACCAAGTCTGGTGGCTTCTCTACTTAATGACTCCAAAGTTCTAAAGGAAACATGAGGATCACAGTAACCCTTAAATCCAGCGTGTGACTGTGACCATCCCAAAGAGGTGCATGGGGAGCACATGCAGAGGCTCTCACCGGCCGTCTCCACCAGCCTGGTATCTGTGCCAAGCCTTTTGCGTCTCAAGAGCAGCTAGTAATCCAGTTCAGGCCAGGGGCTGCCTTTCTATTCTAAGCAGGGAAACATGATTCTTAGTTATGCAGTGAGGACCTTTTCTAAGAACCCTTAAGCCCATAAACCTCCTTGGGCTTTGAAGGCATCCGGGACAGTTGTAGAAACAAAAGTCTTCCTCGCGGTTTTGGGCTAAGCCTAGTTGATTCCCTAGAAGGGGTTGGGAAGCGAGTGTCGTCTTCTGAACTTGGAAAGACTTGAGCACTCGTCGGGACTGTATTCTAATGAGGTTGGTGCAACGTGTGGTGGGGAGGCCACAGGCCTGACCCAAGGTACAGACTCCAAGCCTCAGCTTCCCCTTCTGTGCACCCGGGCTTCCGATGTCTTGACTAAGACTTGTTCTCCATCTGGTGACCCTGAGTAGGTGAGGGTGATGTGGCTGGAGCCAGGCCTGAGACTGGGAACTGAGGCAGGTTTGCCCTCCCTGTGCTAGTCCTCACTTCCTGGTTGGAAGAGCCTCATGCCTTCTTAGGCAGATGTGGGCGGGAGGCCAGGCTCTGCCACTTCCCAGGATGTGACCCTCGGCAAGTCCCTTTACTGCTCTGAGCCTCAGTTTACACATCTGCAAAATGGGGCTGGTGATAACCCCTTCCCCATGGCTTCTTGTGAGAATCACTCAAGCCAACCAAATTTGCCATGCAGTCAGCCCTGCACCAAGCTCGTGGTGAATCCTCACTGCAGGCAGTAATGGGATGGGGATCGTCCTTAGCGGTGTTGTCACTGTTACTGTTATTCTATCAGACGTGAGCGGCTAAAACTGCAGAATTAGGACAGATGTCAGCCACACTGTGTAGTGAATCTTCTCCCCAGGCTGAGTCTTTGTCACGTAGGGCCCACTTCCTGAGTGTAAAACTTTTTAAAGCAGTGTAAGGCATGAACAGCTTGCGTTTTAAAGTGGCTCCAGACCATTTTCCTTGCTCTCCCTCTGCCCCTGACGTTTCTCTTTGCTCCCTCTCGTTCTCGGGACTCCTCTTTCGCTGCAGGGAGCCTCTGTGTCCCACCCAGCTCATTCTCCCTGGGTGCACTGGCTGTGTCATCCCAGTTGGGATACACAGGGACCAGCCCCAGGGACAGGATGCAGTCGGAGGCTCCCTGGGAGGGGTGGCTTGGAGCAGTTGGGCAGAAGGGTCCACGTGTCCTGGCTCCTAAGGCCTTGGCCAGGCAGCCCCCGGACTTCCATTCCGTGTCTGTCCATGAGGGTGAGAACTTCTCGTAGGCTGCTGTGAGGATTCAGCGAGAGGCCAGTATGGGTGGCTGTCCTGTAGCTGAGACGTAGAGGAGGAGGCTGCCGAGTACTTATTAGTAATCAACAGAATCAGCCTAATGGGCTGAGTGGCCAAAGAAGAGAGTCCCTTGAAGGGCTCATGGAGAAGGCCAGGATGTGGCCTTACTTTAGCTCCTTGCTGAATGGAAATAGAAGCATTTAGGTGGGATTTAGTTATTTTTTTTTTATTTTAATTTTTATTTATTTATTTACTTTTTGAGACAGTCTTATTCTTGTCCCCCAGGTTGGAATGCAGTGGTGCCAATCTTGGCTCACTGCAACCTCTGCCTCCCGGGTTCAAGTGATTCTCTTGCTCCAGCTTCCAGAGTAGCTGGGATTACAAGCACACACTATCATGCCCAGCTAATTTTTATATTTTTTGTAGAGACGGGGTTTCCCCATGTTGGCCAGGATGGTCTCGAACTCCTGACCTCGGATGATCTGCCTGCCTCAGCTCCCAAAGGGCTGGGATTACAGGCGTGAGCCTTAGGTGGGATTTAAAACCCCCTTCCTGTCTCCCCTGCCCCAGGCCTTCCATTTTCCAAGTTTTTAAGCCTTGTGGCATGAAGGAAAGGGAACAGTGGTTGGGGTGACCAGGAACCCCAACTGGCCCAGAATTGCCCCTCTGCTCTGCCTGGCCCAGGATCAGGTAATTCTTTGTGCTGGTGGGGGGTGTCCTGTGCATGGGTAGGGGGCTGAGCAGCATCCCTGGCCTCTACCCACTGCATGCCAGGAGCACATCCCCGCAAGCTGTGACAGTCAGTAATGTCCCCAGGGAGGGCCCGATGTCCCCAGGAGGGGCTATGAAATCACACCTAGTGGAGGACCGCTGGACTTGACCCAGACAATTCACATCCTTAAAATGAAACCCAGGCCCTGTGCTTTAGTGGCCCGGGGAAGGGACAGCCACGTAACGAGAGCTAGGTTAGGGCTTTCATTCTTTACAAATGGACTTGTATCCAAAATGTTAATTCCAGATACTTAACCGAAATCCGTCATACCCCCAAACGTTATCCCTGCTTAAAATTAATCCCTAAACCAGGAGGATCACTTTTTAGAATGACATTCTGGGTTTGAAACATTTGAAATGGAACAATTAAAAAACACAAAACAAAACAACAACAAAAAAAACACACACCATCTCAATAATACCCTGACTTTTACAGACAGAGCTGGAAAAGAGTGAGTTTCTCTGTGCCAGCATGAGAGGATTCTATATGGCTTTGGGTCCAACCCACATCGCTTTAAAAGCCAACCCCCCCCTCTCCAAATTGTTGGAGACACCTGCCTCCACAGCCCGGCCCCCGCAATTCCTCAACTGCCACCTGTCAGCTGGCACAGAGTCTTCTAAGTGACAAGTCACAATTTCTCGCCTGTGTGGGAGAAGTTCCACGTTGTCCCTGGTTTGCCCTTCTCTGGAGCCCCCTGGGAACCTGGCCCACAGCCACACCCATGGCCAAGGCCAAGGCCAGGGGCAGTTTATGGCTCTGGAGTCTGCCAAAGGGCAGACTGGGTGGGGAGGAGGGGGAGCAGCTCAGATGGAAAGGGTTTCTTTGGGTTGATGGGGACACTGCTCCATGCCCATGTGTAGCAAGGTGTGAACCCCAGCTCCCAACCCTTGGGCCAGCCTCTTAACCTTTCCAAGCCTCACTGTTCCTGTCTATGAAATGGGAATATGAGTTCTCCCTCATAGGGTTGTGATGATAAGAGCTTAACCCAGCACCTCACATATACCAGGCTCAATATATGGTAGCCGTCCATACCACAGCTATGAATCATGATACTGACAATGTCTTACTCATTATGCGGTGCCTGTCAAAGTCAGCGGAAAGATGGCTGTCTTGTTGCTGTTGTTACATTATCCCTTCTCCTGGGTTTCAGATACCTGTCTATAGCATGAATGCTGTCACTGTGTTACGAAAGGCCAGTGGGGCCGGGCGCGGTGGCTCACACCTGTAATCCCAGCACTTTGGGAGGCCGAGGCTGGTGGATCACGAGGTCAGGACATCGAGACCATCCTGGCTAACATGGTGAAACCCCGTCTCTACTAAAAATACAAAAAATTAGCCGGGCGTGGTGGCGGGCACCTGTAGTCCCAACTACTCGGGAGGCTGAGGCAGGAGAACGGCACGAACCTGAGAGGCGGAGCTTGCAGTAGCCGAGATCACACCACTGCACTCCAGCCTGGGCAGAGTGAGACTCCATCTCAGAAAAAAAAAAAAAAAAAAAAAAAAAGGCCAGTAGCCAGCCGGGACGCTTTTAGTATTCCCTGTGCCTACAAAAATACAAAAAGTGTGAATACGATTGACACATGCCTCTAGTCCCAGCTACTTGAGAGGCTGAGGTGGGAGGATCACCTCAGCCTGGGGAGGTCAGGGCTGCAAGTGAGCTGTGATCGCGCCACTGCCCTGCAGCCGGGGCTACAGAGTGAGACCCCATCTCAAAAAAAAAAAAAAAAAAAAAAAAAAAGTCTAGTGGGAAAGGACAGGGCAGGGGTGGAGGGACTGCTGGGTGCCACCCAGCCTTGCTAGGATGACCCTGAGAATGGCTACCTCGGGCACCTTCCCACCTGCCATCTCCCAGTGTCCTCCCCAGGAACTCAGGAAGGCCTCGTTTTATGATGTGGTCACAGCGTCTAAGACCTGAAGCTGGTTGCCCGAGCAGTCTTGCTCAGCGCCAGCAGATCTGGGGACAGGCCATGGAGGAATGTCCCTGTTGACCACGTGGCCTCTTCCTGAAGCCGGGGCCTGAGCGTCAGTTGTGCAAAGAACAATTGAGGAGGAGGCTTCCTCTGTGTAACCGGAAGGCGGCCTCCCCCATCTGCTGGGCCCTGGCGGAGGCGAGGGCGGGGTGGGTGGGAGAGGGAAGTCCTTGTTTCAAGGCTTTGGGGTGGGAGGAAGTAGGGGGGATGACCCAGCCGAGAGAGAGCTCCCCCAGGACCAGCCCCGGCCAAGGGATCGCTGCAGCCCTCATCCACCGTCCAAGCACTGGAAACAAACATTGGAGACGTGCGAGGCGCCACTCATCAGCCGTAGTAATCAGGGAAATGACAAGTTACATACTGACATCCTTTGTTTTGCTGATCAGAGTTGGGTGCAATGAAAAAGATCAGTGGTGCCCAGTGTTCGGGGGAGGGGAGCGTCTTCACCTGTTGTTTGTGGGAGGACATTTGAGGCAGGCGAGGATGCTGAGAGGTGAGCCTGGCTGTGTCTGTTACCGTCCACATGTGCAAGCCCTTCAGCTCGGTGGTTGTACATTTTTTTTTTGTTTTTTTGAGACGGAGTCTTGCTCTGTCGCCCAGGCTGGAGTGCAGTGGCCGGATCTCAGCTCACTGCAAGCTCCGCCTCCCGGGTTCAAGCGATTCTCTTGTCTCTGCCTCCCGAGTAGCTGGGATTACAGGTGCCTGCCACCACACCTGGGTTTTTTTTCTTTTTAATATATTTTTAGTAGAGACGGGGTTTCACCATGCTGACCAGGCTAGTCTCGAATTCCTGACCTCAAGTGATCCACCTGCCTCAGCCTCCCAAAGTCCTGGGATTACAGGCGTGAGCCATGGTGCCCAGCCTGTACTTTTAGAGTCCCTTACAGAAACTTTGTGCCCCTAGCTCAGGGCCTGCATATTGGAGGCGTCCAAAAAAATAATCTACTGAACAAGTGAGTTAATGATCATGTGAACGGGGAAGCAGCACATAAAGATGTACATGGGCCGGGCGCGGTGGCTCACGCCTATAATCCCAGCATTTTGGGAGGCTGAGGCAGGCGAATCATCTGAGGTCAGGAGTTCGAGACCAGCCTGACCAACATGGCGAAACCCTGTCTCTACTAAAAATACAAAACTTAGTGGGGTGTGGTGGTGCACGCCTGTAATCCGAGCTGCTCAGAAGGCTGAGAATTGCTTGAACCCAGGAGGTGGAGGTTACAGTGAGCCGAGATCATGCCACTGCACTCCAGCCTGGGCAACAGAGCGAGACTGTCTTAAAAAAAGGAAAAAATGCACAAGTAAGGATGTTAACTCCTGCACGGCTCCTAATAGCAAAAAACCAGGAACAACTCAAGGGTCCCTCAAGAGGGAGTGAAATTATGGTCTGTCTGCAGTGCAGACTCTGAGGCAGGGCTACAGGCCCTGAAGACAAGGTAGAGCTATGGATACTCCCACGTGGGGAAATGGTACATTGTTACATTTTTGTTTAAAGTTATCAAACAATATGTAGGGTAGCAACCCATTTTTGTTAAAAAGAAAATACTGAAGTTGGGAGTATATCCTGTGTGTATGCAGAGAGCAAGGTCCCAAAGGATGTTTACCGGAGTACAACAGGGGCACACGGGGAGGGGCGCATGGGGAGGTAGGTTTCAGTTTTCACTTGATATGCTGCTTTTTTTTTTTTTTTTTTTGAGACAGAGTCTCACTCTGTGGCCCGGGCAGGAGTGCAGTGGCCGGATCTCAGCTCACTGCAAGCTCCGCCTCACGGGTTTACACCATTCTCCTGCCTCAGCCTCCCGAGTAGCTGGGACTACAGGCGCCTGCCACCTCACCTGGCTAGTTTTTTGTATTTTTTAGTAGAGACGGGGTTTCACCGTGTTAGCCAGGATGGTCTCGATCTCCTGACCTCGTGATCTGCCCGTCTTGGCCTCCCAAAGTGCTGGGATTACAGGCTTGAGCCACCGCGCCCGGCCTATAACTAAAATTAAACAGGCTCTGTTGGTCTTTCCTTCTCGTGTTAAATCCCAGTGATCCACTGCTGTGCCTGGGTTAAGAGGGGTGGGGTTGGCAGGGAGAAGGTGTCTGGGTCCCAGGAGGAATGGGGTTTGTTGTGGTGGGGGAATCCCCGCGGGCAGGCCCTGTGGGAGGCGAGACCTCCAGCCCTTCCCTCACCTGGTGAACAGGTGTTGGGGAGACTGGGAGAGCATGGCCTGGTGATCTGGTGGTGGTGGGGACAGCCCAAGGGGGCAGCAGCACGGGGGGAAGTCAGGAAGCCAGGATGCCTGTCCAGTATGGAATGGGGGTTCTTGGGCAATCATTTCTGAAAAATTGCAACGTTTTTACAGAATGAGTACTTTCTGCAAATTTTATCAGATCATAAAATCCATACCGTTGTGGGGTAGGTAAAATAATTCCTAACTTCCTGCTGGGCCCGTGTGAGGGGCTGAAACCAGGGCTGAGCAGGAGACTATGTGGCATGGGCAGGCCCTTGCCCTGGAGCCTCAAGTCTTTATCTGTAAAGGTGTTTCTTCAGGTGCCCAATGTGAGCCGCTTGTAGGAGGTGGAATAATCTTTGAGTCAATCATTTAAGGTTAAGGCTAAATTTTGTTTTAATGCAACATATTTAATGCCTATTAGAACATATATCTGTATATACAGCATATCCAACCTGCTATTTCAAAGGTGTTTCTAAATTTCGTTGACTTTTTTTTCTTTTAGAGACAGGGTCTCACTCTGTTGTCCAGGCTGGAGTGCTGTGGGGCAATCCTAGTTCACTGCAGCCTTGACCTCCTGGGCTCGCGCGATCCTCCCACCTTAGCTTCCCGAGTAGCTGGGAGTATAGGGACGCACCACCATGCCTGGCTAATTTTTAAGTTTTTTGTATAGACGAGAGTCTCTTGCTTTGTTGCCCTGGCTGGTCTTGACGTCGTGGGTTCAAGCAATACCCCACCCTCCAGCCTCAGACTCCCATAGTTGGTTCTTTTAAAAGCTGATTAGGTCGGGCATGGTGGCTCATCTCAGCAGCTTGGGAGGCTGAGGTGGGAGGATCACTTAGGTTCCATTAGAGGCTGGTGGGGTAAGAGCTGGGTCAGATTGGGGACCTTGGCCCAGTGACTTCCCAGCTGTGTGACCTCAGACCCGGCCTCTAACTGCCCTAAGTCTCCTCCGTGAAATGCACCCCACAGCCCCAGCCCCAGGGAGGTGTGGTGCTCGGTGCAGCCCGTGTGCTCAGGGAGTGGTACCTGCTGTTAGAACTTGCTAAGGAGACCGTCCAGCAAGAGGCTCTTGCAGCTGCAACCCTGCAGGATAAGCAGAAGCTCAGAGCAACTTTGGGGGCCCAGGACTCCTCACAGAGATGCCCTGTGGGCTTTGGGGGAGACCCAGCGTGTACTGACAGCCATTGATCCTGGCCACAGACATTGATGGTGCCTGAAGCTGGGCCAGGTGCTGTGATACATCCCAGATATGTGGTGATGGGTGAGGCAGGCCTGGCCCTGCCCGCACGGCCTCGTGGTCTGTCTGGGAAAGAGACTGGTAGCAAATGAGTGCATCAGTATTTAATCACCGTCATGAACAGGCCACAGGGCAGTGGGATGAGATCCAGTGGCGTTGAATACCGGGAGGCACCTGGCCCATGTGGAGCGTCCAGGCAGGCTTCTTTGGGACGGTGGCTGCAGAGCTGAGTAATGAGCAGCTATGAGCGAGGACAGGAGGAGTAAGAGGGGAGAGGAGGAGGAGGAAAAGGCGGTGGAGGAAGAGGAGGATGAAGATGAGGACGAGGATGACGCTTCTCCCGGTAGAAGGCCCTGAGAGGGAGGAGCATGGCCCACTGCAGCAGCTGAGAATGGCTGGGGTCCTGGAGCCCAGGGAGGACGTGTGTGTACACGCACGTGTGTGGACATGTGCATGTGTGCACGCACACAGGGCTCTAGGCTTCAATTGTGTCGGTTTTAAGGGCATGGGGAGTCATGGCCGGTTTAACAGGGTTGGAGCCATGCCATCGGATTTGTGTTTTTAGAAGATCGCTCGGGCTGCTTCTGGGAGGGGAACAGATTGCAGGAGGCTGGGAGACCAGGGAAGGGTAAGGCCAGGGTGGAGGCAGAGGAGGAGAAGGGGCACAGCCTGGAGGGGCGAGGGAGAGTCCGGGATGGCGCTGTGTCCCGGAGACACAGGCCTCCCCCATTGCTGGCCAGGCCAGTAGCTCTGTCCACCCCTTTCAGGGCTTCATGGCGTGTGGTACCTTGGCATGTGGTGCCAAGCAGGTGCCCTGCAGATGTTTGTTGGGTGGGTGACGATGGGACTCAAGACAGGGATACTGCGGGAGGCTGAGGAAGCCACTTCAGCCCAGGAAGCATTCTGAATCCTGGGTTCCAGCCTGGACTTGCCTGCTTGTCCTTTGGGGTCACTAGGAGGATGGGATTGTGACAGGTGGCCCTGCCTGCCCCTGCCCACAGCCATGGAGGTGAACGGCCTGCTGGGCTCCTAGACTGGACAGCTACCCAGGGCCTGCACTCAGAAAGGCCGCGAGCATGGTTCAAGGCTCTGCTGTTAACCGCATTGAAAATCTCAGGTTGTTTACAGCCGGGCGTGGTGGCTCACGCCTGTAATCCAAGCACTTTGGGAGGCCAAGGTGGGCAATCACCTGAGGTCAGGGGTTTGAGACCAGCCTGGCCAACATGGTGAAACTCCATCTCTGCTAAAAAATATATAAAAATTAGGCCGGGCATGGTGGCTCACGCCTGTAATCACAGCACTGTGGGAGGCTGAGGTGGGTGGGTTACCTGATGTCGGGAGCTCGAGACCAACCTTACATGGTGAAACCCCATCTCTACTAAATAATTAGTCGGGCATAGTGGCACATGCCTGTAATCTCAGCTACTTGGGAAGCTGAGGCAGGAGAATTGCTTGAACCCGGGAGGCAGAGGTTGCAGTGAGCTGAGATCATGCCACTGCACTCCAGCCCGGGCAGCAAGAGTGAAACTGTCTCAAAAAAAAGGAGAAAGGTGGTTAAGATATTGCTTAACTTTAGACTTTTAAGTCAAAAATAATGGGAAAATTTCAAGGACAACTGCTAAAAGAATAGAATTAGAATGTTTAAATCCCCAGTAAGTAGAAAAATACCAATAAAATCTGTCATCAAAAGAATGGTGGGCAAAAAGCATTAAAAAACTGAATAGCAATTTTATAGAGAAGAGAAACAAGTTCATATAAAAATAATTCGGCTGGGGCGGCGGCTCACGCCTGTAATCCCGGACACTTCGGGAGGCCAAGGCAGGCGGATCACCTGAGGTCAGGAGCTTGAGACCAGCCTGGCCAACATGGTGAAACCCCGTCTCCACTAAAAATATAAAATTAGCTGAGCATGGTGGTGGGTGCCTGTGGTCCTACCTACTCAAGAGGCTGAGGCAGAAGAATCACTTGAACCTGGGAGGCCGAGGCTCCAGTGAGCAGAGATCTCACCACTGCACTCCAGCCTGAGAGAATGAGACTCCGTCTCAAAAAAAAAAATAATAATAATAATGAAAGGTCAGAAAAGGCTTGAGGTCAAACCAGGGCTACCTGGTCTGGGAGAGGCACACCTCTTAACTGCTCATGCCACCCTCAAAGTGTCTCCAGAAGCATCCACTGACTGCTGTTGGTTGGACCAGGCAGTGAGTATCAATACATTTCATCATCACAAAAACCTGGCAGGCAGATGTCGGCGGATTGTCGGTGGGCTGCTGATGAGACGGTGGAGGATCCGCGCGTCTGTGACTGGACCACAGTGCGAGCAGCTGGGGCTAACAGTAGACCCTGGGCTGCCGCAGGTGCCCCTGAGCTACGCATCCCCCGCACTCCCAGCACCCCCAGGTAGGGGGATCCCTGCAGCCTGGTGGCGATTTGGCCCTGGCCCTGGCTCTGAGCCATGCCCCGCATGACGCAGTGCTGTCTGCCAGTCCGGGAGGCTCCTCACCTGCCTGTGTCTGAGCCAGGGCCTGGGAGTTTCAGGACTGCAGAAAGGAAAGGAAACCCCAAGGCTGGGGTCAGGAAGAGGAGGGCTGTTCTGCTGCTCAGCCTCACTCCTCCAAACCAGGCCTTCAGCTCTTTGCAAATGAAAGGGGGCAAGGCCAAAGCAGGGTTCCTTATGCAAGTTTGCTTTCTGCCCCGAAAAACGAAAAAAACGGGAATCTGTTCCAAACAAGTGTAAGCACTGGGTGAGGACAGAGTGGACGTTTCCTTCTGAAATAGGAGACCCGGCCCCCAGTGGGCAAAGAGGCTCTGACTCGCTTCTTCATCCGTGCAGGGGAGTGAATAAGCAGGCTCACCCGTTGTCATCCTGCCTGCGGCTGTGGGCCCCCCCAGATCTTTGGAATTACTGGGTACTTCCAGACAGTGAGGTTGTCTGAGCTTCCTCCAGGTTCCCTGAGTCTGGGGTGCTCAGGGGCTGGGCAGGAGATGCCCATTAAGCAGGTGTTACTCTAATGAGTGAGCTCTTCAATGAGATGAACAGGAAAATTGGCAAAATCATGTTCCTAATCATTCCTCCTATAGCGGCCCCAAGTTTGCTAACTGCTAACATTATATGATGTGTAAGTAGGGGAATGCATTTTTAAAATTATAGTAAAGTCTATGTAACATTTTATAAAATTTACCATTTTATTTTATTTTAATTATTTTTTAAAGACAGGGTCTGGCTCTGTCCCCCAGGCTGGAGTGCAGTGGCATGATCTCGGCTCACTGCAACCTCCGCCTCCCAGGTTCAAGCGATTCTCCTGCCTCAGCCTCCTGACTAGCTGGGATTACAGGCACCCACCACCACGCCCGGCTAATTTTTGTGCTTTTAGTAGAGACGGGGTTTCACCATGTTGTCCAGGCTGGTCTTGAACTCCTGACCTCAGGTGATCTGCCCGCCTTGGCCTCCCAAAGTGCTGGGATTACAGGTGTGAGCCACAGCGCCCAGCCCAGAACTCTTTTCATCTTGCAAAACTGAAACTTCGTCCCCAAGAAACGTCAGCTTTCCGTTCCTCTTTCTCCCAGCCCCTGGCAACCTCCATTCTACTTTCTGTCTCTATGAATTTGACAACACTAGGGACTTCACATAAGTGGAATCCCACAGTATGTGTCTTTTTTTGGCTGGCTTATTTCACTCAACGTAATGTCCTCAAGGTTGATCTGTGTTGTAGCCTGTGTTGGAACGTCCGTCCTTCTGAAGGCTGAAGAACATTCCATTGTATGTATATAGCACATTTTGTTTATCCATGTATCTGTCGTTGGACACTTGGATCGATTCTACCTTTTGGCTATTGTGATTAATTCTAGGAACAGGAATGCTTTTTTTTTTTTTTTTTTTTTTTTTTTTTAAAGGTAGAGTCTCGCTGTGTTGGCCAGCCTCGGCCTCCCAAGGTGCTGGGGTTACAGGTATGAACCACTGTGTCGAGTTGGGAATGCTTTTTTTTGAGACAGTCTCACTGTGTCACCCAGGCTGGAGTGCAGTGGCACAATCTCAGCTCACTGCAAACCCAGCGTCTCAGGTTCAAGCAATTCTCCTACCTCAGCCTCCTGATTACAGGATTACAGGCGTCTGCCACCATGACCCACTAATTATTATTATTATTATTATTTTTTTTTTTTCTTTTTTTTTGAGACGGAGTCTCGCGCTGTCGCCCAGGCTGGAGTGCAGTGGCCGGATCTCAGCTCACTCCAAGCTCCGCCTCCCGGGTTCACGCCATTCTCCGGCCTCAGCCTCCCGAGTAGCTGGGACTACAGGCGCTGCCACCTCGCCCGGCTATTTTTTGTATTTCTTAGTAGAGACGGGGTTTCACCGTGTTAGCCAGGATGGTCTCGATCTCCTGACCTCGTGATCCGCCCATCTCGGCCTCCCAAAGTGCTGGGATTACAGGCTTGAGCCACCGCGCCCGGCTATTATTATTTTTTTGAGACAGACTCTCACTCTGTTGCCCAGGCTGGAGTGCATGGCATGATCTCGGCTCACTGCAACCTCTGCCTCCTGGGTTCAGGTGATTCTCCTGCCTCAGCCTCCTGAATAGTTGGGACTACAGACATGTGCCACCATGCCTGATTAATTTTTTGTATTTTTTTTTAGTAGAGACGGGGTTTCACCATTTTGGCCAGGCTGTTCTCAAACTTCTGACCTCATGATCCGCCCGCCTTGGCTTCCCAAAGTGAATTTTTGTATTTTTAGCAGAGAGGAGGGTTCACCATGTTGGCCAGGCTGGTCTTGAACTCCTAACCTTAAGTGATCCGCCTGCCTCAGCCTCCCAAAGTGCTGGGATTACAGGCGTGAGCCACCATGCCTGGCCAGGAGTGTATTTTTAGCAGTAACTTGTTCCTGGGAGTACCCGCTGTGCACATAGGTGAGCAGAAGGCACAGTGGGCGCAGGCTGTCCTGAGCTTCCCTGTTACAGGTGCCTTGGTGGAAACGGGCGCCCGGGTCCCAGGCTCCACCACTTGGCCAAATGTCTTTTGGGAAAGGTAGCGTCACTGTCCACCCCCAGCCCACCCCTTTGCTTTCTGTATCTGCAGCGTGGGGTTGCATGGAGAAGATTGTCTGTGAGCCTGTAATGTTAAATTAAGGGGTCCCCTACAGCCTGGGGTGGGCTCCCAGGTGCTACTGTATCCACGGCCACATGGGAGTGTGGGATCCTGTATGTCCCAAGAGCAACTTGGGCCAGGCCGGCCACCTTTTTCTGTCCGAGGGTTATGATTATAACAGCGGTAGTGATGACAGTGATACTCCCAGCTGTTGTCTGACCCCCTGCCCCCAGAATGTCAAAGGGGACCGGGTGGTCTGCTGGGTCCGTTCCATCCTCAGGGCCCGGGACAGCCCCTGGCCTACCAGGGAGACACAGAAAGCCCTCCTTGAGTGACCGAGTGAGTGAACCGGCCTTCCTTGTCCTCAGGTCCAGCTGGGAGCTCCCCGACCTCCAGGAGGGCAAGATCCAAGCCATCAGCGACTCTGATGGGGTGAACTACCCCTGGTACGGCAACACCACGGAGACCTGCACCATCGTGGGCCCCACCAAGAGAGACTCCAAGTTCATCATCAGCATGAACGACAACTTTTACCCCAGCGTCACGTGGGCCGTGCCCGTCAGCGAGAGCAACGTGGCCAAGCTCACCAACATCTACCGGGACCAGAGCTTCACCACCTGGCTGGTGGCCACCAACACCTCCACCAACGACATGATCATCCTGCAGACGCTTCACTGGCGCATGCAGCTCAGCATCGAGGTGAACCCCAACCGGCCTCTGGGCCAGCGCGCCCGGCTGCGGGAGCCCATCGCCCAGGACCAGCCCAAAATCCTAAGCAAGAACGAACCCATCCCGCCCAGCGCCCTGGTCAAGCCCAATGCCAACGACGCCCAGGTCCTCATGTGGCGGCCCAAGTACGGGCAGCCGCTGGTGGTGATCCCGCCCAAGCACCGGTGACAGCCAGGGCCACCCGCTAGGTTAGACTCGCAAATAATAATACCGCTGAAAACAAAACTCAGACTCACTCTTCAGTCATTCAGCAAGATATGACCATTCTACCCTCTCCAGCGGGCGGATCTCACTGTGCTGAGGCCCCCCGGGAAGGCCTCCCCGGCACTCGGCACCTGCTTCCTTTCAGGGAGGGGGGAGACCTAAGCGGGACAGACAGACCCCACGTGCGCCCTCAGGGTCACCTCTGGTCTCCTTGCCTCTCCTTTTGCTCACAGCTTCAGTCACTCACCCGTAACAGATTCCCTGAAACACTGCTTTTTCCGTTTTTTAAAAAAACTCCTCTTATGGGGGTTCAGGGGCAGGAGGAGGAGGAGCCGATTAGGAGGGAAGCTCCGGCCCCCGATCAAAGAGACAGATCCGCACTGCTGCCGATTTGTGGCGCTGGCCGGCCTTCCCCCCCGGGTCCCCCTGCCCTCTGTCATGCGGCCTTATGTAGACTTGCTTTGCCAAACTTTTGCCTTAAGCTGAATTTAAAGGAAGAAAACCAGTTGGAGAAAGAAAGCAGGATCTCTTTTCTACCGGACTTTTCCTCTTCTGCCAGAGGTGGAGGGAGGGGTGGGGTCACCTGTGAGGGTCTCTTGAGCCCTTCTTCCCGATTGTCTTGGGAGAAGGGTGAGGATGGGCGTTTAGACCTGAAACCAGCTGCTCACTGTTTCTTTTTGGCAGAAACAAAACCACAGGCAGATTCCGCCTGAACAGCCCCTTCTCTCCCTCCACCCCCAGGTCTCATCCCAGCACTGGCGGAGAGGGGCTGTGAGCTCTGGCCAGGGGGTGGCTCTGCCAGCGGCCTGGCCTCTTCTCCCCTCTCTTCCCAGCAGCCTTAACTTCCCTTGGGCGGCTCTAGGAGGAGAGAGGGAGGCTGCTGTGAGCCCAGGGAATTTTCACCCTCTTAGTCCTCAGGACCCACCCCCAGTGGAGTCCCTGGCCCTTCCTCCAGGTGTGTGGTGGTTTCCTTCTCCATCCACACTGGTCCCAAATGCCTGGGGGCCAGCCGCCCGGACCGCCGACACACAGCCTCAGTGTTAGTCTCGAAGGTAAGGAAGGCATTCACATCCCTTCTTGCAGGGCATTTTAAGACTTGAATCAGGTGGGCCCCGGCCCCTGTGGCTGGCCGGCCCCTGGTGTACTGTAAAAGGGCCAAGACAGGGCTCATTCTCAGGGGCGCCCCTCCCAGGCCTTCGGGACAGCGGGATGGTGCAGTCAGGCTCTGGGTGCCACACTGATGGCGGTAGAAGTCACCTGAGCTCTAGGGAAGTCTTGGGAGGCAGTTGGCCGAGCCCCTGCTTCCTGTCCTCAAAGAAGTGAATCCAGGCCAAGGGCTGGGAGGCCTGGGTGGGCTCATGGTAGAGAGGGGTCAGAGCCACTCTGGAGGCTGGGCTGGCACAGTGGAGAGTGACAGGTGAGGACAGACGTCTGGAAGCCCATCCCTGGGACCTGCCCTCCCTCAGTCCCAGGTTATCGGAGCCCCAGGGCTTACTTAGTCCTGACCCATTGTGCAAGGGTTCTGGGCAGTGTCTGCCTTGCGGCCACTTGCAGGGGCTATTAGGGGACATCCCACTGAAGCCATGTTCCTTCCAGCTTGCCAAACACACAGCTACCCGCCTGGGGCCCACACTCAGCCTAATAATAATCAAGCACAGAAAACCGTCCATTTAGAAAAATAATCGATTTCTGCTACAGATGAGCCACTTGTAGGAGTCTCCGTGACAGCGTGGGACGGTGTGGGCACCGAGGTCCCTGCCCCGCTCCTTTGTCCACGGGCTGTTGCGTTTATTCAAGGGGTGCTTAATGACCGTTCAGCCTCTGCCGTCTGTCTCCAGGCCCAGCTCGTGCCAGGAGGCTGTCCTGGGACACACTGGGCTGGAGCTGCCGGCTGGCACGGTGCTCAGGGGGCCCCTGGTGGGGGCCAGGACCTCCCCACAGAAACTGCAGGTTCTCTCTTGTGAGGATGGAGGCCGTGCCACCCGGAAAGGCAGTAGCCTTGGGGGAACAGCGGGTCCCAGCTGCACGTCTGAGGACGGGTGGGGACGGGGCTGGGACTCGGCCTTCATTCACTGGAGACTTCTCCACTCAGGTCTTCGTTGCACTAAAGCAGGGACAGGACCCTGGGGGTTCAGGAAGCGGGTCTCAGGCCGCCGGGTTCTTCGCAGAAGTGGGACTGGAGAGTGGAATGGAAAGGGGCTTCCTGAGCTGCTGGGGGGTGAAGGACCCCCAAATCTGCATTTCTTGAGTGTGAGCAAACACTCGAGGCAAGAGCCAGCACCCCTCCCACTGCATGCCCAGCCCACCTTGCCCCCTGACCCACCTTCACCTGTGCCCCTTCTTTCCACCCTTCCTTCCTCATTGAAGAAGGGCTGGGAAGACCCTGGAGAGGCTGCAGGTCTGTCCACAGACACTCAGCTAAGCCCCAGTCTGCTCCCTCAGCCTCCTTGCTCATGTTGGAGCACAGGCCCCAGGCTTCCTGCCGGGGCCCCAATTCCTCTTACGTCCCCCAGCCCCGCCCTGGCGTGGACATGCACTCACTCCTTCCAGCAATAAGAACCGCCCTTGGTCGTGGAGAGTACTGTGAAACAAACCAATGCACTTACCAGGAGGCACAAGACTCTTGAAGAAGATGTAAAATGAACCTTTTTTTTTTTTTTTAATAAAAAACAAAAAACAAATATTCATAAAGAGAAATAAAATGTAATTTTAAAGTAGGCTTGGCTAGGTTCTGGATGTTTCTGAAGTGGCGATTCACTTTGGGGTGGGTGGCTCAGCGGTGCTGGCTACGGGGGTGAACATGTTTGCGGGGCAGGAGGATGGGCTGAGGCTGGGCTCCTGGTGCTCAGGACCTGGGAAATGGGAGGAGGGAGCTAGCCTTTGAGGCCTGCTCCTTCCAGCTGCTGCTGTTCACAGCACCAGCTCCGGCGAGAGCAGCCCTGCGGTCTCAGCCTTGCACCCACAAGTGCCCCTGCCAGTGCCCTGCCTGGAGGGTGGTGGGCTTGGAGGTAGAGCTAGGAATTAGGGGCAGCTTGGCTTTTTGGCGAACAGGTTCTCTTTTGTGAGGATGGAGGCCATGCCACCCAGAAAGGCAGTAGCCCTATGTCAAGGGCAATTAATGTTTAGGTTGACCCTTAACTTGGGCCTGCAAAGGTGTCTTCCTGTGGACAGGCAGGACAGTGTGTCTGGACAGGGGCTCCGTGCCCTGCCCTCGGCCAGCAACTGACGAGGGGTCCTGTGAGGCCCCAGCCTTGAATGGATACCATCTTATAAGTGGCGCTTTCTTGTGTAAGCGTGGGTGGGGGCCCTGGAGGTCCTGGAGTGGCCGTGGGCCCTGAAGGCAGACTACAGGCTCAAGGCCATTTATGTGAGCTTCAGCATGACACTCAGCCCCTCTGAGCCCTACTTACTTTGTATGGAAAATGGAGATTTGGCCAGGTGTGGTAGCTCACACCTGTAATCTCAGTGCTCTGGGAAGCCAAGGTGGGTGGATCACTTGAGGTCAGGAGTTTGAGACCAGCCTGGCCAACATGACAAAAACCCGTCTCTACTAAAAATACAAAAATCAGCCCGGTGTGGTGGCGGGCACCTGTAGTCCCAGCTACTTGGGAGGCTGAGGCAGGAGAACCACTGGAACCAGGGAGGTGGAGGCTGCAGTGAGCTGAGATTGCGCCACTGTGCTCCAGCCTGGGTGACAGAGCGAGACCCTGTCTCAAAAAAAAAGGAAAAAGAAACTGGAGATTTTCAGAGGAGCTGCCCACTGGCGGATGCAGTGGAAACTCCCTGTTCTCTCTTTCTGGGTGCGAACTCATTGAATCCTCATGACAACCCCACAAGGGAGGTGTTACTGCCACCCCCATTTCACAGACGAAGGAACGGGGAGAGTGGACGCCAAGGAGCTGCCTGAGACCACGCAGCTAGGGCAAGGCGGAGCCAGGATTCGAACCCTGGCCACAGAGCACCTCTCGCCATGGCGCACTCTCAGTCTTGAGCCTGAGACTGTGGGGCCATGTGCAGTGTCCAGTAACATTGGTGACTGTTACTGAGAAGGTCCCAGTCCTCTGCTCCCCAATCCTGGGTGCCCCGGGCAGGAAGTGCACCCCCCTCCCCACCCCGGAAGTCTCGGGACAGTCAGTTTTTTCTGGCCCACAATGAGCCCATCTCTTTCCCTTTGAGGAGGGGCCGGCTGCTGCACCCACTGCACAGGCTCATCATGCAGGGTGGGCAGTGGCTTCGCTGCACCCCCATGGGGACAGGGAGGCCCCATGCGCTCTGGGCATCAGAATTCGGGTCTTCTGTGGGTTTTCCACGTTGCAGCAAACCAACGGCGCTCACATCCTGCCTCCTGGGGCTGAGACAGCAAAGCAGGAAATTGCATAACAGGCATTGCTGGCCGCGGTCCATGCAGATGGCTTCCGGGTGGCGCAGTTCACTGTCATGGTTTGGCTTCTCGGTGTGGAGTCGGCTCCTGAGCTCTGCCCATGAGAGACCATAGGGGGTGTGTGTGTGTGTGTGTGTACAGAGAATGGGGTGCAGGCCTAACCTGACAGCAGGGTTTCAGAAGCTCAGGGGCTCAGGAGAACAAAACCTTCATGCAGAGGCGCAGTGAGACAGGAGACGCAGCTGAATCTGTGAGTAACAGTTTCGAGAGGGAAATGTACAAGGACGGGGGTTGTGAGTAAAGTGGATTCCAAGTGGCATTTAGTCACACAGTGGAAGCCCTCTAGCCTCTCCAGCTGACAGCAGGTGAAATTTAGAAGTCCAGACTGGGAGAAGAGGCAGACGGTAGACTCTGCCCAGCTGTCACGGGTTCCTCTCCAGGATCCGGGCCTAAGAGAGCCAGCTGTCTGGGCCAGGCGAGGCTCACCTGCCTGAGACATCCAGGGTCTGGGAGAAGCAGCTGCACAGCGACCCCATACACCTCCACCTCCCACCTTCGAAGTCACTTCTCAGGAGAGCCCCTTCTGCTCTGGGGCTGTTTGAAATGGGACAGAGACTTGCTGTAGGCTGGGCCATGAGGCCAACCAGGAAAGCCCCTCTTGGGGCCCTAAAGAAGACGGTCTCATCAGGAACTGCAAAAAAGGTGATGGCCTGGCCAGGCGCCGTGGCTCACACCTGTAATCCCAGCACTTTGGGAGGCCAAGGCGGGTGGATCACGAGGTCAAGAGTTCGAGACCAGCCTGACCAACATGGTGAAACCCCCGTCTCTACTAAAAATGCAAAAATTAGCCAAGCATGGTGGCGTGTGCCTGTAATCCCAGCTACCCAGGAGGCTGAGGCAGGAGAATCGCTTGAACCCAGAAGGCAGAGGTTGCAGTGAGCTGAGACCGCACCACTGCACTCCAGAGCCTGGGTGACGCAGTGCGACTCCGTCTAAAAAATAAATAAATAAATAAAAAGTATGAGGGCCTGTGGTGCTTGCAGGGCCTCGGAGGTTTCTAACAGCCCAGGTGATCTTCTGTCGCCTCTGGCTTGGTGGTTCTCTAGGTCATCCTCTATCCTGCTTGGGCGCTGCCACGGAAACGGCTTCCCACCTGGTTGGGGTCTGGGCATAGGATGAAAGCAAATATTTTACTGTGTGACAGTCCATAAATTGCCCATCAAGATCACAGGGCACAACCAGCCACTCCGGTGGGTGCTGTCCAGGCCCCTTCCTGTCACTGCTAATCCTTCAAGTATGCTCTTCCCTTTCTTTTTTTTTTTTTTTTTTGAGACGGAGTCTCGCTCTGTCGCCCAGGCTGGAGTGCAGTGGCGCGATCTCGGCTCACTGCAAGCTCCGCCTCCCGGGTTTACGCCATTCTCCTGCCTCAGCCTCCCGAGTAGCTGGGACCACAGGCGCCCGCCACCTCGCCCGGCTAGTTTTTTGTATTTTTTAATAGAGACGGGGTTTCACCGTGTTCGCCAGGATGGTCTCGATCTCCTGACCTCGTGATCCACCCGTCTCGGCCTCCCAAAGTGCTGGGATTACAGCCTTGAGCCACCGCGCCCGGCCGCTCTTCCCTTTCAATCAGTGAGGACACTGCCCCACAGAAGGGACCAAGGGGCTTGCCAAAGGCCACTTTTCTGGGAAGCTGCAGAGCTAGGCTGGTTTCAAACACCCGGCTTTTGACCCCATTCTTTGTCTCTGATCCTTCTGTGACACCCCAGCCTTCTGGTACCCCAGTTCTACCAGACTGCCCTCAGCCGTCCTGTTGCTAAGGTTCCCCAGCATGATGCTGAGTCCAAGTCCTTAGCAGCCCTGTTGATCTTGGATGATGGAAACTTTTTTGTTGTTTTTTTTTTTGAGACGGAGTTTTGCTCTTGTCGCCCAGGCTGGAGTGGAATGGTACAAGGTCGGTTCACTGCAACCTCCGCCTCCCAGGTTCAAGCAATTCTGTCTCAGCCTCCTGAGAAGCTGGGATTACAGGTGCCCCCCCCTACCACGCCCAGCTGATTTTTGTATTTTTAGTACCGATGAGGTTTCACCATGTTGGCCAGGCTGGTCTTGAACTCCTGACCTCAGGTGATCTGCCTGCCTCGGCCTTCCAAAGTGCTGGGATTACAGGCGTGAGCCACCGCACCCAACCGATGGCAACTGTTAAATGCAAGCCAACACATTGGAGCGAATGAACTCCATCTCTGTGCCTGTGTCCAGGGAGGTGAACCCGAAATCAACATGGGAATTGGCGAAGGTCAGCCCAGCTCCCTTCCGGCCCAGACGGCTCGACTTGGAATGCAGAGACAGGATTATTTCCTGCATCAGCCTGAGCCCTGGTTCTTAATTTCATGTTCCCTTTTTAATCAGACAGAAGAAGGGTGGCGCGGCTGGGTGTTTACGGCGGGCCAGATGCAGCTGGGAGCCCTGCACTATTCCTGGCTGCCACTTGTCTCGCTGAGTGAGATCGGGCTTGTCGCTCAACCTCACATGCCTGAGTTTCCTAATCGTCAGGCCAGAGACATGCACACTTATCCTGTCCTCCACGGTCCGGGGCCCAGCAAGGGTGTAGCAGTTGTGCTCCGTGTTAAACATGCAAATGGGGCCCCCAGAATAATCCCACTGAGCACCAGGGCTTAGCTCAGAGACCAGGGACTCTTCTCTCTAAATACGGCTCAGTTCTTCTGCAATATCTAGACCACAGGGGCCTGGCTTAGTGATGTGGGATTCTCAGCATCCATGACAAATGCAGACTGAGTGGTGGTCAGACAGTCACACAAATGTATTTAAATGCTTTACCCTAGCTTTACTGGGATACAATTCACACACCACACAACTCACCCATTTAAAGGATACAGTTCTGGCTGGATGTGGTGGCTCCTACCTGTAATCCCAGCACTTTGGAAGGCCAAGGTGGGCAGATCACCTGAGGTCAGGAGTTCAAGACCAGCCTGGCCAACATGGTGAAACCCTGTCTCTACTGAAAAAAATACAAAAATTAGCTGGGCATGGTGGCGCATGCCTGTAATCCCAGCTACTCAAGAGGCTGAGGCAGGAGAATCACTTGAACCCGGGAGGCGGAGGTTGCCGTGAGATTGCACCACTGCACTCCAGCCTGGGCGACAAAGACTCCATCTAAAAAAAAAAAAAAAAAAAAAAAAAAGTGTAGGTTCTGGCCAGTGCAGTGGCTCCTGCCTGTAATCCCAGCACTTTGGGAGGCTGAATTGGGAGGATCTTGGGCTCAGGAGTTTGAGACCAGCCTGGGCAACATAGTGAGACCCCATCTCTACAAAAACACTTAAAAATTAGCCAGGCATAGGCCAGACTCAGTGGCTCATCCCTGTAGTAACTCCAGCACTCTGGGAGGCTGAGGCAGGTGGATCACAAGGTCAGGAGTTCAAGACCAGCCTGGCCAAGATGAGAAACCCTGTCTCTAATAAAAATACAAAAATTAGCCGAGCGTGATGGCTGGCGCCTGTAATCCCAGCTACTCGGGAGGCTGAGTCAGAGAATTGCTTGAACTCTGGAGGCAGAGGTTGCAGTGAGCCGACATTGTGCCACTGCACTCCAGCCTGGGCGACAGAGTGAGACTCCGTCTCAAAAAGCAAACAACAACAACAAAAAATTATCCGGGCGCAGTGGCACATGCTCATAGTAGTGAGCCATGATTGTGCCACCGCACTCCAGCTGGGCGACAGTGAGTCCCTGTCTCACAAAATAAACGCAAATAGAAAGTGTACGGTTCTACGGTTTTAGTATATTCACAGATAACGGACAATCGCCTTAGCTCAGTTTGGCTCTAGAATAAAGTAACCATAGACCGGATGCCTCATCAACCACAGAAGCCAATCCCTCACAGTTCTGGAGGCTGGAAGTCCGAGAGGAAGGCACCCACAGCTTCTGCGTGGTGAGGGCCGCCTCCTGGTTCACAGAAGCGCCTCCTAACTGTGCTCCATCACCTCCATGTGCTGGAGGCCGGAAGGCAGGTCCGACAGCCTCTGGGGAAGGAGTAGCTGAGGAGTCCAGAGTAGCGGAGGAACTGGGGGGCCCACACCGGCCTGCTGCGGGCTTCAAATGTTCTTTTAGGAGTGACAAGGGAATTGGCCTGCCCTGTTCTGCAGCCCTGGGGGCCACAGAGGACCCGAGCACAGCTGGCGTCTCTGCTCAGGGCTCCAGCCTCCATCTCTGGGAGTGAGCCCCCATGGATGCCTCACTCCACCCAGGGTCACTGTCTGACAACAGCAGCTTTCCAGAAGGCAGCCGGCCATTGACGAGTGACCTGGCGGAGACGGTGAAGGCCAGAAGTTCCGCCAGAGGCCACGTGCCAGCCCCTCGCCTGTGAGGGGGTCCTGGGTCTCTGGTCTCCCCAGGATGGTGCTTCCCCTTGCAGTTGGGGCTGGAGGCCGGAGACAGTCATGTGAGCCCTCCTGGGTGGGGGGTCCCTCTATGGCTGTGACCTTGAGCAAGTCCCCTTCCTCTCAGGTCTCGGTTTCCTGGGACACGGACTGGGGATGGACGCGGTTCCTCACCTCACAAGACTGGAGAGGCACGTGAAGCCGATGGTCCCGAGCATCTGGACAAGTGCCCAGCCCAGAGTAAGCGCTTAGTAAATCCGAGTGATTTGGTGGCACCGCTGAGCCTCAGTTTCCTCATCTACAAGACAGGGTTACGCTCTCGTCACAGGGAGGAGAGTTCCGTGGGGTCATCAGGCAAGGCCCTCGGCACAGAACTGCCAATAGGTCAATAACAGATGTTAGCTGTTATTGAGCTCGTAATGGGATGATAAAATGGTTTTCTTGACTGGGCACCGTGGCTCATGCCTGTAATCCCACCACTTTGGGAGGCCAAGGCAGGAGGATTACTTGAGCCCAGGAGTGGAGACCAGCCTGGGCTACATAGTAAGACCCCCATCTCTACAAAAAATAGAAAAAATTAGCCCAGCGTGGTGGGGCACGCCTGTAATCCCAGCTCCTCTGGAGGCTGAGTCAGGAGGATTGCTTGAGCCTAGGAGTTCAAGGCTGCAGTGAGCTGTGACTGCACCACTGCACTCCAGCCTGGGTCACACAGTGAGACCCAATCCCCGCTCCTTCCCCCAAAAAAGCTTTTATTTGCTGCCCCAATTTTAGCTGAGACTCTGAGGGGACAAAATAATACAACGGGTGAGGTCCCCCACCCCACAAGCCATCTTGCTGGACATACTTTGGGGCTGTGCAGCGCCGTGGACGGCATCTGTTCAGTGCCCGCTTGGTGTAAATGAGGCAGATGGAGGAGGTGGGTGGAAGAAAGGCCCCTGGCCGAGCTGCTCATGTGGATCACGTGTGCCTTGGAGGGTGGGCTGCCTCCTTCCTGGTTGCAGCCTGACCAAGGTGAGCAGCCAGTGCCTAAGGCTTGATTGGTGTTAACCACAATCACTGCCATTGGACCCATCATCAAAAGCATAGGTGCGGCCGGGTGCGGTGGCTCACGCCTGTAATCCCAGCACTTTGAAAGGCCAAGGCGGGTGGATCACCTGAAGTCAGGAGTTCAAGACCAGTCTGGCCAACATGGTGAAACCCCATCTGTACTAAAAATACAAAAATTAGCCAGGGTGGTGGCAGGCTCCTGTAATCTCAGCTACTCAGGAGGCTGAGGCAGGAGAATGGCGTGAATCTGGGAGGCGGAGCTTGCAGTGAGCCAAGAATGTGCCACTGTACTCCAGCCCGGGCGACAGAGCGAGACTCCAACTAAAAAAAAAAAGTTTGCCCTTTTTTTTTTTTTTTTGAGAGGGAGTCTCACTCTGTCGCCCGGGCTGGAGTACACTGGAGTTCAGTGGCGCATCTCAGCTCACTGCAACCTCTGCCTCCCTGGTTCAAGCAATTCTCCTAACTCAGTCTCCTGAGTAGCTGGGATTACAGGCACACGCCACCACGCCTGGCTAATTTTTGTACTTTTAGTAGAGACAGGGTTTCACCATGTTGGCCAGGCTGGTCTCGAACTCCTGACCTCAGGGGATCCACCCTCCTCGGCCTCACAAAGTGCAGGGATTACAGGAGTGAGCCACTGTGCCTAGCCTAAGTCTTAAGAGTAGGAGTAGGGGACGTGATGTTGCTCAAACTCTTAAAAAAAAAAAAAACAGCTTTGTTTAGGTATAATTGACATATATTATGTAAAGTGAATAATTTTTTAATTTTTATTTTTAAGAGACAGGGTCTTGCTGTGTTGTCCTGGCTGGAGTGCAGTGGTATGATTGTAATTCACTGTAGCCTCAACTTTCCGAGCTTAAGCCATTCTCCTGCCTCAGCCTCTGGAGTAGCTGGGACTACAAGCACAAGCTACCAAGCCTGCAAATTTTTTTTTTTTTTGAGACAAAGTCTCGCTCTGTTGCTCAGGCCAGAGTGCAGTGGTGTGGTCTCTACTCACTGCAACCTCCGCCTCCCAGGTTTAAGCGATTCTCCTGCCTCAGCCTCCAGAGTAGCTTAGATTACAGGCACCTGCCACCACGCCTGGCTAACTTTTTGTAGTTTTAGTAGAGACGGGGTTTCACCGTGTTGGCCAGGCTGGTCTTGAACTCCTGACCTCATGATCTGCCTGCCTTGGCCTCCCAAAGCACTGGGATTACAGGTGTGAGCCGCCGTGCCCAGCCTAATTTTTGTATTTTTAGTAGAGATGGAGTTTCACCACATTGGCCAGGCTGGTCTCAAACACCTAAGTTCAGTCCTCCCACCTTGGCCTCCCAAAGTGCTGGGATTATAGGTAAGAGCCACTGCACCCAGCTATTAATACTTTCTTTTATGGATTATGCTTTTGGTCTAAGAAATGTTTGTTTAATCCAAGATTACAAAGATTTTTCTCCTGTGTTTTCTTTAATAGTTTTAGATTTTACATTGATGTCTATGGTCCATTTTGAGTCAGTTTTGTACGTGCAGGGCAGGAGTCAAAGTTCTCTTTTTGGCACTTGGAGACTTTATCGTCCCGGCAGCTTTTGTTGCAAAGCCTATCCTTTCTCGCTGTGTCACCTTCCACCTTTGTCGAAAATCAAGTGACCAGATACGTGCGGATGTATTTCTGGATGTTCTATTCTGTACAATTAACCTATGTTTCTTTAAATCTTGACACCAGGACCACATGGTCTTGAATAATGTAGCTTTATAATATGTCTTTTAAAATAATAGTTGTATATATTTTGGAAGTACATGTACTATTTTAATAAAATACATATATATATTATTTATTTATTTATTTATTTATTTATTTATTTTGAGATGGAATCTCCATCCGTCTCCCAGGCTGGAGTGCAATGGCACGAACTCGGCTTACTGCAACCTTCGCTTCCCGGGTTCAAGTGATTCTCCTGTTTCAGCCTCCTGAGTAGCTGGGACTACAGGCGTGCACCATCACGCCTAGCCAATTTTTGTATTTTTAGCAGAGACAGGGTTTCACCATGTTGACCAGGCTGGTCTTGAACTCCTGACCTCAAGTGATTGGCTCCCCCTCCATCTTCCCAAAGTGCTGGGATTACAGGCGTGAGCCACTGCACCTGGCCGAATTTTATAATGTCTTAAAGAAAAGAAGTGTAAGTCCTCAAACTTTGTTCTTCTTTTCCAAAATTTTATGAAATATTTATAGCTCCTTTTTTTTTTTCTTTTTTTTTTCTTTTTTTTTTTTTGAGAGGGAGCCTCGCTCTGTCACCCAGGCTGGAGTGCAGTGGCCGGATCTCAGCTCACTGCAAGCTCCGCCTCCCGGGTTCAGGCCATTCTCCTGCCTCAGCCTCCCGAGTAGCTGGGACCACAGGCGCCCGCCACTGCGCCCGGCTAGTTTTTTGTATTTTTTAGTAGAGACGGGGTTTCACCATGTTAGCCAGGATGGTCTCAATCTCCTGACCTCGTGATCTGCCCGTCTCGGCCTCCCAAAGTGCTGGGATTACAGGCTTGAGCCACCGCGCCCGGCCGAAATATTTATAGCTCCTTTGCAGCTCCATATGAATTTTAGAATCAGCTACCAAAACAAAACAAAACAAAAGTCTGTCGGGATTTTGATTTTGATTGGGACTACATTGAATCTATAGGTCAATTTGGAGACAAGTGGCAACTTAACAATATTGAATGCTCTGATTCAAGACTGTGTGTCCCCCGTTTATTTAGGTGTTCTTTCATTTCAATCAGCGATGTTTTGTAGTTTTTGGTGTACAGTCTACGGTCTTGCACATCTGTTTTTGGTTTTTTTTTTTGAGATGGAGTCTCGCTCTGTCGCCCAGGCTGGAGTGCAGTGGCGCGATCTCGGCTCACTGCAACCTCCGCTCCCGGGTTCAGGCCATTCTCCTGCCTCAGCCTCCCGAGTAGCTGGGACTACAGGCGCCGGCCACCACGCCCGGCTAGTTTTTTTTGTATTTTTAGTAGAGATGGGGTTTCACCGTGTTAGCCAGGATGGTCTCGATCTCCTGACCTTGTGATCCGCCCACTTTGGCCTCCCCAAGTGCTGGGATTACAGGAGTGAGCCACCGCGCCTGGCCGCACATCTTTTGTTAGATTTATACTTAGGCAAATCGTATTTTTGTTGCTATTGTAAATGATATTGGAATTTTGAATTCCAATTTCTGATTTTTTATTGTTAGTATTCGGAAGGACAATTGTTTTCTGTTTATTGAGCTTGTATTGTGAAGCCTTCTTAAGTTACTTACTAGTTTTAATAGCTTTTTCCGGCCGAGTTTAGTGGCTTACGCCTGAAATTCCCATACTTTGGGAGGGAGAGGCAGACGAATCGCAATCACTTGAGGTCAGTAGTTCCAGAACAGCCTGGCCAACATGGCAAAACCCCATCTCTACTAAAAATACAAAAATTAGCTGGGTGTGGTGACGCATGCCTGTAATCCCAGCCACTCTGCAGGCTGAGGCCCAAGAATTGCTTGATCCCAGGAAGTGGAGGTTGCAGTCAGCCGAGATCACGTCATTGCACTCTAGCCTGGGGGACAGACTGAAACTGTCTTGAAAATAACTTTTTCCCTAGATTTCACAGGATTTTCTAAATAGATGATTATGTTATCTGCATGTAAAGCCTGTTTTACATCTTCTTTCTAATCTACATGCCTTTCGTTTCTTTTCCTTGCCTAAGCGCATTGGCTAGAACCTCACGTGCAATGTGAATAGAAGTGGTGAGAATGGATATTCTTGCCTTGTTCCCTGTCTTGGGGTGAAAGCACTCTATCTTCACCATTAAGTACGATGTTAACAGTAGATTTATCTTAGATGCCTTTTATAGAGTGGAGGAAGTTCCCTTCAATATCTAGTTTGCTGAGAGTTTTTTATCAAGAATGGACATTGGGTTTTATCAAATGCTTTTCCTGTATTTATTGAGATAATCATTTAAAAAAATTTTTTTTTTTTTTTTTTTGAGACGGGGTCTCGCTCTGTCGCCCGGGCTGGAGTGCAGTGGCCGGATCTCAGCTCACTGCAAGCTCCGCCTCCCGGGTTCCCACCGTTCTCCTGCTCAGCCTCCCGAGTAGCTGGGACTACAGGCGCCCGCCACCTCGCCCGGCTAATTTTTTGTATTTTTTAGTAGAGACGGGGTTTCACTGTGCTAGCCAGGATGGTCTCGATCTCCTGACCTCGTGATCTGCCCATCTCGGCCTCCCAAAGTGCTGGGATTACAGGCTTGAGCCACTGCGCCCGGCCAAAAAAATTTTTACTCTGTTAATATGGTGAATTGCATGGATTGACTTTCAAATGTTGAATCAACCTTGAATTTCTGGAATAAACCTCACTTGGTCATTAAGTGTTATCGATTTTATAAATTATTGGATTTGATTGCTCAAAGCTTGTTAAGAATTTTTTCTGTTTGGCCGGGCGCGGTGGCTCAAGCCTGTAATCCCAGCACTTTGGGAGGCTGAGACGGGTGGATCACGAGGTCAGGAGATCAAGACCATCCTGGCTAACACGGTGAAACCCCGTCTCTACTAAGAAATACAAAAAACTAGCTGGGCGAGGTGGCGGGCGCCTGTAGTCCCAGCTACTCGGGAGGCTGAGGCCGGAGAATGGTGTGAACCTGGGAGGCGGAGCTTGCAGTGAGCTGAGATCGCGCCACTGCACTCCAGCCTGGGCTACAGAGCGAGACTCCATCTCAAAAAAAAAAAAAAAAAAAAAAAAAAAAAGAATTTTTCTGTTTGGCATCTTGTAGGAACAAAAAACTTCTTTAAATAAAATAAAATAAGAGTTTTCCCATCAATCTTGATGGATATTTGTTTGTAGTTTTCTTTTCTTATATGTTAGGTTTTAGTGTCACGGTAATGCTAGTGGTCATAGAATGAATTGGGAAGTACTCTCTTCTCTTGAATTTTCTGGAAGAGTTTGCATATAATTAATATTATTTCTTCCTTAAGGAAGAATTCTAGGTTTGGTAGAATTCACCAGAGAAGCCATCTGGGCCAAGAGTTTTCCTTATGAGAAAGTTTTTGACAATAAATTCAATTTCTTTAATAGGTAGAGGGATACACTGGTTATTTCTTGCTGAGTGAACTTGGATAATTGTTGTTTTCGAGTCATTTGTCTATTTCATTGAAGTTGATTTTAATAGAAACATATATATTTCCCTGATGTTCTTTTTAATATCCAAGGAATCTGTAGTGACATTGTCCATCTCCTTCCTTGACATTGGTAATCTGTATCTTATCTCTTTTTTCCTGATCAGTCTGGCTAGAGTTTAATTAATTTTTTCAAAGAAACACCCTTTGATTTTATTATTTTTTTCCTATTTTTGTCTTGTTTTGTTTACATCATTGATTTCTGCTCTGATCTTTATGATTTCCTTTCTTGTTATTTATTATTTTTCTTTCTGTAGTTCCTAAGATAGCTTTTTTCTTTATTTTATTATTTTATTTTTCATCTTTGAGACAGAGTCTCACTCTGTCACCCAGGCTGGAGTGCAGTGGCGCAATCTCAGCTCGCTGCAATGTTCGCCTCCTGGGTTCAGCGAATCTCGTGCCTCAGCCTCCCTAGTGGCTGGGACTAGAGGTATGCACCACCATGCCCAGCTAATTTTTTGTTTTTTTGTTTTGTTTTGTTTTAGATGGAGTCTCACTCTTGTCACCCAGGCTGGAGTGCAATGGCACAATCTCGGCACACTGCAACCTCTGCCTCCCAGGTTCAAGCGATTCTCCTGCCTCAGCCTCCCAAGTAGTTGGGATTACAGGTGCCTGCCACCATGCCTGGCTAATTTTTGTATTTTTAGTGGAGATGGGGTTTCACCATGTTGGCCAGGCTGGCCTTGAACTCCTGACCTCAGGTGATCCACTTACCTCGGCCTTCCAACGTGCTGGAATTATAGGCATGAGCCACTGCACCCGGCACTTTTTCTTATTTTAATATAGGCATTTAGTGCTATGAATTGCCCTGCAAGTACTACTTTAGCACCTCAAATTGTGATGTCATGTTTTCATTTTTCATTGTTAAAATATTTTCTAAGTTCCTTTTTTTAAATAATGTGTTATTTAGCCTCCAAATAGTTGGAGATTTTTCTGGTTGTCTTTCTGTTATTGATTTCTGATTTAATTCCATTGTGGTCAGAGAACATATTTTGTGTAAGTTGAATCCTTTTAAAGTCATTGAGACTTGTTTTATGGTTTAGAATATGGCCTTCCTATTTGTGTGCACTTGAAAAGAACACATATTCTACTGATGCTGGGTGGAGTGTTCTACCAATGTTAGTTAGGTTCAAAGTGTGTTGATAGCGTTGTTCAAGTCTTCTATATTCTGACTTATTTTCTGTCTATTTGGGTTATCAATTTTTGAGACAGGGTGGGGTTCAATGACTCCTGCCTGTAATCCCAGCACTTTAGGAGGCCGAGGTGGGAGGGCTGCTTGAGTCTAGGAGTTTGAGACCAGCCTGGGCCACGTGGCAAACACCCTTCTCTACAAAAAATGCAAAAATTAGCCAGGCATGGTGGTGTGCTCCTGTAGTCCCAGCTACTTGGGAGGCTGAGGTGGGAGGATTGCTTGAGCCCGGGAGGCGGACGTTATGGTGAGCTGAGAGTGCACGACTGCACTCCAGCCTGGGTGACAGAGTGAGACCCTGTCTCAAAAAAAAAAAATAAATAATAAAAAGATTGAGACAGGGCTGTTGAGACCTCTGGATATATCTATTTCTCCTTGTAATTCTAATGGCTTCGCTTCATGTAGTTTAAAACTCTGTTATTAGGTACAGAAACACTTAGGACTCCTGTTCTCTTCCTGAATTGATACATTATGAAATGACCGTGTTTATCCCTGACAATGTTCTTTGCTCTGAAATCTACTTTATCTGATATAAATACAGCTACTCCAGCTTTCAAAAATAGTTGGTATTAGCATAACTCTTTTCCCATTGTTTTATTTTTAATCTATTTTGTCATACTTGAAATTAGTTTCTTGTAGGCAGCATATAGCCGAGTCTTGCTTTTTTTGACCATTTCTATTTTATGTGATTATTAATATGATTGACTTTATTTATTTTTATTTTTTTTTGGAGGCGGAGTCTCACTCTGTCACCCAGGCTGGAGTGCAGTGGCCGGATCTCAGCTCACTGCAAGCTCCGCCTCCCGGGTTTACGCCATTCTCCTGCCTCAGCCTCCTGAGTAGCTGGGACTACAGGCGCCCGCCACCTCGCCTGGCTAGTTTTTTGTATTTTTAGTAGAGATGGGGTTTCACCGTGTTAGCCAGGATGGTCTCGATCTCCTGACCTCGTGATCCACCCGTCTCGGCCTCCCAAAGTGCTGGGATTACAGGCTTGAGCCACCGTGCCCGGCCGATATGATTGACTTTAAATCAATCATCTCACTGTTTTCTCTTTCTCCTATCTGCTCTTTCTTCCTTTTTATCCCCCTCATTTTCTGCTTTCATTTGGATGAGTTTTTGTGATTTTATTATGTACCTTTTGTTGGCTTATTAGCTATAACTCTTTGTTGTGTTATTTTAGTGCTTGCTTTAGGGTTTTTTATATCCTTTTTTTTTGGGGTGGGGATGGAGTTTCACTCTGTCACCCAGTCTGGAGTGCAATGGGGCGATCTTGGCACACTGCAACCTCCTCAGCCTCCTGAGAGTAGCTAGATACAGGCACCTGCCACCATGCCTGGCTAATTTTTGTAGTTTTAGTAGAGATGAGGTTTTACCATGTTGGCCAGGCTGGTCTCAAACTCCCAGACGATCCACCCGCCTTGGCCTCCCAAAGTGCTGGGATTACAGGCATGAGCCACCATGCCCAGCTGTTGTCATACTACATTTTCCCACAAATATCATAAAACCCACAGTACATTGTTATTATTTTTGCTTTAAACAGTTATTGTTTAAAGAGATTTAGAAAACCCCTATACCCCAATCTTTACATTTACTCATGTAGTTACCATTTCTGATCTTTTTGTATTTTTCTCTCCATCTTTTTTCAGGGACTCCAATTACACGTATGTTAGGCCACTCAAAGTTGTCCCACCATTTACTGATGTTCTGTTCCAAATGTGTTCAGTCTTCTCTCCGTGGTGGTTCATTTTGGGGAGTTTCTATCACTATGCCTTCAAGTCAAGTTCACTCATCTTTTCCTCTGTCATGCATAATAGCCTATTAATCCCTCCCAGGTGTTTCTCAGATACCATCATTTTCATCTCTACAAGTTGGGATCTGTTGTATCTCTTCTATGCCTCTGTCCAATATGTTTAATCTTTCCTCTAGCTTCTTGGAAATACAGAGTACAGTTGTGATCATGGTTTTAACGTTTCTGACTGCTAATTTTTTAATCTGCATCATTTCTGGGCCCATCTCAATTGTTTGAGTTTTCCAATTATAGATTATATTTCTTTGCTTCTTTGCACACCCAGCTAATTTTTTGTATTTTTAGTAGAAACAGGGTTTCACCATGTTAGCCAGGCTGGTCTTGAACTCCTGACCTCAAGTGATCTGCCTGCCTTGGCCTCCCAAAGTGCTGGGATTACAGGCGTGAGCCACTGTGCCTGGCCACTTTCTCACATTCTAGCAGCTGCAGATATAGTATATGACTAAGTGGGAAGTTTATATTTATTATTGTTATTTTTTGAGACAAGGTTTCCATCTGGTGTCCAGGCTGGAGTACAGTGGTGCCATCACAGCTCACTGCAGCCTCAACCTCCTGGGCTCAAGTAATCCTCCTACCTCAGTCTCCTGACTCCTGGGACTACAGGCACATGCTACTATGCCCAGCTAATTTTTTGATTTTCTTTTTTTTTTTTTTTTTTGTAAAGACAGGATTTCCCTAGGTTGCCCAGGCTGGTCTTGAACTCCTGGAATCAAATGATCCTCCTGCCTCAGCCTCCCAAAGTGTGAGGATTACAGCGGTGAGCTCTTGCACCCCGCCCAAGCAGGACTTTTTTGTTTTGTTTTTGGTTTTTTTTTAGATGCAGCCTCGTTCTGTGGCCCAGGCTGGAGTGCAGTGGTATGATCTTGGCTCACTGCAACCTCACACCTTCTGGGTTTAAGCGATTCTCCTGCCTTAGCCTCCCTAGTAGTTGGGACTATAGGTGCTTGCTACAACACCTAGGTAATTTTTGTATTTTTAGTAGAGGCGGGGTTTCACCATGTTGGTCAGACTGGTCTTAAACTCCTGACCTTAAGTGATCCGCCCATCTCAATCTCCCAAAGTGCTGGGAATACAGGCATGAGCCACCGTGCCTGTCCTTAGTCTGTTTCTGTAGGCTCATGAGCTGTTTCTTCTTCTGGTAGTGGATTTTGACCTTCCTCTTCTCCAGGGTGGCTGTCACCACCTGGTACTTCCAGGCAACCTTGTGAGCCAGGCGCTCCAGGTGTGCAGACCTTCTTTTTTTTTTTTTTTTTTTTTGAGATGGAGTCTCGCACTGTTGCCCAGGCTGGAGTGCAGTGGCCGGATCTCAGCTCACTGCAAGCTCCGCCTCCCGGGTTCATGCCATTCTCCGGCCTCAGCCTCCCGAGTAGCTGGGACTACAGGCGCTGCCACCTCGCCCGGCTATTTTTTGTATTTCTTAGTAGAGATGGGGTTTCACCGTGTCAGCCAGGATGGTCTCGATCTCCTGACCTCGTGATCCGCCCATCTCGGCCTCCCAAAGTGCTGGGATTACAGGCTTGAGCCACCGCGCCCGGCCCAGACCTTCTTAGAGGCTTGAAACACAGCCTTAACGGCAGCGGGAACCACCCTCCGCTTTTTCTTTTTCTTTTTTTTTTTTTTTCTGAGATGGAGTCTCACTCTGTCGCCCAGGCTGGAGTGCAGTGGCGTGATCTCAGCTCACTGCAAGCTCCGCCTCCCAGGTTCACGTCATTCTCCCACTTCAGCCTCCCGAGTAGCTGGGACTACAGGTGCTCACCACCACGCCCAGCTAATTTCTTTTTGTATTTTTGGTAGAGATGGGGTTTCACCGTGTTAGTCAGGATGGTCTCAATCTCCCAATCTTGTGATCCGCCTGCCTCAGCCTCCCAAAGTGCTAGGATTACAGGCGTGAGCCACCGTGCCCGGCCCCGCTTTTTCTTGTCATAGGGTGGTGGGATCCCGTCAGACACTTGGAGGTGGTCTAGGGCAGCCTGGCCGCACTTAGTCTTTTTAAATTTAAATTTAAAAATTCTTTTGAGACGGAGTTTAGCTCTTATTGCCCAGGCTGGAGTACAGTGGCATGATCTCGGCACACTGCAACCTCTGCCTCCTTGATTCAAGTGATTCTCCTGCCTCAGCCTCCCGAGTATGTGGGATTACAGGCACCTGCCACCACGCCTGGCTAATTTTTGTATTCTTAGTAGAGACGGGGTTTCACCATGTTGGCCAGGCTGGTCTCGAACTCCTGATCTTGTAATCTGCCTGCCTTGGCCTCCCAAAATGCTAGGATTACAGGTGTGAGCCACTGTGCCTGGCCAGTCTTTTTTTTTTTTTTTTTTTTGAGACAGCATCTTGCTCTGTCGCCCAGGCTGGAGTGGAGTGGTGAGATCTTGGCTCACTGCAACCTCCTCCTCCTGGGTTTAAGCAATTCTCCTGCCTCGCCTCCTGAGTAGCTGGGATTACAGGTGCCCACTACCACACCTGGCTAATTTTTGTATTTTTAGTAGAGATGAGGTTTCACCATCTTGGCCAAGGCTGGTCTTAAACACCTGAACTCAGGTGATTCACCCGCCTCAGTTTAAAAGTTCTGGGATTACAGGCATGAGCCACCATGCCCGGCAGGCCTCGCTTAGTCTTAAGGACAGCACGCCCCACACTGTCTGCCTAAAGATGTGGCTGGGGGCCTGGAAGTGGTAGGGGCTGCCAGAAAGGTTGGCATTCATCCACTTGCAGGGGAAGGATAGGCACTTTCACTTGTTTCTGTAGAAATTGCTAGAAACATTGATGCCCTTGCCACCCAGGGCCACCACCTCTTGGTCCAGCAGTACCTGTTTGGCTGTGATGGCCAGGCAGCCCAGGAGATGGCCTCAGCCACTGCGCACCAGGGCCCGCCCTTTTGCTACCTTTGACAGCCGCCCACTACAGGGTGCTTTTGTATTCCTATGTGCTCCTTGGGCTTTGTTGTGGATTCTTACTTGGAAATAGTTTGATTTGTTTGGGTCTTGCTTTTAAGCATTGTGAGATCCAAGCGGCATTCTGGGTAGCACTCATATTCTCCCAGCACCGAGGCAAACCGTTTCTGAGCACTGAATCCAGTGCGAAGTGATTTATGAGGCTTTCCACTTCGGCTGGCAGGAAGAGGCACTATTCTTCGCCCTAGAGTTCTGAAGAGTTTGCCTCTAATCCTTTCATGTTGTTTTCCTTCTCTAGACTCAGGATTTCCTCACATGTATCAAACTGAGCAGTACTCAGTTGAATACTCGAGAGGACCCTCCGCAAGGGTCCAGAGTTCTGTCTGTGTGAGGCCCTCTCCTCCCCAATCATCTGCTTTGTAAACTCCGGGAGACTGCCGGGCTCCTCTTGGGCTCTCCTTCCATGCCCTGTGATCTGGACACTTTCTCCAGGCGGTAACTGGGGCAATTATACGGCTCGTTCATTAGTTTCTTGAATCTTGGGGATCACTGTCCTTCCTTGTCTGATGTCTACTGTCTTGATTTTTTTTTTTTGGCAGTCTCACTCTGTCACCCAGGCTGGACCTTTGCGGGTCCCTGAGCCCCATTCCTGAAGTGAGTGCTGCCGGTCAGCTGTGGGATCACGGAAGACTTCGGGGAGCACTGGGGTCTGTCTGCTGGGGCCTGTGTCTCTCCCTGTGAAGGCAGGGAAGCCACCGTGAGCACCCCAGTGACTGTGCCAGGCTCTGCCCTGAGCCCCGTGCAAGCCCTGCCCCATGAGGCACACGGCACCTGCCCCATTTTCACTGGGGGCAGATGGGATGACCTGCTCCAGCTGGTGAGTCTCAGAGGAGGGCCTCCTGCACCCAGTCTGCACTCTTCACCCCTCACCTGGCTGCCCTGCCCTAGTGTGTTCCTGGGATGAGACCCAGAGGATCCCTGGGCAGGGTAGGGGAGCCCTGGTCTTGCTGTGCGGCTCTGGTGCCATTAGCTGGCCCTGTGCCCTTGGGCTGTCTGAATACTCGCTACCCCTTGTCATCTCCTGCGGGGGTCTGGCTTTTGAACAAGTCTTGGCTTCTTTCTAGGAAGTCGTGCTGTGAGTCATTTATCAACAGTTCCTGACTCTTGCTCTGTCCTGGCACTGCCCTCACGGAGCTGCCCGTTGCTGGGACGGACTAGATAAATGAATGAAACCACGGACTACACGAGCAATTACAATTGCGATGGAGGCCTCAAAACAGCAGCACAGCAGGGCAGGAGCACACAAAGGCAGCCGGTGCCTGTGAGCAGGTCAGCCCACCAGGAAGGCTCTGCGGGAGGGAGGTGGCGCTTAAACGGAGACCTGCAGGATGAGCAGGAAGGGACAGAGGATGGAGCGGTCCCGTGGCGAGGAGGAGAATGGGCCATTTGAGGAGCAGAGAAAGTGCAGAGGGGCCTGGAGAACCGCGGGGAGATGAGATGCGGAGAGGGGCAGGAGATGGAGAAGGGCCAGACAGGAGGGCTTGCGGGCACGGTGAGGGCTGCACGGCAGCCAAGTCCCCTTCTAGCCTTCCAGATGGAAAGGCACTAGGCGAGGTCGAGAAAGCCAACATCCGATGGGCCACAAAGCAAAGCTGCTTCTGCACCCTCATGGGCCAAGATACCAGCAAGGTGAGGTCACCTCCAGCCAGGGCCGGGCTCAGCTCTTGTCTCATGTGCTGGGGCTCCCGCCTTCCATCCACAGCCCACTCGCTCCCCCCACCCCTGCCTGTGGCCTCTGCAGCTGGCAATCTAGGCCTGAAAACAATGCAGAGAATCTCCGGCCGGCCGGGGCTGTGGTATGGATGGGCTTCTATTTATAACAATGCAACAACTGCCACCTCAGTGGGCCTGTGGCCCGACCTCTGGTGGGACTCTGGCAAGCCTCAAAGCCAGACCCTGGAGGAGACAGCAGAGGAAGGGCAGATGACACAGCTGAAGGGTGTGGAGCCAGCTGCTCCCACCCTGGCGTCCTCGTCAGGACTCGCAAACCCCCATCTGTGCGTGGTTCACACCAACATAAGCTAGACAGGCCCGGCCTCTGTCCAGCCCCCCCTGGGCTGCCGTTTTAGACAGATCACGATCACAGATACAGACAGGCGAGAGGAAGCAGAGGGGACAGGTGACTTCGTGGTGTCGGAGTATTTGCTGTGACCGATGTCAAGGCCGGCTTGTTTTCACAGGGTGGTCTGTTGGTCGGTAAGGGGTTCAGCAATGTTGCTGGCACCAGCAGGCAGGATTTCTTTGGAAATGAACAGGTATCTTGGAGAAGAATCAGGAGATCCAATGGTAGCCAGCCAGGGCCTGGCAGGAGTGGGAGGGAGGCACTGCCTGGGCCCCAGTGCCGGTTCCGCCCCTCATTCTCTTGTGAGACTTGGGCAAACCGCTTCCTGGCTCAGCCTCGTTTTCTCCTCTGAAAGCTGTGGGTTATAGTATGTGGCTCACAGGGTGGAATGTGAAAATGTCAGTGAAGTGCTTAGCATAGTCAGTGCCGGGCATGCTGTAAACATCCAGTGAATTGTTACTATTACAAAGCAATTTTAAAAAAGGAATGTGTGTTAGAAACGACCAGCAGGAAGTGAGCTGTGCTTCCGTCCAGCAACATCAATGAGGCAGCGGCTCCCAGCCCGAGTGCCAACCACCCCGACTCCAAGGAGAAAGGTTCCGAGACAAACGTATTTGGGAAATGGACTGTTTCCTCTTACTGATTTACAAAACACATTTGCATATTAAAGGTTCAAAAAGGTATTTTTTTTTAATAATAAAAAGATGTTAAATTTTGTCCCATCCACTCTTTCTAAACTTATTTGGCCACAGAGCCCTCACCTTTTTTTTTTTTTTTTTAGAATACTAACTTCCCATGGGAGACATTTTGACAACGGCAGAAGTTTGGGGGTTGATACACCCTCCATCCAATTGCTCCTCCTTCTTTCCCCAGGAGAAAAGTAGAGAGTGATGTTGAGGCAGAGCAATGGGGATGCACACACAGGAATCCGACCGGCTGGCAGCCTGATGGGAGATCCACTGTCCCTGCCTTCCAGCCAGGGTGCTCCACGGCCTTCCTCAGAGGAAGTATGGACAAGAAGCCCCATCTCTGGCATGAAACTGGGTCAGTTTTGTTGGCTAAAAATCAAATGCCAAGAAGTACTGGACAGGTCTTCTTCTTCTTTTTTTTTTTTTTTTTGAGACGGAGTCTTGCTCTGTCGCCCAGGCTGGAGTGCAGTGGTAGGATCTCAGCTCACTGCAAGCTCCGCCCCCCCAGGTTCACGCCATTCTCCTGCCTCAGCCTCCCGAGTAGCTGGGACTACAGGCGCCCGCCACCTCGCCTGGCTAATTTTCTTGTATTTTTAGTAGAGACGGGGTTTCACCGTGTTAGCCAGGATGGTCTCGATCTCTTGACCTCGTGATCCGCCCGTCTCGGCCTCCCAAAGTGCTGGTATTACAGGCTTGAGCCACCGCGCCCAGCCTCTGGACAGGTCTTCTAAGAGAAATTACAAATGCGGCCAGGCGCGCTGGTTCACGCCTGTAATCCCAGCACTTTGGGAGCCAAGGAAGGCGGATGGCTTGAGCCCAGGAGTTCAGGACCATCCTGGCTAACATGGTAAAACCCCGTCTCTACTAAAAATACAAAAATTAGCTGGGCGTGGTGGCGGGCGCCTGTAGTCCCAGCTACTCGGGAGGCTGAGGCAGAAGAATCACTTGAACCTGGGAGGCGGAGGTTGCAGTGAGCCGAGATTGCACCACTGCACTCCACCCTGGTCACAGAGCAAGACTCTGTCTAAAAACAATTAAATAGAATAAACAACTAAGTGGCAGTCCAGAAGCTAAGTGGGGTGAGCTGCTGCCAGGCGGGACGAGGGCAAGGAAGGTCTTTCCTCCTGTTAGGGGGACTCACAGAGGAGCGTTCAAAGTGTTTGACTGGCAAGGAGGTGACTTGGCCCACTTGTACTTTCAGAGTTTTTCTTTTTTGAGCAGGTGCCAGAGAGCAGTTTAAATTTGCACTTGTGTTTCTTATCAACAATTTCAGATAAAATCCCTTAGCCTGGATTAACTGCAAAATAAACATGTTCGTGGGAGCTGGGTTCTGTGTTTCAGATGCCCCCTGGGTGGGTATTTATGGCTACTGTCCTTAGATTAAAGCAGAAGGCCCATGGGGTTCGCGGACCATCTGTACAAGAGTCACTCGCTTTAGGAAATCACTGTTTTAGGAAAAATAGATTCAAGGGCCTAGCCCAGCCCTGATGAAGAATCTCCAACGAAAGCCTGCGCGCTGCACTAGAGCCGCACCACTCCCCAGCAGCGGGGTCCTGTGCTTGATAAGGGGGCTGAAGGCCAGGCAGGAGATGTCCCTACCCCACAAACCAGATGAAGTCGAAGTGGGAACCAACTTGGGACCATTTCACCCAGATGTCAGGCCAGAGCCTGTGGGTGAGCACAACAGCATCACCAAGACTGGGAAGCAGGTTTGTGCCAGGTCCACCTCATTTAGTCCGAACCACCGCCCTGCCAGACAGGTATTCGAATTCTACTTTACAACTGAGGGGAAAAACTCTCAAGACATAGACGCCAAGCGCCTCGATCTGGTTACAGAGCAGGTGGGGGTTAGAGTGAGGGCAGCCTGCACAGTCCACTCCCTCTGTAATGCCAGACACCTGACCTAGGAGCCTCTCCGGAGGCTGCCACAGAGAACTCAAAGCTGAAAGCAGGCACCAGGACACTCACAGGTAGGCAGGGCCATGTGGAGGGGACCACTGGCTCAGCCACGTCATCTTGCCACAGGACTCACACTTTTGCCCCAACGAGAGGCTGGGATTGTGTCATTGTGTAACTGGGGTTCTTTCTACCCATCCCTGAGGAGCTTAATTTGGCCTCTATCCCTGTGTTGCCATCTGAAGCACCCATTACCAGTGGGATATGTGTGTCCGGAAAAGCCAAGCAAAACACGACCTAGCGCAGTCTGCCTTCCCCCTTTCCAGAGTTAAGCGGAACAGAAACATAAATGAAGCTGCCTGTGCCTGCCACTGCAGCACATGCCCCAGAAGGGCTGCGTGGGCATCCTTGGGGCCCCTTCTTGTCATCATCCAGACTCTTTGCCTGCCCTGATTTGGAGGCGGCTCAAGCCCCGCCATCTCCTCCCCGGGCAGGCGGGAGCGACCGTGCATTCCAGCCGGACATCCCGACAGCTCGGGCGTCAGGGGATGCAGGCTGAGCTGACCCCTGCCATCTACCACTGTAATCGAACCCAAAAAAGAAACTTGTAGGGGCTCACAGGCCTGTAGGACATTCTTCCGGGGCTGCTGCCTGACAGGGAGTGGGGGTGTTATCTGCCTGAGCACAGCTGATAGTGCCTTATGGAGAGATGTCACATGCCACCTCAATGGAGGATCAACGCAGAGAATTTGAGGTCAAGGGTTTAGGCCGAACCATTTCTATTTATAAAAAGGAGTGTCCAGGGGGAAGCAGAAGGGTAGGAGAAGACTGGCTCGGCCTGGGTGCCAGTCAGCAGGATGACAGCCAAGGGCAGAATGGAGCCTGCAGCACCTCTCCCTTTAAAGCTAAGCCCTCCGCCATGAGCCTCTCCTGTCAGAGCTTGAGTCCCTTTGTCTTCAGATGGCCTCTGTATACAAACTAGCACGAGCCCACGTGGGAGAAACATGCCTTGTGACTGGCTGTGAATGTCACTGGGGACTGTCCCCCCACTTCATGGCTGAGAGGGCCTCCTGTGAACACAGGGTGGAGAAGGTGTCAGGCTCTTCAATTCTACAAGGACCAAAAAGGGCACACATTAAATTTTTGGAGACCCCAGCTCTTTGGGAGAGGCAGGGCCCCTAGATAACGGACCGTACAGACAGCCCCTCCCTCTCCTAACTGCACAGAGTGCAGGGTGACAGACATCCAGAGACACCACGGATCTAATTTCAGCTCTTGGCTCTGCTGGCATCTGGTTGAGGGAGGGATTTCTGAAACCCAACAGTGCTATACAATGAGATTCCTCCTCTTTTTTTTTTTTTTTTTTGAGACGGAGTCTTGCTCTGTCGCCCAGGCTGAAGTGCAGTGGCCGGATCTCAGCTCACTGCAAGCTCCGCCTCCCGGGTTCACGCCATTCTCCTGCCTCAGCCTCCCGAGTAGCTGGGACTACAGGCGCCCGCCGCCTCGCCCGGCTAGTTTTTTGTATTTCTTAATAGAGACGGGGTTTCACCGTGTTAGCCAGGATGGTCTCGATCTCCTGACCTCGTGATCCGCCCGTCTCGGCCTCCCAAAGTGCTGGGATTACAGGCTTGAGCCACCGCGCCCGGCCCAGAGATTCCTCCTCTTGCGAGCTTAAGAAATCACCAAAAACAAAGCCAGGTGGGTATCTAGCCTCTATCTGAGTCCTCTGGAGCCAGAGTCCCCAGGATGGAGGCTGGGAATGTGTACTTGACAAACAACTCTGCAGGTGATGCTGGGGCATAGGCAAGATGGGGACCATCAGACCAGGTGGTGACACAGTGGGGACCTCACCATGGTCTACTGTCCCCCCTTAAGCCATCAGAACCAAGGAGGTCACACTCTCCGCAACATGAATTAATGTCATGTCAAACTTTTATTAAAACATGAAAAAAAAACAACCTGCCAATATGTAAAACTCAAAAAAAAAAAAAAAAAAATCCCTTCCCAACTCGCCCCTGCTCATGACCCAAGCCAAAGCGCTGTCAGATTCTGGGTCTGAAAGAGAAAGTCTTACATCTGTTTTCAATGCGAGATGGTCCTTGTTTGATGGCAACCATCTAGGATGTTACAGGCCTCAAAGATACTGCATTAAAGATAAAGAAGCACTATAACAGAACTGCAGTGATGAACTCTGGGCCGTGCTAGCAAACACTGCTGTCAAATCCACTACCGTTCTGCTAGTGTTGTCCGGCAATAGCAGTGTCTTCCCACTTCCTGGGTCTACCCAAGGGCTATCTGCACTGTGGTTAGCAGACACTGGGTAGGTGTGGTTACCAATGTCACTGCCACATACAGAATATAAAGGCTGTCTTCTCAAGCAACTGGTCCCTCCTCTCTGGAGTAGGACACATAGCACCCAAGAGCCACATGGAGATGAGCGGACAAGGCCGGCTAAGGGGCAGCACTATCCTGCCTCACGCTGGCTATTATTATACTGAAGAGCGCTATGCCTGCTTCTGAAACTCAACTGCTGCTGGCATGAGTGGCTTCCTGTGCCTCTTCTCAATCTCAGAGTGTGTCCTTGGATGGTCCTGATATACAACGGCAAAAAGAACATGGAGAGGAGATAACCAAGTTTTGGCCTCAAAAAGACAACCCACCAGCCTTCAACCTCTTCCCTATGTGGAGGGCGCTAGGTCCAAGTGAGACCATGGCACATTCGATGCTATTTACCAACACCCGACGCTGGTGACTTTGGATGCCATCCTTGAAGACACAGTGCTGGCTGATGGAGGCTCTGCTGGCTTCTCAGAGCCACAGAAACGGGGCTATCTCCTTGGCTGTGATCTGAAAAAATGCACATACATTCTGTACAGAAACAGACAGTTTAATAGTGGCAGGGAAAACCCAACGCGAAATATAAAACAAGTAATCACGCGTCTCGTGAGTTTCGATTTCTGTTGTTTCTTTCTGGGTGTATGTGTTCTGATGGCAGCGTCGGTCTGAGCAGCCTGCTCCAGCATTTCTCGGTGAAGCAGCTGAGGATGCAGTTGGTCCCAGGGACCAAAGGGCCTGATGACTCCCCCTCAGCTTCGCCAGCCACCAAAACCCTGCACAGACCTGCAAGGAAGCACAGGAGAGTGGTGGAGTCAGCTGCTCTGTCACAGAGCAGTCACAGGCTCTGCTGCTCTGCCTGTGTGCAAAGGTCAGGACTCCGATTTTTTATTATTATTTTTTTGATAGAGTCTCACTCTGTTGCCCAGGCTGGAGTGAAGTGGCGTGATCTCAGCTCACTGCAACCTCCGCCTCTCGGGCTCAAGCACTTCTTCTGCCTTAGCCTCCCAAGTAGCTGGGATTACAGGCATGCACCACCATGCCTGGCTAATTTGTGTGTATCTATATATGTATATATATTTTTAGTAGAGATAGGGTTTCACCATGTTGGCCAGGCTGGTCTCAAACTCCTGACCTCAAGTGATCTGCCCACCTTGGCCTGCCAAAGTGCTAGGATGACAGGTGTGAGCCACTGTGTCTGTCCAGTTTTGTTTTGTTTTTTTTTCCTTTTGAGACAGGGACTGGCTGTCACCCAGGATGGAGTGTAGCAGTACCATCTTGGCTCACTGCAGCCTCGACCTCCCAGGCTCAAGTGATCCTCCCACCTCAGCTTCTGGAGTAGCTGGGACCACAGGCATGAGCCAGCATGCAGAGCTAATTTTAAAAATTTTTAGTAGAGATGGGGTCTCACTATGTTGCCCAGGCTGGTCTTGACTCCTGGGCTCAAGCAATCCTCCCACCTCAGCCTCCCAAAGTGCTGGGATTATAGGCATGAGCCACCCACCTGGCTGAGACTGAATTTTAACACCATGAAATTCTACACAGAAGCAAAGAGGATGGATCAGCACATGAGACCTGGTGATGGCCCAGAGCCCAGGGGTTAGCACACGGCTTCCGAGAAACCCCCAAGGGCAGTCACGAGCAGCATCTTCTCAGCGCTGCCCTCAGGCCCGGCTCACTGGCAGGCTGCTCTCTTTCTCTCTGAACCATGTCTCTTAAGAAGGCGAGGCCTGGCACCTTCTGTCACATTGCTACAGAGAAGAGCAAGTCCACAAAACCCAAACCCTGCTGCTGAACCCCCACACTTCCAGGACAAACTCTAAAAACAGGAAAAAATGAAAAGAAAATGCACAAATCCAGCAAGATCCACACACTTCCAACCTTATTTAATGCTTTTAATTAAGGTCAGACTCAAAAAGGGGGATACTTACGAGTTATTTGATCCAAAGCTGAAGCCTGAAAAGCAGAAGAGAGAAGTTAAAGCACGCGTCCACTCGAAAGACGAAGGTGGTCCCCATGCTAAGTGCCTGCCCTCCTGTGCTTCTCATTCATGGGAAGCCCTCCGTGCCTCCCCCACCTACAGGAAGGCAGGAAAGGTACATGCAGAAGCCCCTTTATTCTGAGTTTGTCCTCTGGAGCTGCTCAGATCCCCCAGAAGGCAGAAGAAATCCTTTACTTTTTATGAGTTATCTTCTTGGTATTTTAGGTTCTTCCTCCCTCCCCGGCCCCAGCTGTAGGCAGAGGGTCTCTGGTTTGGCCTCTCTCTCAACTGCGCTGGATCACACAGATTCATTTCATTAGGAAAACTTTTTTTTTTTTGTGCTGTGGTTGTTTTTCCATCCATTTGCTTCCTCTTCTTTTTGAGGGCCAGAGAAGCAAGATGGCTGGATTCTAGGCCTGGTTCTGCTGCTGACTGACTCTAGGCAAATCACTTAGTTCCTTGGAGTTTGTTTCTTCATTGGTACGATTGTAATGACACCTAAATTCTGTGCCTCATCAGTTTATTGCAAGAACAAAACGGAAGACACATATTCTGCCATCTGAAGACGCAGAGTGTTAAACAAATGCAAGATGTTTTGTGAAGTTTCTACGTGTTTTCTTTCTTTTTTTTTTTTTTTTTGAGTCTGTTGGCTTAGATTTTTAAACCAAGGCCTAGTAAGACCATTATTATGTTGGGCTTCTCAAATCCTGAGAGGAAATAAAGACAGTAATTTCTTTGGTAAGAAATGACACAATGTTCTAAGCCTAACCAAAACCTAAAAAATATATATATTTTTCGGCTGGGCGTGGTGGCTCACGCCTGTAATCCCAGCACTTTGGGAGGCTGAGGCGGGTGGATCATGAGGCCAGGAGATGGAGACCACCCTGGCTAACCCAATGAAACTTCGTCTCTACTAAAAATACAAAACATTAGCCAGGTGTGGCGGTGGGCGCCTGTAGTCCCAACTACTCAGAAGGCTGAGGCAGGAGAATGGCATGAACCTGGGTGGCGGAGTTTACAGTGAGCGAAAAAAAAAAATTTTTTTTTTCAACCACTTTCAGTATGTTACGTATTTATTTATTTTGAGACAGGGTCTCATTCTGTCACCCAGGCTGGAGTGCAGTGGTGCAATCACAGCTCACTGCAGTCTCGACCTCTCGGGCTCCAGTGATCCTCCTGCTTCAGCCTCCTGAGTAGCTGGGACCACAGGTGTGTGCCACCATGTCTGGCCAATTTTAAAATTTTCTGTAGAGAATGGGGTCTTGCCATGTTGCCCACGCTAGTCTCAAACTCCTGGGCTCAAGTGATCCTCCCGCCTTGCCAAAGTGCTGGGATTACAGGCATGAGCCACGTGCCTGGTCAGCTTTTAAAATACTAAACAGACTGGTCAGGTAAAACATACTCATTTGTTTGGGGGAAGAAGGCAAGAGGGACCCACTGTGCTTGAGCAGGGAGAACTTGTGGCAGCTTACCTCCTGTGCCTGATCCAAAACCAGAGAATCCGCTACTCTGGGTCCCAAAACCAGAAGTCTGTTGGGACAGTGATCCGAAAGTGGGGGCATTCTGACTTGCGAGTGTGCCGAAGGATGTGGTGTTGCTGCTGCTCCCAAACCTGCGCTCCAGTGAGAAACAGACCGAGGTCAGTGGGGCCTCTCACCACTCGGCCATCTGCAAGCCTCAGCCCCCTGCCGTAAATCTCAATATACACGACACACATGATCCAGGGTGACAGGCTGGGCCTAACTAGCAGCCTTTTAGAGAGAACGAGCTATCGTCCAGGGCCAACTTTTATCTCTGCTCTGGGAAGAAAAACGGCAGGACTACAGTATGAAATCCAACCTGGCCAGTGTTTTGGTTTCCATCCCCTATCAGAACACCAGGGCATTTGGGAACTATGCAGTACACATTTCCTGCTCTACCTCCAACAATCCTGAAGCTTTATTCTATCATTTTAGCATTTCTCACTTACCGACCATTCCCCCACATCCCGCTCCCATTTATTTATCTTCAGCTCCTCTTGGGATCTTGATTCTATTTACGTTTTCCAAGTCGTTTCATTCAGGATTTTGTATTTGTTTCCTGAATCAATAATTACTATCCAAAACAATGTAAAAGTGGCTACCATTTTCTTTCCCCTGCTGGCCCCACCTGGAGACAATCCCCTGTGCACCCTCGCTCAGTTCTCCCTCCAGATATGGTCCAGCACAGAAGGTGGCACTGTGTGGCCTACCAGAGCCCCTTGAATCATTTGCAGAGGAATTCAGCTGGGTTGGCGAGAGCTTCTGGGGTCTGGAGGTGACCAGGTGAGGGAAATACATCAGTGGTTTCTGGGAGAAGGGGCAGCACCTGGGGCAAGAGTCAACCCCAAAGCAAGAAAAAGTATCTAAAACTCCCCCTTCCCACCATTCTATTCACTGTTCATGGTGAGGTCAAGGCTCTTTCCATACAAAGGTGGCCAAGGGATCTGCTCTCATTGGACTTTCTCCCAGGAGCATCTGCTCCCTTCCTCCTCCTGCCTTGGGCCTCATCAGCAACAGCCTGCCCTTCTCAGAGGCCTGCCCTTCAGGGTAGGAGACAGGCTCATGGCCAGGGACCTGGAAGAAGGTAATGGGCTTTTATGGGGATTTAATAACTGACCTGGTATTAACCCTTTTTAGGACTGACTAACCAGCCAGTCAGGATTTGTGTGAGAGCTGCCCCAAGGCAGAATATGATACTTTTCTACTAGTAAAGAAAACAGCTGGTTTCAAATAAATAAATCAATTCTCAAGATACCCAGTCAACCCAAACCTTCCACCAACTCTGTGGTACTATGTGCTAGGTCATCACTGCAGAGAACAGCATCCATTAAGACCTCTGAGAATACCAGCCTAAGTGGGTCTCTAACTGTCCTTTCCAAGCTTTCCCTAACTTTAATTCTTGGGGTTTCCTGAGGGCAAACCTAAGGCATTAGTCTCCCTGTGAAACAGGAGCAGCAGCAGGCCAACCCTCACTCTTGCTGCTGCGCTCCAGCATCTTGCATGGAGGGAAAGGGTGTGAGTAAGAACATACTATAGTTTATTTTCAGGATAAAGATGCTGTTAGCTTGCCAAGACTCAGATCCCAAGTATCTCTACAATTCCCCCAGACAAAATCATCTCCCCTCCCCCAAGTCTTCAGCTCATGTTGAGCCCAGTACTGTGGTGAGAGGCATTTTAGAACTTTCAGGCATCAACACCTCCTTTGAATGACAGACTTGGTAGTCACCCCATGTACAATTTTTAAATTGGGATGTTGTGGTGGGGTGAAGATTTTTTTTCCCTTGGGGTTTTGGCAACCAGACTGAAATTCTGCCCTTAAAAGCAACTCCCTAACATGGCCTTTTCCAGTGCAGACGCACATGAGGCAATGAAAGCAGCTTCGAAATTCCTGATCATCCAGGATCTTCCCATGGCGGGGGACCTGTGGAACTGAATACTCACTGTGGGGGCTGCAGGGGAGCAGGGGACACAGAGAGTTGTTTGTTCAAGGACAATGGGTCTAACACAGAATAATCCCAAGATGAAAGAATCTGGTGGAAACCATTCATTGAGGACTTCCTAACAGAAGCTCCACAAGGGAGTACCCCTTGGCTACAAAGCAGTAGTTAAGGCAGGGCTGGTGCCTTCCTTTAGCCCCAGCAGGAGAACAGGGGCTCTGATGACCAGCATTTCTCATACGAGGGAACAGCAACACAGCTGAGGTCCACCCATGAATTCAACAAAGCCTGGCTTAAAAGAAATGAGTCTTACCCTGGAGAGGAACAGGAATCCTCGAGGGAGTTGTTCACCAGTTTCAAGGGAGGGGCCTTCAGCTCATGGTCAAATTTCTTTTCAGAGCACGAGTACAGGCCCCTAGTGCTTTTTGGCTGGCATGTGGGTTCCCAAGGGCCCTCCCCAGGGGGCTTACCCGAATCCTCCTGCGCTGGCAGCCGCAGTGCCCTCTCCGAACACTTTGCCTCCCGTCGAGCCCAGAGGGCTTGTAAAGGCTGGGGCTGAACCGAATGCTGGCACCCCTCCAAACCCAGGGGATCCCCCAAAAGTAGGAGGGCTGCCAAACACTGGAGCAGCACCGAAGCCACCTGAGCAAAACAGAGGCAAACAAACAGAAATAGGGAGAAAGAGAGGAGGAGATAGGAAGAGAAGACATTAAGCAATGAGAAACCAAATCAAAATAGGAAGAAAAAAAGGGAAAAGAGGATATCAGCAATTCAAATGCAAGAACTAAAGAGCAACACCCACCGGCCCTTCTATCAAGAAAATAGTAATGAAAACAACAAAACAAAAGCCCTCAAAGCAAACCACCCCCCTCCATTTCCATCAGAGGGCTCTGGGGTCCCCTCAGGAGAGCTCCTGCAAACCCTGTGAAGTCAGTGTGAAGCCGTGTGAGCAGACCTCAGAGAGCCCACTCGGTGCACCTCCCACCCTTGCAGGTCCTCTGAGCTGTTTGGAGTGAAAAACCATTCTCGAAAACTCCAATCCCTACCCAGCTGTCAAAAAGATGACAGACTATATTACTTATCAGTACGCAGGCAAGACATCTAGCTTCACAGAAACCCAAATTATAAAATCAGAGGCTCAAAATCCCCTCTCAGGGAGAATTCCTGAATTGGGTCATAGCAGAGACAGACGTGCACATGGCGCCCAGCCAGGTGCTTTTTATTTATTTACAGTCTCATGGCTCCTACATCTCTCGTCGGAGTCTCTCTTTCTCTCGCTCAGTGGAGAAGGTTTTTTTTTTTTTTTTTTTTTTTTTAAATGCTTTTCTCCTGCAGTTTGGAATTACTTCTCAATTAAAAAATACACCAAATTTCTTCTTTGGAGGTAGGCTGCTGTATAAATCTAATAAAATAGTAAGTCAACAGTGAGGACAGCCCTAGAGTTCAGATGCCTTCTGCAAGTTGCCAACATTGCTGCCCAGTGAGCTCAGGCTGCCAGAGGGCAGCACCACACAGGTGGCCACACAGACAAGGGTGAGGTCACACATGGGGCACCCTACTCTGATTGATGGTGATGCCTGTCAGGCGGGAAGACAAAACATCCTCCCCTGAGCTATTCCTGATGTGGGTTCCCAAACTTCCAAGATACTGCTGAAATCATTCTAAAGTATTAGAACAGACACTCAGTGAGTGTCTTCTGGAATGAACGGAACAGAATGGCATAAGAAATGTGCTCTAACTGGGAGCAGTCTCTAAAGGGTAGTACTTCTTAAAGTGAGTTTTGGCCCATGAACTGCATGCTGGCGGGAGTAATGGTGGCTTAGCGACAAGCCTTTTCTCCCCTTTCAGAAAGTGAATCTGTTGTTAGAGGGATGAAATCTAGACTTCTTATTCTTTATGTAATCACAACACAAGATTCTGCTGTCTGAATCAGGAAAGATCAAATCCTGGGTATGAAAAGTTGTCAGCTGAATTCCTCAGTTAACTGTTACTTTGTGATTCACTCATGTGCCTATTTGCCATTAATAGTGGTAGGCTGCAAAACTGAGAAGATACTTTTTTGCTAAGGCTCATGTTTGGGTTAACATTCCGCATTTTAAAACCTTGAGTGAAATTCCAAGCCATGATAATGGAGACTGTTGGGTTATAAATATAACAGACTGGAAAAAAAAAGTGCTAAAAAACCCTTACAGTTGAATTATTTAAGACTGATCATAGATCTAGTTACACTTTCTTCCTAGACATGCAGGGCTTTATCCAGTGCCTTCTTTTCAATATTGCTTAGACTTCTTGGTGGAAGGTGAGTGAAAAATAGGAAGTCATGACGATACAGAAAATAAACTGGACAGGGGAGGGGTGGCGGTTAAGTATACACAGAGAGAAAAAGCCCCCAAACAACACACCTGGGTCCCAGCCAAATTACACAGGAAGAAAACAGTCACTCTGGCTTAAACAGGTAACTCCCTCCTGATGGCAGAAGGGGTTCGATTTTATCAGTTGCCGTATTTCATAAATTTCTTCTCCAGAAGAAATATAAATTTTCTAATAATCAATGATGATAAACTTTCTGATTTATTGAGGGCCCACTCTATGCCAGGGGCTTCACAGCAGTTCTCTTAAATCCTCCCAATAAACCTGGGATCCTTACATCACAGGGGAGGAAACTGAGACTTAGAGAATATGCCACTTGTCCAAACTTTAGCCAGCTGGTGGGTGCTAGAGCTGGGACTGGAACAAGGTCTGTGCGACTCAAACGTCCACCTCTCATCTTCCCATCATTCATCCCCTGCCTGCCTCCCTCCAAATCTAACACTTGAGCGAGAAAGCAGGGTGTAGACCACTGACCATGGTGGGCAGGGCAGCAAGGCCATCTTCACTCCATCCCACCTTCCTCCTGTCCTCTCCCTGGATGACCTCCAGCAGGATTTTTTTTTTTTGAGACGGAGTCTCACTCTGTCGCCCAGGCTGGGGTGCAGTGGCCGGATCTCAGCTCACTGCAAGCTCTGCCTCCTGGGTTTACGCCATTCTCTTGCCTCAGCCTCCCGAGTAGCTGGGATTACAGGTGCCCGCCACCTCGCCCAGCTAGTATTTTATATTTTTTAGTAGAGACAGGGTTTCACCGTGTTAGCCAGGATGGTCTCAATCTCCTGACCTCGTGATCCGCCCGTCTCAGAATTATTTTCTAATGCAATTTTACAGAAGGGAGGATAGACACTTTGGAATTTTTCAAAGACCCATCCAAATCATCAACTTAAAATCTCTCTTACAGCAAAAAGTGACTGCCCCGATGCCTGCGCAGGAAGGCAGTTCCTCCATTCACAGCAGCCCTTCCTTCTACTCCGGACTTTCAGTCCCCTCTTTCGACAGAAAAAGCTCTCCCAGAACCAATACGAGTTCGGCTGCAGAGAGATGAAGTCCCTGAAACATGAGGGGGCGTGGTCTTTCCCCTGCCTTCGCTTTGATGTTTATGGTTACTAGTTCATTCATCTTATGTACCTGAAAGATAATTTTTCTCTATTTGAGTCCTCAATCTAAGTATTACAGTTTCATGGGGCAAATAAATAAATACTAGGAAAAGTTGAGGCATATATTTTCTCTAAGACTGGACAAATAAAAGGGTCAGATTTTCTTTCTTTTTTTGAGACAGTCTTGCTCTGTTGCCCAGGATGAAGTGCAGTGGCATAATTTTGGCTCACTGCAATCTCTGCCTCCCAGGATCAATTGATCCTCCCACCTCAGTCTCCTGAGGAGCTGGGACTACAGGCATGCACCACTGTGTCTGGCTTATTTTTGCATTTTTTTTTTTGTAGAGACGGGTTTTTGCCATGTTACCTAGGCTGGTTTCAAACTCCTGGACTCAAGTGATCTGTCCTCCTTGGCCTCCCAAAGTGCTGGGATTACAGGTGTGAGCCACTGTACCCAGTATCTGAATTAGGTGTGATATTCCTTTTTTCTTTTAGAGATAAAGGTCTCACTACGCTGCCCAGGTTGGTCTTGAACTTCTGGGCTCAAGTGATCCTCCCACCTCAGCCTCCCAAACTGCTGGGATTACAGGCGCAATTTCAAAGGTCAGATTTCCAATTCAATGGGGACATAATCCCAGGATAAAGAACCATATATAGGAAAACCATAAGAGTCAAAGAAAACATTATCAGTCTTCTAAAAACATACAAAGTTTTGATGATCGATGAACTAATATTCCCCAGTTGAAATGTTCACGATGTGCCTTTCTAACTGGGATAAAAGCCTTGTGGCCCTTTCATTTTTAAATAATGCACTGTGTGTGTGGCAAAAAGAAAGCTGCGAAGCCCATTCCAGAATATTGTTTTAATTTCTAGGAGCAGTATTAACAACTAGCAACCAAGGACTAAGCTACCTGAGTCACAGTCTGAGGTAAGGTACACAGTAGATTTGGAAACCACAGCACTTCAGGCTCTACACATGAGACTCCATGTATTAATTTGGGGCAGCCTTACTCCCAAGTCAGAGCCACCGATGCATCTAGTCCTGAGGTTGGATCCTTCCTCTGGAATTAGCATATTTCAGAGCATCCTATACATACGAGGGCCAAGTGTCCTGCCCACTTACCCACGGGGAGTTTGCTTTCAAAAGCTGCTTGCTCAAACAGCCTACCCTGGACCCCCCTGTCTTAAAAACAATTCTTTTCACACAACTTTCCATCAACAAGAACAGGAGTGCAGACTCCCCGCAGATCTCAGAGGCAGAAACAGAATGGAGAGGCAGACGACAGAAATGAAGTGCGTTTTCAGATCTAAACATATATTGTTCTTTAAAAATGTTTACTTATAAATACATCATACATGATTATAAAAAGGCACATAGTTTATATAAATGTATACTTTAATAGTAATGCTGGGATAAAAAGTAGTGCTAGGCCGGGCGCGGTTGCTCACGCCTGTAATCCCAGCACTTTAGCCGACCGGCTGATCACGCAGGTCAGAGATCCCAGACCATCCTGGCTAACACAGTGAAAACCTCGCCTCTACTAAAAATACAAAAAACTAGCCGGGCGAGTATGGGCCAGTCCCAGCTACTCGGGAGGCTGAGGCAGGGAGGAATGGCTGGAACCTGGGAGGCAGAGTTTGCAGTGAGCTGAGATCCCACCCCCAACACCCCAGCCGGGGGAAAAAACCACCACCCCAAAAAAAAAAAAAAAAAAAAAAAAAAAAAAAAAGTAGTGCTAGTAATGTTCCTTTTCCTTGTTTACATGGGTGTCAACTATGAAAATTAATTCAGCTGTGTACTTATGCTATTTGGATTGTGGATACACATATACTTCAACTAAAAATAAAGGGATCTGGGGGCCAGGAGTGGTGGCTCACGCCTGTAATCCCAGCACTTTGGGAGGCCGAGGTGGGGAGATCACAAGGTCAGGAGATCGGGACCATCACCATTTCACATGGTGAAATGCCATCTCTATTAAAAATACAAAAAATTAGCCAGGCGTGGTGGCGGGCGCCTATAGTCCCAGCTACTCGGGAGGCTGAGGCAGGAGAATGGCGTGAAGCTGGGAGGCAGAGGTTGCAGTGAGCCGAGATTGCGCCACTGCACTCCAGCCTGGGTGACAGAGCCAGACTCCATCTCAAAAAAACAACAACAAAAAAACCGGTTTGCGAAAGAGGGGATAGTAATATACAGATGAGAAATTAAACAGATAATCTGCTTTGACCCTCACAAATAATGGGCACCCCAACAAATCCATGACTCAGGATGCTTTCCTGTTGATACTTTAGTTATCATTTCCTTATGTGTTCCTTTACTTTGGTTGTTCTGCAGCTGTAAAATATTTACAATGTTTTCTTCCCAAGAAGACTCTGTGTTCTCTAAAGAGTTGCATTACAGCTGGGCGCGGTGGCTCACGTCTGTAATCCCAGCACTTTGGGAGGCCGAGGTGGGCAGATCATGAGGTCAAGAGATGGAGACCAGCCTGGCCAACATGGTGAAACCTCGTCTCTACTAAAAGTACAAAAATTAGCTGGGTATGGTGGCACATGCCTATAATCCCAGCTACTAGGGAGGCTGAGGCAGAAGAATTGCTTGAACCAGGGAGTCGGAGGTTGCTGTGAGCCGAGATCGCACCATTGAACTCCAGCCTGGTAACAGATTTAGACTCCATCTCACAAAAAAAAAAAAAAAAGGTTGCATTACTTGCATTCTATGCTTTTAAACATGTTTTTGAAGACCTGGAATCATGTTAGGAATGCAGCAGATGCTCAGTAAATATGAAGAGGAGGAAACAGTTAACTTCTTTACTCCAATCCTATTCTCTTGAGATAACCACCCTAGAGATGTCTCCTTCCAGATATCTACGCATAAACCAATATGCATAAAAAGATAACCATAACAAATAGACATAGGAGTACCTGTTTTGTTTGGAGAGGAAAACCCAAAGCCTTGGGATGCCACACTTCCTCCTCCAGAGCTGAAAGTGCCAGTGGGTTTCTGCTCTCCAAACGACGAGCTGGCAAATCCACCAAATGTCTTGGCCCCACTGTTTCCAAACAGGTTAGAGGTATCTGAAGAGACAAAGAGATGAAGATGTGAGGGAGGTCAGAGGGAGAGAAATGTCTTTACCTGCTTCTCAGAACAAAGAAAAAAATATCAGCTGGGTGTTTGGGAAGATGGGAATGACAAGCTGCCTAGAACCCAAGGGAGCGGAGCGACAGAGCGACAGGCACTTTCTCTGATTTTCACGCACCTTGCTGGGAAGTTTTTAGTCATTCTGGCACCCAGGCTCAGAATTTTCTGGCATGATTCTACAGGCACAAAACAAAGGAGCAGTGAGAGGCCCCACTGAAGAGGCTCCTTTGCTCACGGCGTGCTCCCGCAGGTGTCAGGATGGCCCAGCAATGGAGGCCATGGCTCAGCCCCACAGGCTGCTTTCTTCTGAAGAAAGGGTTTGCTTTGATTGGTTTCTTCACACCAAGACCAACTTCAAATTTTGTCAAACTAGGAAAATTAAAGTTAGAACAAATCCAAACCAGGCATAATGGCTTCTAGCACTTACTTACTGCTTTTATAGTCAAGTTCAGCATGCTTATGGCTGCCCGAGCTGCTCAGAGAATGGCAGTGAAATGAGAAAAATCATGGTGCTCCTATCTTTGATCCAAGAGGATATAGGGATGGTCTGAAGAATGTGAAAGAGGCTAGCAAGACTTCCAGTCAGATTTCCTCTAAGAGGTTTAATGAAGCCTTTGACCTTTTAGATACTTATCTAGGGGGTCATTCCCCCTCTCTCAACTATGCACTGAATTCACTCCAAGAATTAAAGGAAAAAAGGAAACTACTAAAAACCAAGATGGCTGAGAATTTTTTTTCACCTGTTACAAGAAATGCAAACCTGACAGACAATAAATAGCCAAAGTCTAGATACACAGAAGCTGTCACTCAAATACAGCATAGGATATGTCAGAGTTTTCAAACTTTTTTTTGTGGGGGGAGGGGTGTTGGTGGGAAGGCAAGGAATAACTCACGTTTCCTACCACGTCTGGATGGGTGTTTTATTAAATATATGCCCACAAGGCAGGCAGAAGCTATCCTGAAGTGGAGTGGATGCCCAAAGACACAAGGCATAAATGGGAGGCACAGCGTATGCTCTGGGTAATCACTGGGTGGGTAATAAAGGACCAGTCTCTCCCTAAGCCAGTCAGGTGTTCACAGGGAAGGTGAAAGGAGAGGACTGGAAGAGGGGGAGCACTTAACATCATTTTCAAAGTTGAGCTGTTGGAAGGGGTGGCCCCCCCACCCCCATTAACCTGTCACTCCTCAGGTCTCTCAACTTGTGCTGTTACAAACCGACCCTAACAGGAGAGCCAACACGGTTAATACGTCCAGATGCAATGCTCTTAATCCACAATCCAGGAGGTGAGTGGCCTCACTTTGGGACCCAGTCACCTCAAATTTCCAGGCACCAGTAATACAATATGACTTGGCCCATCACATTATGGTCACTGCCCTAGAAAAACACTGCTGACAATTGGAGAGCCTGGCTAAGGACCCACATGGTCGGGTATGTCAGACATTGGCAGCTGGGTGGTTAAGAAATCCCTTTGTATCACCCTCATAACTCAGTACCACAGGATAATTTATCCCTTGATGGAGTCCCACAAAACGGCCTCCTGAGCAGTTTGACCTTCCCCTTATTGAGCTAGCCCAAAGTTAAGTTTGATTCCTTCAATGGCAGTACATTTGACACTGGAGATGAAAAACAGGCTTCTCAGCCATTCCGTTTACTTGGTATTTCAAGAACAGAGGGCTGCAATTTTGTACTTTGTTAGTGCTAGCAATGCAAAATTCAAATAGCAAACAAATTCAAAGGCAAGACTGGGGTTGAATCTCCTCTTGGAGAAATTTGGTGCAACCATATGAAATGAGAGGTGAAATGATTTTACTGAGATAGTGGTGGGAAGTCAGAGATCATTTAGAAGTCTTTGGGCTTTTTAATCTTTTTCTCTATTTAAAACTCTTTGACTTTAAAATCTTTATGGCATATCATAGTGGAACAAGCAGTGAAGTTTGCAGTCAGACCCAGGTGAGATTACCTAATAGCTGTGTGACCCTGGGCAAGGACTTAACTAAGTCCCAGTTTCCCCACACATATAACAGGACAGCAATCCTGACTCTGCATGGGATGCTGGGAAGATAACATGATGCACACAGGGCACTAGTGTGGTATGTTGTGGACCCTCAGAAAAGGCTGCTGCCCTTCTCTGTTCCTTCAACCTCCTCCTTCCACATCTCAATCACACTTCAGCTAGTAAGACACTGAGCAGGTCAGCAGGAGATAATGAAATCTTTTTCATTTTTAAAAGATCCCAAGAATGACACCATTAAAGCTGTAATCACTCTCATTTAGTCTCTCAAGGAGCTCTGCATGTTGAGACATTTTACCATTGATTTAAACTGCTCTGAAACATAGTAGCATAAAACAATGACTGCGACTCTGTTTCTAATGTCAACATGTGTTTCTTGGTTTTCTCCTAATGGTTCCAAAATAACACAATCTCTAGCTTTTGAAAATACGTTACCATATTCTCATATTACCAAAGAGAATATCTTGGCGAACAGAACAATATTTCACTATAGAAGATTCTTTTTGACTTGTAAATAAACTATCCAGTAAAAAAAACAAGTTTGTCTTTGCATAGCCATCTGTGACTGACACTTTAGGGGTGCCAAGTACAGGTAAGACTGTCATCTGCTCTGGGCTTCTGCCCTGCTGGCCAAACATGGATCCTCTTTGGTCTTTTATTTGGCAAAAACACTAGCATAATCCAACATGCGTGCCTGATCCAATCTGAATTAAATTATACTTAATATAAACTGGATAGTAATTAAATTTGACACAAAGAGTACCAGACCAGGCCCCGTATCATCCCGCAGGTCTAAAGTCACTGAACAAGAATTCAATGCACACTCTGAAGGGGTCTCTCAAGAAGCTCTTGCCCAGGATACTTTCCAAGATATTTTCTTCAAGAACAGTTGTAGAGGGACCCGTGAACCCACATGATCATCATCAAATGGCTTCTTCATCTCCTGATGAAACAAATATGTCTTTCAGGACCCTAAACAGAAAGAATGTGCTGGGAATGGCCCTACACAGTGTCCTCAGGACAATACTCAAGGAGGCAACAGGTCCTTATGGGTAACAATCTGCGGTGGTGGTGACTTTTAGATGACCCCATGGGTTCACAGGTTTTCTTTAGTAGAGTCTATGGGAATGACAGAGAGAAGCCCTTCTTGCAAGCTTTGAGCTTCTGGATACAGAACATGCCAACTCCAAGCACTGGTGTTCTCAGCTTGTCTCTCCTGGTCATTGTTATAGTTCTCATGACTTCTCAGGGGTCAAGTGGGCAGGTTCAGGGCTAAGCAGCCCAGGGCATAAATGTCACAAAGAGAACTGCTCAAATAACTCTCTATAATGGGGTCTTTTCCATGCATAAGTGTTGCCAAAAAAGGCATACCTGGGAGACGTTATGTAAACATGGCCCATCAAAGCTCGGGAAAAGCATCTGGACTAAATCCTGGCTATGCCACTGAACAGCTGTGCAGCTTCTGCAGTCTATATCTCCTCTTGGACCTGATTTTCCTATCAGTGAAATGGGGACAGCCACATCTAAAAGCACTGTTGTAAGAAGTGGTTAGCTCACATGCATTGAGCTTCTGGCACACAGTAGGTGATTAATAAAGGCTGGTTTATTTCTGCTTGATGGTTTGTGTAGTGATGAAATCCAAGGGCCACAGGATTTCCAGAGAGGGAGCAATCATGATGGGCCTGAATGACCCTCAGGCAAAGGTGCACTGCACACAGAAACAGCCTCGCATTCATCCTTAAAAGGACAGGCTCAGAAGGTGGGTGCAGGGTGCCATGTGAACCTGGAGGAAGTGAGGGAGGGATGCTTGTGTGGACAGCAAGCAGACAAACTGGCCAAACCAGAAGGAACGTGCTGGGGAACTGAGTATAGTCAGAAAGGTACTTTGGGGCCAGCTCAAGGAGGGCCCTGAATTCCAGTTTCAAGTTTGTTTGGACTTTATCCTATAGTCAGTGGGAAGCTGTCCAAGGGTTTTGAGTAGGAAAAGGGGCAAAATAAATGCAGTCTTAAGACTCAGTTTGGCATGGAGTTTTAGACCACAATGGAAGAGCCAGGGGGAAGGGAGAAGAAGATTGTGATGAACCAGAGGACCATGGGGAATGCCCCATAGCAAAATGCAGCGGGGAGTGAGGGGGTTGGTAGGGGGGAAGGAGAGAATGTAGAGAAAAGAAGAGGAGCAGAGGAAGAATTGTTTGAAAGGCAGAAGGAACCAGGAGAATCAGTTCATACAGTCCAGGAAAGAAGTGGTGCTCAAAGCATCAAATGATGCAGAGCCACCTAAGGAGAAAGAGGCTGTCACTGATGATTCTGCAGAAAGTATCCTGAGTAGACTTTCCCCAGACGACTCCCAGCTCTTCCTTCTCCACTGTTCCTTCCTCTTATCCTGTACTTGGTGGCTCTCAGGGTTAAAAAAAATTCCTGTCCCTTTCATTATCGAATCATACACTTAGTACCCCCAAAAACTGTTGAAATAAAATCATATACTTAGTTTTTAAAAATAATATAATGTTAAGTGTTTCCTCGACTCCTTCAAAATCACTTAAACTTCCCTTAGGCACACATGTAAATTGTTGGTTTATAGTTAACAGCCAACATTTAGAAGATGAAGACTAACGGGTTATCCGGTATCAAGAATAGTTATGTGTTTACTTTAAACCAGAATTAAAAGAATTAGTCAGTAATGTTTGACAGGCTGGGGAGCCCTGGTTTGTAGGGTTTTCTGATTTCCATGATATCAATACTCTACAATGGCTACTTTCAGGCTACCCCACACGATGTCACCAAACGAGCAATTGGGAAGATGTGCATGGCTGGCTCTCCTGTGTCTGTGCAAACCAGCTACAGCCAGCCACTGACAAAAGGCAACTCCTTGACAGTCAAGAGCCATGGCATTAGAGATGAGTAAATGAATGTTTACAGGGATATGACACATTTAACTTTCAACAAAATTGGCCAGTAACACAACCTCACATATGATACCTTAGCTCTGGGATAAACCCAAATTTCTAACTGCAGTGGAGCATGTTAGTAAGTGTCTATTCTGTGCCAGATTCTGTGTTTGGCATGTGACATACAGTCTAGCTGAGCTCTACATCTGTGACTTTCTCACTCTGTGACCTCAGCATTCTGGGCTTGTTTCCTCAATGGAAAATGAAGAGCCATAAAAGGACGATGTTTTCAAAGTATGTGCTATGGAGCCTCGCAGTCGTGTGGTGCCAGCCAGCTGTGTGTCTTGGAGTTCTTGACCCCTGCTTCAGCATGAACCTACTTGTGTTTTCCTTGTCAGGATGCTACTTAAGAGTTCATTGGCAAAAACGGTTTTTGAAAACTACTAGACTTGATTTCTAAGATTCAGGATTCTAAATCCCTCCTGGCCAACTGAAACCTAAAGAACAAAAACTTCTGATTATATAATTTCACGAATTAAAAGGTATGTGTCTCTTGACAAGTAATCTTTCCTTATGTATTAGTGGAGTGGACAGTGACAACAAAATAACTAGGTTTTTGTTTGTTTGGTTTTTGAGATGGGGTCTTGCTGTGTTGCCCAGGCTGAACTAAAAAAAATGACTAGTTTTTGATTTAGGAATTTAGAAGGGCAAATCAGGATAGAAAGTTTTGCTAACTGCACAGGTCTTAATATTAAGGAAACATCCGTCATGACTGCAGAACACTAGCTCATGATTCATGGAGATCTCACATAGCACAACAGATGAGAGAAACTTCATGTAGAGCATATTAAATGAGAGAAGCTGAGACAAACAGGACAGGCTCCCAACTTCTAATCTCAGCCTCTGTCTGAGCAGCAGGATAATAGATCTACACAAACAGATTTCTTTCATTTCCAACCATGAATACACAGCTCAACAAAGAATTTTTAAGGCCAAGCGCGGTGGCTCACACCTGTAATCCCAGCACTTTGGGAGGCTGAGGTGGGCAGATCACTTGAGGTCAGGATTCAAGACCAGCCTGGCCAACACGGTAAAATCCCATCTCTACTAAAAATACAAACACTAGCCAGGCTTGGTGGCAGGCGCCTGTAATCCCAGCTACTCGGGAGGCTGCGCTGGGAGAATTGCTTGAACCCGGGAGGTTGCAGTGAGCCGAGATTGTGCCACTGCACTCCAGCCTGGGCGACAGAGCAACACTCTGTCTCAAAAAAAAAAAAAAAAAGGCCAGGTGCGGTGGCTCAAGCCTGTAATCCCAGCACTTTGGGAGGCCGAGATGGGTGGATCACAAGGTCAGGAGATCGAGACCCTCCTGGTTAACATGGTGAAACCCCTTCTTACTAAAACAAAAATTAGCTGGGCATGGTGGCGAAGCCGTAGTCCCAGCTACTCGGGAGGCTGAGGCAGGAGAATGGCGTGAACTTGGGAGGGCGGAGCTTGCAGGAGCTTTGCATCCAGCCACTGCACTGCACTAGGGGCCTGGGCGGCTGGTTTGTGACTCTGTCTCAAAAAAAAAAAAAAAAAAAAGGTTCGACACGGTGGCTCACCTCTGTAATCCCAGCACTGGGAGGCCAAGGCAGGCAGATTCACAAGGTCAGGAGATCAAGACCTCCTGGCTAACACTGTGAAACCCCCGGCCTCTACTATAAAAAATACAAAAATTAGCCAGGAGTGATGGCAGGCTCTGTAATCCCAGCTATTCGGGAGGTGGAGGCAGGGAGGTTCATGGAATCTGGAGCGGAGCTTGCAGTGAGCCGAGATCGCGCCTAGCACTGCACTCCAGCTTCCTGGTGACAGAGTGAACCCTGTCTCCAAAAAGGCCGGGCGCTGTGGCTCAAGCCTGTAATCCCAGCACTCGGGAGGCCGAGGCGGGTGGATCATACAGTTTAGACTGCACTGTCCCTGGCTAACATGGTGAAACCCCGCCTCTACTAAAAAATACAAAAACCTAGTCAAGGCTGCAGTGGGTGCTCTGGTGTCCCAGCTACTTGGGGAGGCTGAGGCAGAGAATGGGCGAAACCCGGGAGGCGGAGGCTTGCAGTGAGCTGAGATCCTGCCACTGTACTCCAGCCCTGGGAGACAGAGCCAGGACTCCATCCCGTGACGATGATAAAGAAGGCTGGGCATGGTGGCTCATCCTATAATCCCAGCACTTTGGGAGGCCGAGGCGGGTAGAGGAGTTTGAGACCAGATTGGTCAACATGGCTAAACCCTGTCTCTACCAAAAATATCAGCTGGGCATGGTGGCGCATGCCTGTAATCCCAGCTACTTGGGAGGCTAAGGCAGGAGAATCGTTTGAACCCGGGAGGCGGAGGTTGTAGTGAGCCGAGATTGCACCATTGCACTCCAGCCTGGGCAACAAGAGTGAAACTCCGTCTCAAAAAAAAAAAAAAAAAAAAAAAAAAGAAATTAGCTCAAGAAAGTACCAGCAGATACAGCTTCAGATGAAAATAAAACAAAAATGTAAGAGGTGAGAAACAGTAAAGGCTTCAACTTTTGGATGACATCTCCCCACAGGAGCTGAATTTTAAGGAAAATTCGGAGAGTACTACCCAAATGAAAGTCTACACGCTCTCCTCCCAGCATCCTCGGCTTGCTCTGCTGCCGCTCATTTATGCTTGTCTGCTTGCCTTCACTTCAAGTCACTCCAATACTAAGAAACAGAACAATTGGGCCTTGGGAGAGAAGAGGGGAGCAGCTCAATACACAGATCCTCTCCCTGCAGATCTGATGTCTTTTCATGATTATATAGCACATCTCATTAAAAAACCAAAAATAAAAAACCAAAACAGATCACACTGCTTTGGGGAAGATATTTTAAATGGGCCTTCTAGATATTTTTTTTTTCTTTTTGTATTTGTCACTGAAGCTTTGATAACTCCCTAAGAATGAAAATGGCATCAGGGTACCAAGGGACTGGGAAAAGTCTTCTCAACTTACTTGCAGTACCTGTGGATCCAAAGCCCCCACTGGCCGAGCTGAACGGGTTTTTGTTGGCTGCATCCTGACTGGGTTTTCCTCCAAGGCCACTGAAGAAACCTCCCCCTCTTCCAGTGTTTCCAGACCCAAACACGCTACCACTGGAAGAGGATGATTGCTAAAAAACAAAAGGGTCAGGAAGCAAGATAGGATGAGAGGTCATCGTGAAATGGCAGGCTGCATCCGTGGGCAGGAGGTACTCACAGCTGGTACAAATGGAAAAAGCAAGAGAACTCTGATTAGTTCTGGTACAAATGCTCTAACAACCACAAAAGAAGCTAGACTCTGGACAGGGACTTCCTACCTATGAGAAATTCTCAAGCTATTCCATGTTCACGGTTCTCTGAAAACATGACTTAGGGTAGGTGGGAACTTTTAATGTTTATCTGCCACGCTGCCCACACTGTCTGTTTGACACAATACCAGGGTCAGGAAAACCAAACCCACAGGAGATCCACCAAATAAAAAGTTTGAAAACATTTACAAGCTATTATGAACACCACTTATTCTGATTCCTCCAGTGTTTGGCTGAACTCATCAGTAATGGATGGTAAGTGATTTTCACTGTCTTTCTCTCAATTTGTGTGCTTTTATTTCATAATGACTTTCCCAGTGCTGCAGAAGTAAGCTTAAATTAGCTTCATTGTTGAAATGATGACCAAAGCTGAATTCGGCCCAAGTTCGCAAATCTCACGCTCAGAAGATGCTGCTAGTGCAGGGGCAAATGCTGACTCGAGGCAATGTCAGGTCCCAGACACTTAACTTCTCTGGAAGCTGGTTCTTAAAGAACAACTGGGTTACATCTGAGGGGCCATTCACATTAGTTAAGTGTCATCTCTCTGTGGCTGAGAATGCAGAATAAGATGGACTTTAGAAAGGGGCCACTGTGCACAGAAACTTGCAAGAGCAGAGCGGTGTTATCGATTCCCTCCTGTAAAATGGGGGTAATAAACTACCCACCTCAACATGGTGGCGAGTGAATTACATGAGCCAAGAAATGTAACATACTTTAGAACAGAGCCTGAAACAGACTTACATGCTCAAAAAATGGTTGTTCAGTGTTTTAACCAAAATGAACCAAAACTCAAGCACTCTGTATGTGCTAGACACATTTCTAAGTATTTTCTAAGTAATCATTTAATCTCTACTCGTTGAACCTCCAGGGGCCACTTCTGAAACACCCCCTACCCCCCAGGGTATCCCCTCCTTTCTACTCTGGTCTGAACCACCTAACCCCAAGCTTTTGCCCAGACTATGCAACAACTTAGCTGGTCTTTTGCTCCCACTACAGTCTATGTCTACATAGCAGCTGGAGCACTACTTGCAATGCAGTCACATCATTTCGCTCCTGTCTACCAATTCCAGAAGGCCCTACATGATCTGTCCCCCGTCCACCGCTCTGACATCATCTTTTATCACCCTCCCCCTCACTCAGGACAGTCACACATATCTTCTGTGCCTCAAATACAACAAGCTAATTTCTGTCTTAGGGCAACATACTTAATGTACTTCCTAGTCTCTTTTTTTTCCCCTTTAAATTTCTTAACAACAACAACAACGACGACAACAAAACAGTACCAATTCACTACAACCATTTAAAAACTAGGAATCCAATCCAGTCCTAACAAAAAATGGCTCTGATAACTAGTAAACTGCCACGGAAAGGTAGAAAACCTAAAAATGAATGCATGCACGTGGAAGGTATCTGACTGCTTAGCTGACAACCATGCATCAGGCTGAAACACAGAAAACTGCCAGTATATGAGCATCTTGCCTGACAAAGCTCAGAAACCTCAAATGGTTCAGCTTAATTTTTAAAATGTGATTTGATAGGTTGGGGGCAGTGGTTCACACCTATAATCCCAGCACTTTGGGAGGCCAAGGCAGACGGATCACCTGAGGTCGGGAGTTCGAGACTAGACTGGCCAACATGGAGAAACCCTGTCTCTACTAAAAATACAAAATTAGCTGGGCGTGGTGGTGCATTCCTGTAATCCCAGCTACCTGGGAGGCTGAGGCAGGAGAATCGCTTGAACCTGGGAGGCAGAGGTTGCAGTGAGGCAGTATCGCGCCACTGCACTCCAGTCTGGTCAACAAGAGCGAAACTCCGTCAAAAAAAAAAAAAAAAAGTGATTTGATAAATAATAGCTTCCCATAAAAATGAAGTCGATCACTAATATACTTTATTGAAGTCAACATGAATTGATAGTTATTGCATCCTCATAAATGGGTGAGGGAGAATTTCATTCATTTTGAGATAAATAATAGGCTTTAAAACATAAAATTATGGACAATCTAAAAACTGTACAAAAAGCAGACAGAAGAGTATAATGAACCCTCCAGACACCCATCAGCCAGATTCAATAATGCTCAACTCATGGCCTGTCAGATTTTGTCTTTACCCCCAAGTACTTCTTATCCTTTATTACAGTGGAGCAAATCTCAGACATATCATTTCATCCACTAATTTTCCTGTATAAATCTATAAAACAAACCATCACCACACGACCATTATATCTGAAAATTTTAACAATAATGCCTTAATATAGTGTAAGGAGTAAGGAGTAAGTGTTTAAGATCTAGACTTAACAATATTACCAAAAAAAATCAACTTGACTCTCCTCAAGTCTCTAGACCCAACCACCACTGCAGAGGAAGTAACAGAGGGTCGAGGATGGTTATCGGGGAATCAGCCCCCAATATTTCAATGTAGGTTCTTTTCTATTTTCCCTAAGTGTCGGCTGGTCTGAGAAATAAAGGGAAAGACTACTAAAGAGAGAAATTTTAAAGCTGGGTGTCCGGGGGAGACATCACATGTCAGCAGGTTCCGTGATGCCCCCTGAGCCGCAAAACCAGCAAGTTTTTCTTATGGATTTCAAAAGGGGAGGGGTGTACGAATAGGGTCACGCTTCAAGGGCAATAAAATATCACAAGGCAAATGGCAGCAGAGCGAGATCACAGGACCAGGATGAAATCAGAATTGCTGATGAAGTTTCATGTCCCACTGGGCATGCATTATCATTGATAACATCTTATCAGGAGACAGGGTTTGAGAGCAGATAACAGGTCTAAAATTTACTAGGCGGGAATTTCCTAATCCTAATAAGCCTGGGGGCACTACAGGAGACCAGGGCTTATTTCATCCCTTGTCTACAACTGTATAAGACAGACACTCCTAGAGTGGCCATTTTGGAGACCTCCCCCTAGGAATGCATTCTCCTTCTCAGGGCTGTTCCTTGCTGAGAAAAAGAATTCAGTGATATTTCTCCTATTTGCTTTTGTAAGAAGAGAAACATGACTCTGTTCTGTCCAGCCCCTCAGGTCAGTGGTTATCTCCCTTGTTCCCTGAAAATCGCAGCCATCCTGTTCCTTTTGGATGTCCAGATTTTATATTGTTCAAATACAGATGCTCTACAAATAATTTGCGCAGATAACGCAATCATCACAGGGTCCTGGGGCAACATACATCCTCAGCTTATGAAGATGACAGGATTAAGAGATTAAAGACAGGCATAGGAAATCACAAGAGTATTGGGCCGGGCGCGGTGGCTCACGCCTGTAATCCCTGCACTTTGGGAGGCCGAGGCGGGCGGATCACGAGGTCAGGAGATCGAGACCATCCTGGCTAACACGGTGAAACCCCGTCTCTACTAAAATACAAAAAATTAGCCGGGCGCGGTGGCGGGCGCCTGTAGTCCCAGCTACTCGGGAGGCTGAGGCAGGAGAATGGCGCGAACCCGAGAGGCGGAGCTTGCAGTGAGCCAAGATGGTGCCACTGCACTCCAGCCTGGGCGACAGAGTGAAGACTCCGCCTCAAAAAAAAAAAAAAAAAAAAAAAGGAAATCACAAGAGTATTGATTGGGGAAGTGATAAATGTCCATGAAATTTTCACGATTTATGTTCAGAGATTGTAGTAAAGACAGGCGTAAGAAATTACAAAAGTATTAATTTGGGGAACTAATAAATGTCCATGAAATCTTCACAATTTATGTTCTTCTGTCACGGCTTCAGCAGGTCCCTCTGTTCGGGGTCCACTTCCCGCAACAGATGGCGCTCACTTGGAAGCTGTGCAGTCAGCAACCAGATCATGGGAAACGCCACAGGACAAGTGACCAGCTTTGTTCAACAACTGAACTACCAGGAAAAATTCAAAAGGGAGACGTGAAAGGGGAACCTACAGATAAAGAGACTTAAGAGACATAGCAAGCAATCTCAATGTGTGGCCTTTATTTGGTCCTAATTCAAGAAAACAAAATGTAAAAAGAAAAAGAGACATTTATGAGACTTTTTCAGAGAGGCATTTCCTGACCATCTAACCTAAACCATCTTCCCCAATTATTATCACATCATGCTTTATTTCTTCATAGTACTTAACACTATCTGAAATTATACTGTTTTATTAAAGGATGACTCCCTCCATCTAATGGAAGCTCCATGAACACAGCCACTTTCACCTGTCCTACCCACCATGAAATCCTATATGAATGATTAAATTAATCTGAACAGACTTTGGTTTCAGCACTGGTTCTACAATTTACTAGCTAAGTATTCCATCTTAACAAAATGTTGAGTCTTCTGATCCATGAATATGGCATGTATTTTCATTTATTTAGGTTGTCATTAATTTCAACAATGTTTTATAGTATTCATTGCATAAGTTTTGCACTTCTTTTGTGAATTTATCCTACCCATTCTGTCTCTTACCCTTCCAGGATTCTGATTACACAAATGTCGGACTGCCTGATATTGTTGCATAGATAGCAGAAATGCTCTATCCATTTTTTTTTCCATCTCTCTGACCTTCCTTTTAGATAATTTCTATTGATATGTCTTCGAGTTCACCGTTCTTTTGTAGTATTCACTCTGCTGTTAAGCCTAATTTTTTTTAATTTCACATACTAGATTTAAACTTCAAACACAGATAAAGACTTCTGTTTTTCTTTTTTTTTTTTTTGAGACAGAGTCTCACTCTGTTGCCCAGGCTGGAGTGCAGTGGCCGGATCTCAGCTCACTGTAAGCTCCGCCTCCCGGGTTTACGCCATTCTCCTGCCTCAGCCTCCTGAGTAGCTGGGACTACAGGCGCCCGCCACCTCGCCTGGCTAGTTTTTTGTGTTTTTTAGTAGAGACGGGGTTTCGCCGGGTTAGCCAGGATGGTCTTGATCTCCTGACCTCGTGATCTGCCCGTCTCAGCCTCCCAAAGTGCTGGGATTACAGGCTTGAGCCACCGCGCCCAGCCCTGTTTTTCTTTTCTTTTTTTTTTTTTGAGACAGAGTCTCGCTCTGTTGCCCAGGCTGGAGTGCAGTGGCCGGATCTCATCTCACTGCAAGCTCCGCCTCCCGGGTTCACGCCATTCTCCTGCCTCAGCCTCCTGAGTAGCTGGGACTACAGGCACCCACCACCTCACCCTGCTATTTTTATTTTTGTATTTTTTATTAGAGACGGGGTTTCACCATGGTCTTGATCTCCTGACCTTGTGATCTGCCCGCCTCGGCCTCCCAAAGTGCTGGGATTACAGGCGTGAGCCACCGCGCCTGGCCTGAGTCCCAGATTTAAGAAGACTGAGCTCACCTCTGGTTAGCCCAACATTGTCTCCGCTTAGGTTTTAGGTTATTGGTCTACAAGTACCTGAGGTGGGAGCCAGGAGGAAGTATCACCTTTCAAACAATAGTTACAGAAAACAAGAGAATGTAAGACCCTGTTAGTTCTTTCTACTTTTTAGTGCTGCCTTTAGTTCCTTTTTCTTTGCAAAAGTTGGGGAGGATTGGCGGGGGAGAGCTGGAGGATATGTATGCCGAATAAATTATTGTTGCACTTATAAGTCTTTCAGATCCCAATCTGAGCTTTTAATCTGATTGACTGAAGCCAGGTGTGGTGGCTCCTGCCTGTAATCCCAGTACTTTGGGAGGCCGAGGTGGGTGGATCACCTGAGGTCAGGAGTTTGGGACCAGCCTGCTCAACATGGTGAAACTCCAACTCTACTAAAAATACAAACATTAGCCAGGTGTGACAGTGACCACCTGTAGTCACAGCTACTACTTAAGAGGCTGAGGTGGGAGAACCGATTGAACCCGGGAGGCGGAGGTTGCAGTGAGCTGAGACTGCGCTACTGCACTCCAGCCTGGGTGACAGAACAAGATTCCATCGCTAAATAAATAAATAAATTTGACTGACTGTGACAGGGTTCTCACTTTGTCACCCAGGCTGGAGTGCAGTGATGCAAACACAGCTCACTGCAGCAGCCTTGACCTCCCAGGCTCAAGTGATCCTCCCACCTCAGCCTCCTTAGTAGTTGGGACTACAGGCATGCACTGCCACGTCTAGCTAACTTGTGGGTCTTTTATTTTGTAGAGATGAGAGTTTTGCCATGTTAGTCTCAACACTCCTGAGCTCAAGCTATCTGACCACCCCGGCCTCCCAAAGTGATAGGATCACAGGTGTGCACCACTGCACCCAGCCTAGGAATATGGTTTTCAAAGTTTATCTATAAGTAGCATGAACGAGAACTTCATTCATTCATTCATTCATTCGTTCGTTTGCTTGAGACGGAGTCTCTCTGTTGCCCAGGCCGGAGTGCAGTGGCATGATCTCGGCTCATTGCAACCTCCGCCTCCTGGGTTCAAGCGATTGTCCTGCCTCAGCCTCCTGAGTAGCTGGTACTACCAGCGCACGTCACCATGCCCACTAATTTTTGTTTTTGGTAGAGACAGGGTTTCACCATGTTGGCCAGGATGGTCTCCATCTCTTGACCTCATGATCCACCTGCCTCAGCCTCCCAAAGTGCTGGGATTACAGGCGTGAGCCACCACACCCGGACAAGAACTTCACTTCTTTTTATGGCTGAACAATACTCCACTGACTGTATATACCACATTTTGTTTATCCGTTCATCTGCTGTTTGACACTTGGGTTGTTTCTACCTTTTGGCTACTGTGAATAATGCTGCAATGAACACTGATGTGCAAGTATTTGTTCAAGTCTCCTTTTTTCAATTGCTTTGGGCATTCTACCCCAGTGTAGAACTGCTGGGTCATATGCTAGAAGTACTACATTTAGCTTTTTGAGAAACCACCAAACTATAGTAGCTGCACAATTCTGCATTCTCACCAGCAATGTATGAGGGTTCTAATTTCTCCATATTCTTGCTAACACTGGTTATTTTTATTTTTCACTTTTTAAATGATAGCCATCCTAGTGGATGTGAAGTGGTATCTTAACTAATTGTGGTTTTGATTTTCATTTCCCTCATTAGTTTAATGCTATTTGATCACCTTTTCATGTAATTACCGGTCATTTATTTTGCTTGCCCCCATCACTGCCAACAGCTCCTTCTCCAGCCAGTACATTTTCTCAGTCTTTGGCAAGGCCTCTCTACTACCTGCTCAAACCCAGACCTGGCATCTGCCCCTAGCAGCAGCTGTGCCACAGTGCTCACACCTATGATGGGCTCCACTCTCTGGAAATCAGTTCAACAAGGCTTTCTGCCACTCTTCAATAGTCCAATTATGACAGATTTTCCAAAGATGATCACGGCATTACTTCTAGTCCCATATGCTCTTCTAGAGCAAGAGGTGGCCTCTATATCTCCTCTTGAACCTGGATGGGAATTTGTGAGTGCCCTGATGAAGAGGATGCAACCTAAGTGATGTTCTGTGACTTCTGAGGATAGGTCATAAAAGGTTATACAGCTTCAGCATGGCTCTTCCGCTTTCTTGGAATGTTCGTCCTTGGAACCTAGCCACCATGTTGTGAGGGAGCCCAGGCTACACAGGCCAAATGTAGGTGTTCAGCTAACAGCTCTAGTTAAGGTCTGAGCCAACAGCCAAGCCAACCACTGACAGAGTGAGCCTTCAGATGACTCCCGTCTCAAGTCTTCCCTTCTTCCAGCTGAGACCACAGATACTGTGAAGACAAGCCATCCCCACTAAGTACATCCGAAGTTATGACCCACAGAATCCAAGACTATAATAAATAAGTAGCTGTTGTAGGCTACTAGGTTTTGAGGCAATTTGTTATACAGTAGTAAATAATTCCAATACTGCCAGAGTAAGTGTGATTTCTATATTATCTGATTTTTTCTTGGTGTTATTATGGCAGTGAAGGTTTTCTATATCCTTTTACATCCTAGCCAGAATCTGTCTAGCATCTTTAGAGTTTTCTGAGGATACTTCTGCTACCTGAAAGTTCATTCATTTCCACAATGCCTATCATGTGCCAGACACAGTCTTAAGCATTGGAGATGCAGCAATAAATAGAAACAATAAGGCCCCTGCCATCATAGAAAAAAACCTTGATTTCAATCTTTGGCCCTTCCAATTGCAAACATAATTTCTGTGGAGGAAGAATATGGAGTGGAAGGGGAAGTAACAATATGGAGTTTATCACAGTGATGTTTTCTGTTTCTTTGGTTCAACATTGTGCTTGTCAGTTATACATGTAGCTGAAATCTGCTCATTTTCCTAGCTGGATAATATTCTACTATGAGACCAGGTATGGTGTCTTATGCCTGTTATCTCATCAGCACTTTGGGAGGTCCAGGTGGGAGGATCACTTGGGCCAGGAGTTCCAGACCAGCCTAGGTAACATGGTGAGACCCCTTCTCTACAACAAATTGAAAAAATTAGTTGGGCATGGTGGTGCATCTGTGGACCTAGTTATTCTGGAGACTGAAATAGGAAGACTGCCTGAGCTCAGGAGATCAAGGCTGCAATTACCTGTGACTGTGCCACTGCACTCCACCCTGGGTGACAGAGCGAGATCCTGTCTCAAAAAAAAAAAAAAGAAAAGAGGGCTGGATATAGTGTCTCATGTCTGTAATCTCAGCACTTTGGGAGGCTGAGGCAGGCAGACTGCTTAAGTCCAGGAGTTCAAGAGCAGCCTTGGCAACATGTGAAACCCCGTCTCTACAAAAAAATAGAAAAAATTAGCCAGGCACAGTGTGTACACCTGTAGTCTCAGGTACTTGGGTAGCTAAGGCAGGAGAACCACTTGAGCCTGGGAGGCGAGGGTTGCAGTGAGTAGAGAGATCACATCATTGCACTCCAGCCTTGATGACAGGAGTAAAACCCTGTCTCAAAAAAATAAAAAAAAGAAAAAAAAATTCTATTGTGGAATAATATAAATTTACTTACCCATATGAATGTTGATAAACATTTGGGCTGCTTCTAGTCGTAAGCTATTGTAACACTGTTGCTATGAATACACTTGTATACTGATACATATGTGCACAACTTTCTTTAAAGAACAAATTTAGGCTGGGCATGGTGGCTCACGCCTGTAATCCTAGCACTTCGGGAAGTCCAGGTGGGCAGACCACCTGAGGTCAGGAGTTCAAGGTCAGCCTGGTCAACATGGCGAAACCCCGTCTCTACTAAAAATAAAAAAATTAGCTGGGCGTGGTGGTGGGTGCCTGTAATCTCAGCTACTCAGGAGGCTGAGGCAAGAGAATTGCTTGAATCTGGCAGGCAGAGGTTGCAGTGAGCCAAGACCATGCCACCGCACTCCAGCCTAGGCAATAGAATAAGACTCTGTCTCAAAAAAAAACCAAAAAAAAAACCCAAAAAAACAAATCTAGGCCAGTTATAGGAGCAGTACATTTTATTTCATTTCTCTGTGGCATTTGGCTGTATAAATATACCACAATTTATTTATCCATTCTTTAGCTCATAAGCATTTGGGCTGTTTCCTGTGTTTAGCTATTAAGAATATTCTGCTGTGAACATTCTTACCCATATCTTTTGGTGAACAAAGGCACTCATTTCTGTTGGTTACATATTCAGGGTAGATTTGCTGGGCCAAGAGGGATTTTGTATCTAGTTTTGATACTGCCAAATGGTTTTCCAAAGTGGTTAATATGAATTTACACTCTCACTAGCAATGTATGAGTTCCCAGTTGCTCTTCTTCCTCACCAATACTTGGTACTGTCAGCCTTTTAATTTAATTTGGGTATAGTTGTCTTTCTTTTTGAACTATAGGAAATCTTTACATATTCTGAATATAATTACACTGTTGGTTACATAGGCTACAATTTTCCTATTTAATGGCTTGTTTTACCCTAAAATTAAGAAGGCCACAATTTTAGTGAGGTCAAATTTTCCTTCTTTCCAAATAATATCTCTTAGAATTTCTTTTGTTTTCTGAGATGGAGTCTCGCTCTGTCGCCCAGGCTGGAGTCAGGTCTGCTAGATGTAAATTCTTTCAGTACTGGCTTATCTGAAAAAAAGTCTTGATTTCTCTTCATTCTTTAGATATTTTTTGCTGGATTTAGAAATGCTAGGTGGCCAGTTCTGGCTTTCATGGTCATTGCTGAAAAGTCTGCTGTCAGTCTGCCTATGGCTCCCTAGAAAGATAATCTGTCTTTTTTCTCCAGTTGCTGTTAATATTTTATCTTTGGTGTTCTGCAGTATCACTAGGACAGGTCTCAGAATCAGTTTCCTTTTATGCATTCTCGTTTGGCACTTGTTGGGCTTCTGAATCTGTGGGTTACTATTATCAAATAGTTTCAGAAGTTTCTTTCTCTCTTCTCCTTCTGGGATTCTGATTAAATGTACGTTGCATTTTTTCCCACAGGATTTTTTCTCTTTTGTGTCTTTCATTTTGCTTTCTGTGATGCATTCCAGATAACTCAGCTTAACCTACCTTCTACTTAGGTGAGCAAACTACAGCTCGGGGGCCAAATTCAGCCCTTGGGTCAGCAAACTACAGCTCAGGGGCCAAATCCAGCTCACTGCCTGTTTTTGTAAACAAAGCTTTACTGAACACAATCAAGCTCATTCGTTTACATATTGTCTATGGCTGCTTTTGCACTACAATGGCAGCATTGAGCGCTTCTGACAGAGGCTATCCATAGCCCTCAAAGCTGGAAACGTTGACTACCACATTCTGTTCTAGTGCGCCACTACTCCTTTCAGAAGGTCTAATCTGCTCCAAATAGAGCCACTGAGTTTAAACGTGAGTTTAATCATTATATTTTCCTAGAAATTCTATTTCGTTCTTCTTCAAATCTGCTATGACACTTCTTATGATTTTCTGTTCCTTACTGGTGTTTTCAAGTTTGTCTTTGATTTCTTCTAAACTCTGTAAGCCCCAGCTGCTTGATAGTTTAGGTAGTCTGTGCAAAGGTAATTTCTGATGCTTATTCTGGCTCTTGCTCATAGTTCCTGGTTTCCTTGTGCGTCTCATTTAGGGACAGAAATTACTTGTAAGAGTAATTCGAAGGCTAGGTAAAGTTCCTCTCCTTCAGGGTGGGCCTGCGCTGCCTGTGCCAGACACCTGGAGGCAGCATCACCCTGGAACCATATCAGTCTAGTCACGGGCTGAGACCTGTCAACATGGAGTCCCAGCTGATTGTGGGAGGGTCTCTTTTAGACTCCCCACTTTGTGCATATCTTAGTTGGTGATTTTTGTCCCTTCACCTTAGGGGTTATTAAATAGAAAATTCACATTTTCTCAGGTTAGTAAATGCTGTCAGGGCACAACTGACTTGTGGGCTCCACTTTACTTCTCTAGGTTCCCATTTTCCTTTTGGCTTGGTAAAATACCTTGTTTATTGGTGCTTTTAAAAATGGGGTTTTTATGTTTTATCTAGCATTTTTTAGCAGTTTTCAGTAGGGAACGTGGTTCCCCTGAATGACTTAGTCCTCTACTACCAGAAACTGGAAATCAGAAGTTCTACTTCTCTCTTAAGAAAGATCACGGACTAGGGCAGAGCCTATCTTCAAAGGAAAACAGAGATGATAAAGAAAATTTCTTTCTGAAGATGCATATTATGCCTACCACTTTATTAACTCCTTGACTAATACAAATTCTACCTTCAGAAAGTCACAATCCTTTCTGATAAATCAGGGTAGTATCTTTCTTCATAAGGGCTCCTTAGGAGGTTACTATGATCTAAATCATCTCAATGTAGCTGGTGTCTGATGTAACAGTTAATTTAACCTCTCTGGGCCTTCAGTGTCCTCATCTCTTAAATGGCGATAACAATCTCGCCTATCTTATGGAGGTGCTGTGACGCTTACATGAATTAATTTGTATAAAAGACTTAAAATTATGCCTGGCACATAGATAACTGCTAGCTACATAACATCAAACAGCTCAGTTCACCAAAAGGAGTCTCCGGGCTACATAGAGCTTAGCAAAGGGGACGTATAGGTTGCCAAACTTTCTTCCTCTTTTTTCTTTTTAAACAACCACTTAAAAATATAAAAACTGGCCAGGGACAGTGGCTCACGCCTGTAATCCCAGCACTTTGGGAGGCCAAGGCGGGTAGATCACCCTGAGCTCAGGAGTTAAGAGACCAGACCAGCCTGGGCAACATGGGAAAACCCTGTCTCAACCAAAAATACAAAAAGAAAAAAAAAAAAAAATAGCTGGGTGTGGTGGCACAAGCCTGTAGTCCCAGCTACTTGGGAGACTGAGGTGGGAGGATGACTTGAGCCTGGGAGGTGGAGGCTGCAGTCAGCCAAGACTGCACCATTGTCCTCCAGCCTGGGCAACAGAGTTAGACCCTGCCTCCAAAAAAAAAAAAAAAAAAACAAAAAAATATAAAAATAAATATATATATATATATATATATATACACACACACACACACACACACACACACCATTCTTAAAGAAGTTAAACAATGAACCCCAAAAAAGCCAAACGGTATATTTAGCCCTCAGACTGTAGTTTGTCAACCCTTGGCCTAACATGCAGGGGACTGATAGAAATCATGCAATGTGGCCAGGCGTGTCAGTTCACGCCTGTAATCCCCTTGCACGAGGATCGCTTGAGGCCAGGAGTTTGAGACCAGCCTGGCCAACATAGTGAGACTGTATCTCTACAAAAATAAAAAATTAGTTGGGTGTTATGGCGCATGCATATAATCCTAGCTACTGGGGATGCTGAGGCAGGAGGATTGCTTGAGCCCAGGAGTTTATGGCTAGAGTGAGCTGTGACTGTGCCACTGTACTACAGCCTGGGCAACAGAGCAAGATCCTGTATCTAAAGAAAAAAGGAATCAGGCAATGTGCTTTCAAAATACTTTCCCAGAAGACTGTGGAAGGAGGATCAAAATTCTAGTGATCCTCTTTAATCAGAGGCTGAGGCTCCTGCATCTCCAAGGCAGTTGAAGGGAGTACAGCTTAAGAACCACACATGGCTATTTGCTGGATTTAGATATACAACATGAACTGATTATATAACAGTGAAGAAAGCTGAATGGGTTTGATACATGTTGACATGAATGAAGACAAATGCATATTTTACCTGGCCAAAGACTGTTCCACCAGTACTGGCTGCTTGACCAAACACAGAACCAGTATTACTAGACCCAAAACCTGTAAAATACAAAGAAAACAAAAATTCAATTTGGATTGGATGAGTCTTTTAAAACATTAAAGTTTTTTTTTTTTTTTTGAGGCACAGTCTCACTCTGTCGCCAGGCCGGAGTGCAATGGTGCGATCTTGGCTCGCTGCAACCTCTGCGTCCCGGGTTCAAGTGATTCTTCTGCCTCAGCCTCCTGAGTAGCTGGGACTACAGGTGTGCGCCACCATGCCCAGCTAATTTTTGTATTTTTAGTAGAGACAGGGTTTCTCCATGTTGGCCAGGATGGTCTTGATCGCTTGACCTCATGATCTACCCGTAGCCTTGGCCTCCCAAAGTGCTGGGATTACAGGTGTGAGCCACCACACCCAGCCTAAGTTTGTTTCTTTTTAAATGACATTCAGGTGTGCTAAGATAGCCCATAATAAATTAACTTATGAATAAAATGTTTCCCCATCTAGTCTGGAGAAAATTCTGAGCAAATACTTTAAAGACCCTTTTTTCATTGCTAACATTTTAAAGTAGTGCAAGTTCTAAAGCCCTGGGGAATGAATGAATCCTCTCCTACCAAACTCCAAGTGGATGGGGGCTAAGGAAAGCTTATGCTCAGACTTTCAGTGACCAGAAATTCTTTCTAATGACTGACTTAATATTATGAATATTTCTACTCCTCGGTTTCTTCTGAATCTCAAATACCACATTCTTTCAGGGTAGCTTATCTTTCTTCCAGATGGCATAACATGGTTGAAGTGCTGAGCTGAACAGGGCCTGGGAAGATGAGGCAGAACTATTCAACAAAAGAGCTCCAGACAAGGAGTGAGAAGGCAGGAGTTTTATTCTCATTTCTTTTTTTTTTTTTTTTTTGGCGACAGGGGCTTGCCCCCTTGCCCAGCTAATTTTGTATTTTTAGTAGAGAAGGGGCTTCTCCATGTTGGTCAGGCTGGTCTCAAACTCCTGACCTCAAGTGATCCCCCTGCCTCGGCCTCCCAAAGTACTGGGATTACAGGCGTGAGCCACCATGCCCGGCCTCTATTCTTATTTCTGTCACTGATCGGGTAGGTGAGCTTGGACAAGACTCAATTCCTCAACTAGGGCTGAAGTAGACAGCTCAGATACCTTTCCACACAGATACTAAATGAAAGAAGATTCCTCCTTGGGTTCTGAATTTGTTGAAATAGTATGACCATGCCTGTGCATGAGGTCTTCTCAAGTTCTGACTGCAGAGCAAATGGAGCAGTAGTGATACAGACTGTGTTACACGTCCTTCTCTCTTTTAAGACTCACAGGGCCTTCTCCTTGCCCATTTTCTGGACGAAGTCAGCACATTTCCCATCATTCAGCGGCCCTCTGGCCTCTTCACAGGGCATTGGGTGGGTCTCAAAACTGTGTCTGTCTTTTCAACACCATGTCCTTATAGCTGAATTTAGGAGGAGTGTAACAAACATTTGTTGAAGAAAGGAAAATGTTTCCTTTCTAATAAATTATGAGCCATTTTCAAGTTATCATCGAATAATGAATTAGCAGTTACTAGTAATCTTGCCCACAATGAAATCATTGATCCTTGCTTTTCTCCTAGAGTCTACTGCTGAAGAATTACCTTTCACAAGATAACTATCAGAAAGCAAATCTCAGGACAGATTTTCAAATTGCCTTGCTTATTGATAACTTTTAGAAGTAAAAGCAGCTGCTAAAATGGAAAATGCAATAGTGAAGAACTAGGTTTCACTGTCAAAAACAATAAACTGTAGTTTTTACAAAAAGTCACAACATTGAAAATAGAAAAAAACCCAAATCAAATGTCAGTGACTGCGATTACAGCAAGAAAGATGGTGTCGGAGGGGACAGAAAACACTGGCAAGGTGGTGGACTATGATGACACTTGGACTCTCCTGCTGGTTCCACCGGCACTATCCTATCTGACATCAGAGCAGTCTCCTTGAGGCTTGACAGCTTTGGGTATAATGATCTCTAAAGTGCCTTCCAAATTTGAAATTTCCTATTTATTGGTCATTAAATTACTTGCCAGGACCTCAACTAAAGATGCTTGTTTTTTCCCCCATGAAACTGGCACTCTGGTGGCTTGCAGAGTGGACAATTTGCTAAGAAGCAAAACTGGAGCTGCATTAAGCTGTAATGGATCCAGCCAATTAGGCCAAACAAGTTCCTGAGACCACATGTGCTCCAAACTGTCTTCTTTAACCTACAGATTATTTTTGCGTTTCAAGTCTCCCCTTTCTTTTAATTACAAAAGTAATAGGGGTCTGTTGCTAATGTTTCAAACAGCAGAGAGGGAAACAAAGTAAAAAGCTTCCACAAATTCTTACCTGAAGCTTGACAAAAGCTGAACCCAGAGGATGCCGCTGTTGTGGTGGCAGCTGAGGTACCACCAAATACAGAGCCTCCCTGTCCAAAGCCAGGACTCTGCCCAAAAGCAGGAGGGTTGCTTTGGCCAAACAGCCCCCCTCCTGTGTTGGCAGAAGACTGTCCAAATGAGAAGGAACTGGAGCTACTGGTACTTGAGGCGGCACCAAAGACACTTCCACTGGTGGATGTGGGGGTGGAGGAAGCAGGCTGACCGAAGGCAGGCACGGAAGTGAACCCAGGCTGACTGAAGGAAAAACCACTTGCAGCACTGCTCGCTGACTGCCCAAAGACTGAGGCCTGCCCAAAGGCTGTCTGTCCAAAGACCCCTGGGGCTGTGGTGCCAAAAGCTGGGCTGCTAAACCCTGAGCTGCTGACCTGTGGTGTGGCAGCTGCTGTGCTGGCTGTGCTACCAGTCTGCTGCCCAAACAGGCTTGGTGCAGTGCTGGCTGCCACCTGCCCAAACACGGGTGTGGCAGAGGGGGCAGTGGCTGTGTTGTTGGTGAGCTGGCTGAAAGCTGAGCTAGAACTGGCAGCAGGGGGCTGAGCAAAGACTGATGAGCCAGAAGTGACGGTACCAAATGCTGCTGCCTCTGCAGATGGGCTGGGAGCAACAATGGATGTGGTGCTGGGGGCTGTGGGGGCGCTTGATGTTTCGACGGCCACAGGGCCTGCACTTGAGATAGCAGCTGCTGTGACAGCAGTCTGCCCAGGCACAGAAAAGGAGGAAGCAGGTGGTACTGCCTCCGTCCTGACATCAGGGACCCCGGTGGTGGCTGGGGTAGCCTCTGCAGAGAGTGCTACAAGACCAGTACTAGATGCTGCAGTGCCAGAGTTGCTGACGGCAGGCTGGGCAAGAACAGGTTCTTTTTTAACAGAGTCAGGAGTTTGCAGAGGAGCCTGGGGAAGCTGGGCTGACTGTTGTTCCTCTAGAAGTGAGGTTGCTGATGCTGAGACCTCACTGTCGCCTGGCTTCTCAGGCAAAGCTGATGAAGTGGCCTCTTCTGTGCTTCTGCCAGAGGACATAGGCACGGAGGGAGTAGTTGCTGAACTCAGAAGGCTACCGAATGACAATGTGGGGAATGATGTTGGAAGGGGAGTGGCAGCTGTAGTTGGCGGTGGGGCAGATTGGGGCACTGTGCTATTGGTCTGTTGGCTTCCAAATGAAAAACTAGTCTTGCCACCACTTAGAGATGTCCCACCAAAACTGATGACCCCAGAGGATCCTGCACTGGTGACTGGCAGACTGCCAAAAACGCCAGTTGAGGAAGTGCTGGTGGCTGCTGGTGGTGCTACTGTGGTGGTGGTTGCAGAGGAGGTCACAGGGGGTTCCGTGTGCTTCCCTAACACTGAGGGGGCAGTAAAATTAAACCCTGAGGGCACGCCTGACGTCTTGGTTGGCTGGGTACTAGTTAGGCTTGTGGATGAAGCCTTATTGGTTGGCTTTGTAGAATCATCTGCTTGGCCAACCCGCAGTCCTGAAAAACTTCCCAGAGTCTCTCCAGCCAAAGAACTTGGAAACAGAAGCTCTCCCAACTTGGACGGTGGGGTTTCCAGCTTACTAGAGGTGGTGGAAAGAGCAGTTCCAGAAGGTGCCACAGGTCTGCTGCTAGATGCGGCAGGTTCTCCTGGGGTGGTGTTTGATGCGGATGTGATTCCTGAGGGAGGTGAGCTTTCAGGAATGGCCTCATAAGAAGGTTTGCTGCCCCCACCAAATGAGAATGCGTCCGGCTGGCTTGACTCTTTAGTGGAGGGTGTTGCCCCTAGCAAGAAAAAGAAATAAGAAAATGGGTTGGATTTAGCAAAGATGACCCATTACATTTCCATTGATTGTATTTCTAAGCCAAAGTTTCTCTCTTCCCTGTACAGAGTCAGGGTGCCTTGTTCTCACAGCAGCTTTCTCTAAGGAGGTGGAATGTATGCTTCTCCACACAAACATCAGCTCTGAGTTGCCTTTTCACCTCTGGTGAAAAGGAAAAAATATCTTTTTATGACCATTAAATCACAACAAATACAAAATATCTAGAATATGTGAAATTAACATATTATCCCAAAGAGAAATGAAAAGGCCTCTTCCCTTAATTTACCCTAGCTGTGTGCTTTCCTTAATAACATCCTCGGCACAGCACTAGCCTGTGGACCTCCTGATAGACCAGGACTTGATTTGAAATGGAAGTTCTTCCTTCATTTTTACAGGTAAATAAAGTGTCAGATAGAAAATAATTTTTATGTACAATTAATGGCTACTTATTAGTGCTCTACTAAGTCAGCTATTTGACAGAGGCAGTACAGTCTGGTGGTCAAGGACATGGCTCTGGAGCTACGCACTCTGCCACTTGCTGGTTGTGTGAATCTGGAAAGGTTGCTTTACCTCTCTGAGCCTCAATTCCCCCATTTGGAAAATCCAGATCATTACAGTACCTACCCTCAGAGAGCTGTTACAAAGATTGCATGAAATATGGGTAAAGCACCCATAAGGCCTGGTCAAACAACAGTGGTTAATAAATAAAAGAGTAACGACGCTGGGTGTGGTGGCTCACACCTGTAATCCCAGCACTTTGGGAGGTCAAGGCAGGTGGATCACAAGGTCAGGAGTTCGAGACCAGCCTGATCAACATGGTGAAACCCTGTCTCTACTAAAAATACAAAAATTAGCCGGGTGTGGTGGCGGGCACCTGTAATCCCAGCTACTCGGGAGGCTGAGGCAGGAGAATAGCTGGAACCTGGGAGGTGGAGGTGGCAGTGAACTGTGATCACGGCATTACACTCCAGCCTGGATGACAAAAGTGAAACTCCATCTCAAAATACATAAATAAAATAAAAGACTTAATTATAAATGGATAACTGAAAGGCACTTAACAAATAGATCTGGTTTCTTTACAGGTCTTCAAATTCTTTTAAATATTAAAAACATGCTACTGATGGATTTTTTTTTTTTTTGGGACAGAGTTTCACTCTTGTTGCCCAGACTGGAGTGTAATGGCACAATCTTGGCTCACTGCAACCTCGCCTCTCTCAAGTGATTCTCCTGTCTCAGCCTCCTGAGTAGCTGGGATTATAGGTATGCGCCACCATGGCCAGCTAATGTATTTTTAGTAGAGATGGGGTTTCTCCATGTTGGTCAGGCTGGTCTTGAACTCCTGACCTCAGGTGATCCGCTCGCCTCGGTCTCCCCAGACGTTGGGGTTACAGGCGTGAGCCACCGTGCCCAGCCTATTGATGGATTTTTAACAACATGCATGGGATCAGTGCATTTGCTAGTATGTTATCAAGGAAAAAAATGAGTTTGGTCTTTCATTTCTACAGTCTATCTATTACTATGTCTATCTTGCCCTACAGAATCACCCTATAAATTGATGAAATTTTAAATTACAGATAAAAAAATGGAGAAATTTTATTTCACATATTTAGCATTTAAATGTTAAAGCACAGCCCTGATTTTCCAGAAGCAAATCCTTTCCTTGTCCTTAATTATAAAAATAGAAATCGTTCACATCAGTTTCTTGAATTAAGCATATTTCTAATGCACATTATCAACACTGAACTTATTGCAGATACTGTAAGACTCAAGAACAAGTCAAATACTAACATCTGGGCAAAAATAACCTGTACTTGTTTAGAGAAAACACATGAGTAATGCTACTGAACACACAGTCTGTACCTTGTGCAGCACTGAAATTAGAAGACGGTGTTGGTGTGATTATCCCAAAATTAAAGCCAGTCCTAACAAGTAGAAAAAGAGAAATTAAAAAGGAACAAACCAAGGCACAATATTACCCTCTTAATATTCCATTTTATCATTCATTCATACAAACCGCCCTCAGGAATTTACAATCTAGAAGATAAACGACAACAGAGTCAAAGCACCTATCTTAGAAGCAGTAAGGCGACTCTACGATCTCTAAGCAGAGAGAAGCAGTTTGTGGGTGAGATACGATATGGATAGCAGTTGAGAGCCCCTTGAGGGATGGCTGGGCTTTCTGTAGCAGAAGTTTGTGTGGGGACTTCTTGCAAGATGAGCAAAGCTGCAGCAGTAGAGAAACATGACAAATGTGCATGTGGGAATAGTGGCCGGAGCAGATGGTCTGTTAAGTGAGAGGACAGAAGGAAGGTCTGGCGAGACAAAAGCACTTAGACTAGGAAGAGCCTCTCAGAACCCCTCCAAAACCAACAAGCATGTCAGAGAGTCCCACACTGCTAGGGAAAACAATGGATACAATGAAACAGAAGCCCTATCTCAGTCATTCTGACAGAACTGAGTTTTAGGGCTAGGAAAATCTGGTTCAAAAACTTTCTGACTCCTTTCACCATCTCCTCTCTCCTTCTGTACGTTTTCTTTACACTGTAAGTGAAGACACCATAGCTAAGGAAGAACATCCCACGCCAGTGTGAATCAGAACAGATTATTCACTGTGATAAAATCTCAGGCCAGGCATGGTGGCTCACATCTGTAATCCCAGCATTTTGAGAGGCTGAGGCAGGTGAATCCTTTGAGCCCAGGAGTTTGAGACCAGCCTGGGCAACATAGTGAAACCCTGTTTCTCAAAAAAAAAAACAAAAAAAACCCCAAAACCAAACAAAAACAACAAAAACCCCCAAAAACTAAAACCCAAAAATTAAAAAAAAAAAAATCAGCCAGCTGTGGTCCCAGTAGTCCCAGTTATCAGGGGGGCTAATCAATCCTGGAGGCGGAGGTTGTAGTTAGCCACGATTGTGCCACTGTACTTTTTTTTTTTTGGGGGGGGGTGACAGAATCTTGCTCTGTCACACACACACACACACACACACACACACACTTCAAATGGCAGATTTTAAACTAGCTTTAAAATGTAAGAGACCAAGCACATCAAATATACTAAATAATGTATTAACTTAGACACTTTTGCCCATCATATTAAAAATAAAACAAAACACAACATTTCTTTGTGAAGAAATTTTATCTAACAGTGTCAAGCCCTTGATTCAATGACCCTACCTTTTCTGGGTTATTTTAAAAATGGGAAGAGGGCCAGGCGCAGTGGCTCACGCCTACAATCCCACCACTTTGGGAGGCTGAGGCGGGTGGATCACTTGAGGCCAGGAGTTCAAGACCAGTCTGGCCAACATGAAAAAACCCCATCTCTATTAAAACACAAAAATTAGCTGGGCGTGGTGGTACACACCTGTAATCCCAGCTACTTGGGAGGGTGGGGCAAGAGAATCACTTGAACCCGGGAGGTGAAGACTACAGTGAGCCAAGATCTCACCACTGTGCTCCAACCAGGGTGATGGAGTGAGACTGCCTCAAAATCAAAAAAAGAAAAAAAGAAAAAAAAAAAAGAAAGAAGAATATCATTTCATGGAAGTAAATACTGATTATTAGCCATCTGTAAAGGATGTAATAATTCTTGGCATTGACCTTCTCTTTAAAATTTGCTTCAAATTACCTTTGGGAAATATAAAACATAATGATTTATAATAAAGAAAAAAATATACATGTTACTTTCCCCCTCAAATAATATTCTAATACCCTCTTTTCTCCTTAGGCTGAAGGACACCCAATATATTAAAATCAGGAAAAAGAGACTGGTTAACATGATCCCAGTTACAAAAGCATAAACTGAAGAACTTAAGAGGCTTTTCTAATGGAACTGAATGCACAATACTTCAATGGCAAAAAATCCTTTTGACACATTTTGATCTCAGTTCCACAGAGTCTAACCCCATCACTGCAGGGAAGAGAATGCTTCAGCAGCTCACACAGGTTTCAACATGAGTGCTCGTAGCACAGAGAACAGGCACCTTAACAAAGGCTCATCTTGAAATGAGGTTTAGAAGATTCTTTCATTTTTTAAAAACAATTCAACTTTACAAGTATAGCCATCGTTGTTTTTTTAAAATTAGAAATGGAAACAGATTCCTCCACATCTATATAAAATCTCAAATTTCAAATGCCTATTATCTATTGTCTTTCATTACATTCTCTAAGAAGTTCAGTGTGTGTGTGTGTGTATATATATATATATATATATATATTTTTTTTTTTTTTTTTTTTGAGACGGAGTCTCACTCTGTCACCCAGGCTGGAGTGCAGTGGTGCGATCTCGGCTCACTGCAAGCTCTGCCACCCGGGTTCACCATTCTTCTGCCTCAGCCTTCCCAGTAGCTGGGACTATAGCCCAGCTAATTTTTTGTATTTTTAGTAGAGACAGGGTTTCACCGTGTTAGCCAGGATGGTCTCCATCTGCTGAAATTGTGATCCTCCTGCCTCTGCCTCCCAAAGTGCTGGGATTATAGGCGTGAGTCACCGTGCTTTTTTTTTGTTTTTTTTTTGAAGATGGGGTTTCACTCTGTTGTAACCTCGAACTCCTGGGCTCGAGGGATCCTCCCACCTCAGCCTCCCAAGTGGCTGGGACTATAGGAGTGAACCACCGCACCTGGTTAATTTTTCAATTTTTTTGTAGAGATGAGGTCTCGCATTTTGCCCAGGTCAGTCTCCAATTTCTGGCCTCAAGCAATTCCCCCACCTTGGCCTCCCAAAGCACTAGGATTATAGGCATGAGCCATCATGTTTGTCCAGCAAAGCCAATTTGAATGTCACATCTAGTCCCCAAAATGGTGTCAGAATGGAAACACCTCAGTGTGACAAACTAAATGAACTACAGAATTTAGCAGACTCACTACCCAAAGAAAATGAGGCTTAGGCTAAAAAACAAAACAGATACACAAATATGTAACAAATATGTATTAACTTGAATTGCAAAGGGAAAACTGATTTACATGAGAACATTAAGCTACTGCCACTACCATCAGATGTATTACTGCCGTGGTAAGAACTCTGGGTTCATACACATTTAATAAGTATATAAATATATCTACAATTGTAAGATTTGGGGAAGCTAATTGTTAGTAATCTGCCATAAAACTTAAGTTCATTACTGACCCTGATGAAGAAAATGAGAAAGGCTTGCTGAACTGCCCAGAAGCGGATGGAGTCGAAGTCACAGTTGTTTCTATCTTGGCTGTCCCTGAAATTATGGAGGAAAAAAAAAAAAAAAAGAATATTACAAAAAGACAGAAGCACTGTTCCAGGGTATAATTCCCTGTAGCTCAGCCTGTGTGGTGCTGCTTCGCACTGCATGTGCCTTCTGTGACACGTCAGTGGCCATGGGGAGTGAGCACATTGCCTCACTTGTGCTCGAGGTCTCTGAAATTGCTCTGTGGCTCTGTCAATATTAATTCCAGTCTAAGGCGTGCCATCCTCTCATTTACAGAAAATATATCAAGATAATTCCAGTACAGTTTAAATGTATAATTTTAAAAGTACATTCTTATATATTTCAATGGTAGGAGAAAATGCTTATAATGTGAGGCTAACCCCCCTCCCCACAAAAGTAAATAAAACTATATATAATGTAGCTTTATAATTATTTGAAATTAATCTATGCTGAAGGACAAAAGTCCAAAAGAGAAATAGGTTCATAAGCTAAATATTTGTGAGTAGTGACTTTAAGGCTGTTTACTTCTATATACATTTCTGCATTTTCCATAGATTTTGTTGGTATTTAGCAAATAATCGTGCTCTTTTTTTAAAATTATAGATGTAAGACATGATTGCTATAATATAGAGACATGCAAGAAGGTTAAAAGTGCAATCCATCATTCTACCCATGTTCAATTTCACTCTAACTACTTACTTAGAGTTTGGGGACAAACTTCAGTCTTTTCCCTGCTGCTCTACTTTATTTATTTATTTATTTAGAGACAGAGTCTCGCTCTGTTTCCCAGCCTGGAGTGCAGTGGCGCAATCTTGGCTCACTGCAATCTCCGCCTCCCAGGTTCAAGCGATTCTCCTGCCTCAGCCTCCCAAGCAGCTGGAACTATAGGCATGCACCACCATGCCCAGCTAATTTTTGTACTTTTTTTTTTTTTTTTTAGTAGAGACAGGGTTTCATCATGTTGGCCAGGCTGGTCTCAAATTCCTGACCTCAGGTGATCCGCCCGTCTTGGCCTCCCAAAGTGCTAGGATTACAGGCATGAGCTACCACGCCCAGCCTTGCTCCACTTTAAAAGGGGGAAAGGGGAGAGGAAAACTGTATTTAAAAAGCCCAAATCAAATGAAACTAAACCAAACAACAAGAAAAAAAAATCCTTCTAAAATAAACAAACACAGGGTAGATAGTAGTACAAATATTTTTAAAACTACTGGTATATGATGTAAAGTGTATGGGATGAAAAATCACAATCTAAATCATCAGAGTACTAGTTAAATTTAATAGGGTATAACTACACAGTGAGGTTGTGGACAGCTCTTAAAATGAGTAAGGTGGATCTGTATCATACCTGGAGAGACAAAGACATTTATTGTAAGAGGGGGCAGAGAAGGGGAAATAAGTTACAAAATCAATATATATAGGATATGTAGTACATAGGATATTTTTCTTTAAAAAACAATGAAGTAACCTCAAGAGATATACATGAAATCATGATCTCTGGAATACAGAATCTATATGGCAGCTTTCACACTCTACATTATATATCTCTACACCATAGACTTTTTCTGGACATGTAATAGTTTTACAACCAGAAAAACAATGAAGGCATTTCCATTATTAATTAGTAAGAGAACTGTTCTCTAGAGGTTTTAGAAATGATCTTTTTCAAAAAGAAACTTATTGCAAACTCTTAAATAGCACCTTTCAGGGAAGTTTTCCTACCAAAAGAAAAAAGTTCTTTTCTAAACCTTGATTACCTGGCAAGTGAAAACAGAAGTGAACACCTCATAATGACAGAGAGGACTTCATGATCAGCATTGAATGGTGAATCTCCGAAATTTCTTGCAAGTCACACTACTTGCCTAGACATGCATAAAGCAAAGTTCCTTAGGTTTCTTGGATTCTAACTCCAAGAGTGACAAAAACCTCTCCAATGAAGCAGTTGAAAAAAGAGTATATGATCTTTCAAAACTTTTTTGTAAAATATTCAAGTCTTTGACAATTCCACTATAAAATTTTCCTTTTAACATAAAGCTTTAGGCCCCAGTCGAGAAGTGCTAGATACCTCCTTCTCATGTGAGGCGTACATGATACTAACTGTGGTTCCATATCAATCCGAATTCTAGAATACAACTCTGGCTTATGCAATAATGGCTTTCTTCTGCAAGGAATAGCTACTAAAGGTAAACCCAGTATCCAATCACAAAGTTTGGGATTACAGAGAAAGTCAGAATGATTGCATGACTGAGATTATGAGAGGCAGACTGCTAATGTATGAAGCTCAATTTCCTTTTTTTTTTCTTTTTTTGAGACGGAGTCTCACTCTGTCGCCCAGGCTGGAGTGCAGTGGCCGGATCTCAGCTCACTGCAAGCTCCGCCTCCCGGGTTTACGCCATTCTCCTGCCTCAGCCTCCCGAGTAGCTGGGACTACAGGTGCCCGCCACCTCGCCCGGCTAGTTTTTTGTATTTTTTTTAGTAGAGAGGAGGGGGTTTCACCGTGTTAGCCGGGATGGTCTCGATCTCCTGACCTCGTGATCCGCCCGTCTCGGCCTCCCAAAGTGCTGGGATTACAGGCTTGAGCCAACGCGCCCGGCCAAGTTTTTGTATTTTTTAGTAGAGACGGAGTTTCACCGTGTTAGCCAGGATGGTCTCGATCTCCTGACCTCGTGATCCACCCGTCTCGGCCTCCCAAAGTGCTGGGATTACAGGTGTGAGCCACCACGCCCGGCCTGAAGTTCAATTTCTAACAGAATTTGCTTGAAGGCCCACTTAAGAGCATGACTGAAACAAACGCCAGAATCCATCCAGAGTGTTGTAAAAATTCAGTACTGCAGACAGCACAAGACCCTTGCAGCAGGAAGTAATACATACCAAATTAAGTAGCCTATAATAAAGGAGCCAACAAAAGGGGACACTGAGGAAGACCCACATTCTGCATCAAGTTGGTTTGGGCAATGACACTTGGACAAAGTGTCTGGTCAAAACACTCATGGTTACTGTGAAAACCAAATTAAGAATAATTATGTTTGAGTGAGTGTAGGAGAAGTTATGTGAAGCCATAAAATCTCATAATAGGGACTCATTATATACACTGAGATCTTACAAATCTGTTTTACTTTCTCTACCTTACAGGTTTTTGAATTGGCACTGTGGACCAACAGAATTTTTAATTCCTTTGAGTGGAAGAAATAGCGTTTAGCATTTTGATCCATTCCGCTCTCAACTGTGATCATCCAGCAAGGAAGAAAAATATAATACTATTGCTCCATTTTAGGAAAAGAATTTAAAGGGAGGTTTTTCTCCTATTGCTCTATCATCTTTCAAACTAACCTCAAAATTTCAGAAGTCTACATAGCCACTGAAGGGCATACTAATTTTCTAGAAATTCTTCATTAGCTGAATGAAGTCTTTCAAATATGATCTCTTGTCTATAGTCATACTACCCTAAATGCTCCCAATCTCATCAAATGTGACTCCTGTTTCCTATGGCAACTGTTTCAGTGATCTAGAACAATAACCCCTATTGTGAAGTGCTTCTTTCACCTTTATTTTCAAGAAAACAAAAATGTAAACTGACCTGAAGCTTTGTCACCAGATGGTAACTGACCGGATACTGGTGTAGGCCCAGATGGCTTAAGGGAATTTATTAGAGACCCCTATAACAGAATACAAGCAAAATGTTCATGTTAAACCACTAACCATCCTTTGTAACAAAGAAATATGCAAAATGTAAACATAAAAATGTAACTTAAAATAAGCAAGCACACTTTTAGTTAAATTACCAAAAAGAAAAAGAAAGGAAACAAAAAAAAAGGTCTCAATTTAAGTTAACCATGTGTAAGATCATATTAAAGGATGAAAACAGGCTAGGTGTGGTGGCTCATGCCTGTAATCCCAGCACTTTAGGAAGCCAAGGCAGGCAGATCACAAGGTCAGGAGATCGAGACCATCCTGGCTAACATGGTGAAACGCCGTCTCTACTAAAAATACAAAAAATTAGCCAGGCGTGGTGGCAGGCGCCTGTAGTCCCAGCTACTCAGGAGGCTGAGGCAGGAGAATGGCATGAACCCGGGAGGCGGAGCTTGCAGTGAGCCGAGATCATACCACTGCACTCCAGCCTGGGTGACAGAGCGAGCCTCCATCTCTAAATAAATAAATAAATAAATAAATAAATAAAGGATGAAAACAGAAATACTCTGCAAGCTCCAAGAAGGCAGTCACACTGGCCTAGTTCACGGCTATCTTCCCAGTGCCTAGCACAGTGCTTAGCACATCAAAAGCACTTGAATATTAGGTAGACAAATTAACGAAGGAGTAAATGAATAAAATTGTTCTAGCTCTCAAAGCATGTACAATAAGGTTAAAAGCAAAACTGTTTGACTTATCCATCTCCAGTCAATGTTCCTTCACTCATCATGATTTATGCCTTATCATGTGTTTTCCATGGTGAACACAAATACCTCCAGAAGAAAGATCAAATGCTAAATGCTTAAATGCCATTTTAAGTTATGGTAAACTAAGGAACAGAGGCAAGTTTGAGAACTTACAATAGGCAGGCTCTGATACCCAGTCTCAAATTCTGATCCCTAACACAAACTACTCATAATCAGAGACAGACGTAAGAGTAGCAGAGAAACCACAATTTCCTAGGAAGAGTTTCAGCACTAGCCTGACTGACCTTCTAACCATCCCCTATCACTTTTTTCTGGATTGTTTAACTGTTTGCAATATCACCGATTTTTCTAAGGGACAATGTTTATCAGGCAAAAGCTTCAAGCTAGACAAGCTAGACATAATATCACTAAAAATATGTAAACTCTGACAAACAGGGATTGCAGGAGAAAACCAGATAACCTACACCCCAGACACTGGTACTATAAAGTGAGTAATGAAACAAGCAATGGACAGGAGGAAGTCAGAAGTCTTGGGACCCAGCTCTGGTTCCACCATTTACTAATCATGAGAGTTTGCATTAGTCACTCAATCCTAGGCTGTGTCACCAGTGAGATATATCTAAACACCTATCCTCCCACTGTACATGGTTGTTGTATGGATTAACTGAGATAATGTGAAAGTAAACTGCAAAGCAAAATACCTCATATAAAAATGTATGGTATTAGAATTATGACCCCAAACTACTAGGTACAGAATGTTAAATGGCCTATGAAGACAATATCAGGTTCTGACTGACCTATTCTGATTAACAGCCAGGTTAAGACTGGCATAAATTGTAGGGAAAGGATTATGGGCCTTTATTAGACTTATAGTTCATTTAAACAAAGTCAAGACTTAAAAACAGTACGGTCTTCACTTACAAAGGCAGACGCAGCATGAATGTTAAAAGTAAAACTCAGGCTGAGTACGGTGGCTCACACCTGTAATCCCAGCACTTTGGGAGGCCGAGGCAGATGGATCAACCTGAAGTCAGGAGTTAGAGACTAGCCTGGCCAACGTGGTGATACCCCTCTCTACCAAAAATACAAAAATTGGCTGGGCGTGGTGGTGGGTGCCTGTAATCCCAGCTACTCAGAAGGCTGAGCCACTAGAATCACTTAAGCCAGGGAGGCAGAGGTTGTGGTGAGCCAAGATCACACCACCGCACTCCAGCCTGGGCGACAGAGCGAGACTCTGTCTCAAAAAAAAAAAAAAAAAGGTAAAAATCAGTAAGTTACCTGCTTGGCTTGGTTAGCGGCCACTGGGGTCAACACTGGGTGAGGTGTTTTGGCTGTGGAGTAGGGCACTGAAGAACTGAAAAACACACAAAGCATATACTCAGAGAAAGGCATGACTAGGTAAAAATCACATTCATTCTCAAGCCAACCTTCTGTCCAATATACGATACCAGTTTTGGGTAGGATACAGCTGTGTGGGACCCCAATCCAACTGATTTGACATTTTTTTGAAGAATAAATTTTAAAAATGAACTTTGGGTTTTTAGCATGAAAGGCAAAACAGTGGCCTTAAAACTTATTTCCTTTCTGCAATTCTAAGAAAAAAATTAGTAACCATTCAGAACTAGATCTTTTTGTTATCCAGAGTATAAGCCCTCCTCCTCCCTGGCCCTTCCCCGTACTGTAGACCACATGAGGAATTCCTGATTCTCTAACCCAAGCCGGCTCTATGGGAAGCATTCTCACTGCTACCTATGCATCCAATTCGCTGCTACCCCAAAGGTGCTATCTAAAGAGATCTTAGCTTCTCACAGCAGCTATCCCCAGGGCTCACCAGGTCAGCATTCAAGGGATTCAAATGTACCACTGTTACATTCCCAACCTGTGTCTTTGCTACAGCATGAAAAGTATACCCCTATTCACAGAAAGAGCTCTCATCACCTTTTGTTAACTCTGAAGTAGGTGAATACTGTATGTGAGGAACTGTTATTTCAATAACTAGTGTTCACATAAGGGAAAACTACCTGTTAGTGCAAACATACACAAAAGTTCTTAGCTCCTAGGGGTAATTTTTTCTTTTTTTTTTTTTTTTTTTTTTTTGAGGCCAGATCTCACTCTGTCCTTAGACTGGAGTGCAGTGGCCGGATCTCACGGCTCACTTGCAAAACTCACGCCTCCAATTTTGCTTATTCTCCTGCCTCAGCCTCCCAGTGGCTGGGTTTCCCCAGGTGCCACCTGCGCTTCGTTTTTTTGTATTTTTAGTAGAGTGTGAGGGTTTCACCCGTGTTAGCCAGGATGGTCTCGATCTCCTGATATTCGTGATCCGTATATCTCACCGGCCTCCCCAGTACTAGGATTACAGGCTTGAGGCCGCAGCGCCCGGCCTAGGGGTAATTTTTTCAATCACTTTATCTGTTGTCAGCCCAGCGCTACTCTGACTGGTATATATAGCAGTAGTTGCAGGACTTGGTTATTTTTCAGAACTCCCCTAGATTTAGGGAGGATTCATATTTTTCATCAAAAAATTAACTTAGGGCCGGGCGCGGTGGCTCAAGCCTGTAATCCCAGCACTTTGGGAGGCCGAGACGGGTGGATCACGAGGTCAGGAGATCGAGACCATCCTGGCTAACATGGTGAAACCCCGTCTCTACTAAAAAAATACAAAAAACTAGCCGGGCGAGGTGGCGGGCGCCTGTAGTCCCAGCTACTCGGGAGGCTGAGGCAGGAGAATGGCGTGAACCCAGGAGGCGGAGCTTGCAGTGAGCTGAGATCCGGCCACTGCGCTCCAGCCTGGGCGACAGAGCGAGACTCCGTCTCAAAAAAAAAAAAAAAAAAAAATTAACTTAGAAGATAAAAGGTCAGTGCCTTACAGAAGAAAATTATCAAACTTAAAAAACCTTACAAGCACACTGAGATTCTCCACTGGAAAAACACGGGAACCTTCCTAAACAGACTTTGATTTAGAGAGAAGGAAAAAACGAACTTATTTTCAATGAAACAAAACCCGTTTCATGCTTCTGCTGAAGCCAGGAGCAGCCATAAATATGCATCTCTCTGGAGAAACACATCCCTGTTCCCCTGAGATAGTTTACCAACCAGGCAATATAGGTACAGCGTTCCCCCCTCACCTCTGCCGAATCTATACCAGAGGAAAAGAATGTGTGAGTGAGACTGCTGGGCCCTGAGCAATACCTGGGCAGACACAGGAGACTTGCCTAGAGAAGAGGCTGGAGCTCACAAGGATCACAAGGGAAAGGAAACTCTTGTATGCTTTCTCAAAGACAAACAAATCAGAAATAAAAATAAAAGCAGCAATTTATCCAAATTTTAGAAATTTTTTTATAGCCAAAATTCAGTTGTGACATGATAGTAAATTATGCACAAATAAGACTGAGTGTAATTATTGTTCTATTTACTTGTGATAATGCTATGTATCTCCTGGGTATCCTAAATCCCCAAATACACAAAATTAGGATTCACAATACCTACACACCATGTGACACCCCTGCAGAGAAATGCTGTTCAGTGCAATCAGCCAGTAAACCAACTAACAAATCAGATCCAAGAAATCTCTATCAAGATCCAAGACAGCAAACAGAAACAAACAGTATACTCTCAAACAAATATGTTCAACCGTTTGTGCATGATCATGAACCAAAGCAATGGAAATCAATAGCCAGAAATGATCAAGGGATAGAAAAGCCAAATTCAGAAGTACCCATATTTTAGATGACTTTATTCTACTTTTTAGCAATATGGAGCTGAAAAATACCAGAAATTCATCTTGATATTCTTTGTTCTACACATGAAAAGCAAAATCAAAGGACTATAAGAAGAAAATGGTGCCGTAACAGAGCCCCAAAGAGACATCTCTTTACTGAGGAGGTCTACAAACGACATTGACATTTCCCGCAACACTAAAGCTCCTGCTTCAGAAATGAGGGACAGAGGCACAGGTCACTAAGAGTTTGGAAACTTGGGTTCTTGGAGAAAAATAAAACACAGAAAAGTCATTTTTTTCTGATTTCGGCCACACATTACCAGCACTACATGCCAACACAGGCAGACAAATGCACACATGTTCTATGGATTTGTACTCTACACACAATAATAAAGTTGGGTTGTGAAGCATTAAAATGTCACCTAGGACCTTTGCTATTGGTCCCTTCAACTTTAATGAACTTCAACAAGGTAAATACTCATCCCATTGTTGTGAAAAGCCTCAACTCCGTGTAACGTATTTCAGGATTTTAAAAAGCATAAAAAAACGAGAGACCTGATTATATTTTATTTTGGTAAATCTTAATCACTATTACATGTATCTTTTCATATATACTCATGTATGAGAGAGTGGAACTTATCAAGAGTAACTGAAGAAACAAAGAAATCAACAGGAAAAAAGAATGAAAATAATAGAAGATACTGAAAACAAACACTCCATATTCAATTCTTGGGAGTTTTTGACATCTGTCGATGGAAATATAACTGCCAACTATTTTCTCCATTGGTAAATTTAATGTCTTCATAGACACATTCTTTAAAATAGTATCCAAAAGTTTGTTAAAGCAAATTGTATTTCCTGCATGAATGTTTAGATGCTAAGTAACTTAAATAATGTAAGACGCAACTACATTACAGCTTTGAAAAAACCCACATTAAATACGAAAAAACAGGCCAGGCGCAATGGCTCATGCCTGCAATCCCAGCACTTTGGGTGGCCGAGGTGGGTGGATCACTTGAGGTCAGGAGTTCGAGACCAGACTGGCCAAAAAGGTGAAACTCCGTCTCTACTAAAAATACAGAAAAATTAGCCAGGTGTGGCAGCAGGCACCTGTAGTCCCAGCTACTTGGGAGGCTGAGGCATGAGAACTGCTTGAACCCAGGAGGCAGAGGTTGCAGTGAGCCAAGATTGTGCCACTGCACTCCAGCCTGAGTGACAGAGCGAGACTCCATCTCAAAAAAAAAAAAAAAAAAAAGAGGCCGGGTGCTGTGTCTCACACCTGTAATCCCAGCACTTTGGGAGGCGGAGGTGGGTGGATCATCTGAGGTCAGGAATTCGAAACCAGCCAGGCCAACATGGTTAAACCCCATCTCTACTAAAAATACAAAAATTAGCCAGGTGTGTGGTGCATACCTGTAATCCCAGCTACTCAGGAGGCTGAGGCAGGAGAATCGCTTGAACCCGAGAGGCGGAGGTTGAAGTGAGCTGAGATCGCGTCACTGCACTCCAGCCTGGGTGACAGAGCGAGACTCCCGTCTCAAAAAAAAAAAAAAAAAAAAAAGGAATAGTGTAAGAAGAATTTTTAATGACATGGGAAATGTAAATAATTAGATTTCATGATTAAGCTGAAAAGGTTACAAATTTATAAAGCAGCATGCATCCAAATTTTTCTCTAACAAGAAACATTTTAATAAAATAAAGACGAAAAAATGTGTAAATAACAATCATATATTTGTGGTGGGAATAAAGGTGATTTTAATTTTGTTCTTTTTAACTATCTTTTTTATATCTATAACAAATATTTGTAATAAGAAAAACAAAAAGATTAAAGTTCCTTTCAAGTTTCTGGTCATTACTAGAGTTATTTTTAAAGTAGAGGGACATCTTTAAATCGGTGAAAGAAAAAAAACTATCAATCTAGAATTCTTTACCCTGTGAAAATATCTTTCAAAAACAAAGGTGAAATAAAGACTTTTGCAGACATACAAAAGCTAAAAGAATTCAGATGTGAACCTCAAGAAACATTAAAGGAAGTCCTTTGAGCAGAAGAAAAATTATTCCAGATGGCAAGCTGGGACCAGACATAGGAATGAAGAACCTGGAAATGATAACTATATGTATAAACACGAAAACATTATTCTTCTTATTTAAATGTATTTAAAAGACAGTCGGCCGGCTGCGGTGCCTCACGCCTGTAATCCCAGCACTTTGGGAGGCCGAGGCAGGCGGATCACCTGAGGTCAGGAGTTCCGAGACCAGCCTGGCCAACATGGCGAAACCCTGTCTCTACCAAAAATACAAAAATTAGCTGGGTGTGATGGTGGGCGCCTGTAATCCCAGCTGAGGCAGGAAAATCACTTGAACCCGGGAGGCAGAGGTTGCAGTGAGCTGAGATCGCACCACTGCACTCCAGCCTTGGCGACAGAACAAGAATCCGTCTGAGGGGCAGTGGGGAGGAAAGATAGTCAACTGTTTATAACAATGTATCATGAGGTTTATAGTACAAGTGGAAGTAAAATGTACAATAGCATAAAGGTGGTGAAGGGAGAAAATAGAATACTGCTGTCAGATTCTTACACTATTCTTTAGTAATGTAACATCACTTGAAGACAGTCTGTGATAAGTTGAGGATGTATACTATAAACCCTAATATAAGCACCTTAAATAACACCAAGTTATAGCCAATAAGTCAACAAAAAAGTTAAAATAGAGTCATAAAGATATTTAACCCAAAAGAAGCCAGAAAAACAAAAACTGAACAATAAACAGATGGGATAAATAGAAACAAATAGCTATATAACAGATTTAAACCCAAACATGTCAATAATTACACTTAAGGTAAATGATCTAATCACTCCAACTAAAAGTCATAGATGGTCAAGATTTAAAAAAGCAAGCTAGGGCCACTATATACTGTCTACAGCCATGGTCCCCAACCTTTTTGGCACCAGGGACCAGTTTTGTGAAAGACAAGTTTTTCCACAGATGGACAGCAGAGGGGGATGGTTTCAGGATGAAACTGTTTCACCTCAGATCATCAGGCTATAATTTTATATTTTATTGTTAGATTATCATAAGGAGCATGCAATCTAGATCCTTTGCATGTGCAATTCACAATAGGGCTCATGTTCCTATGAGAATCCAAAGCTGCCGCTGATCTGACAGGAGGTGGAGCTCAGGTGGCAATGCTCGCTCGCCTGCCGCTCACCTTCTGCTGCGTGGCCCGGTTCCTAAGAGGCCACAGACCGGTATTGGTCTGCAGCCCAGGGCTGGGGACCCCTAGTCTATAAGAAATCCATTTTATTTTTTAAAATTATTTTTGTTTCTTGTGGTAAAATACACTTAACAAAATTTGCCATCTTAAAAGTAACCATTTTTAACTGTACATGTAGTTCAGTGGTATTAAGTACATTCACATTGTTGTGCTACAAGAAATCCATTTTAAATATAAAGACAAAATAAATTGAAATAAAAGGATGGAAAAGATACGTTGTAGTGCTGGGACAACTGGATATCCACATTCAAAACAATGAAGTTGGATCTCTACTTCACACCATTTACAAAAATTAACTCCAAATGGATCAGATACCTAGATATAAGAGCTAAAACCACACAACTCTTCAAAGAAAACATCGGTGTAAATCTTTATGACCTTGGATTAGGCAACAGTTTCTTACATGTGACACCTAAAGCACAAGAAACAAGAGAAAAAATAAACTGTACTAAATTTTTGTGTCAAAGGACACATCAAGAAAGTGAAAAACAACTCAAAGAATGGGAGAAAATATTTGCAAATCATATGCCTGATGAGAGACTTGAATACAGATTATATAGAGAAACTTATAGCTCAAAAATAAAAAGACAACCTAATTTTAAAAAGGGGCAAAGGAGCTAAATAGATATTTCTCCAAAGAAGATACAAGTGGCCAATAAGCACATGAAAAGATGCCATTAGGGAAATGCTGTCTCACACCGATAGTGTGAGATACCATTTTACACCGCTAGGATGGCTATAATAAAAAAGATAGTCAATAATGAGTGTTGGTGAGGATGTGGAGAAACTCCAACCCCCAAACATTACTGTTGGGAATGAAAAATGGTGCGGCACCTCTGCAAACCAGTTTGAGCTATGTGATCCAGCGATTCCACTCCTACATATATACCCAATAGAACTGAAAGCAGGGACTCAAACAGACACTGTCCACCAACAGTCTTCCCTGACCTCCTCCCCCAGCATTCTTCCTCTTGCTTCCTCTACTCTCGTCACCAGAGGTCCCTCCTGGCTCCCTCTTCAACTTGTAGACACGCTCCTGCTACAGGCCCTGTGCTTGGAGCTTTCTTCCGAGATATTAATGAGACCTGCTGTCTGGACTTGCTCTCTTCATTCAAAGGTCACCTTCCCGAGGAGGTCTTCCCTGGCCACCCTATTTAAAATTATAACCCATGTTCAGACAATAGTCTCTAACCCTTTTCCCTGCTTTAATTTTCTGCCTCACACCATATCACCATCCAATATATTATATATTTTACTTATTTATTTTGATTATTGTTTGTCTCTTCAATCATCAGTCTGTTAGTTTTTTTGGTCTATTTTGTTAACAACAAAACAGGTAGTTTATCTCCAGCACCTAAGAATAGTGTGTGGCATACAACAAATGCTCATTAAGTATTTGTTGAAAGAATGAATAAATGAATGAATGCACACAAAATAAGTGTGTGTGTAACTGGCAGTTTCCTGGCTGTCTTCTTGGTTGCTATGTCTTACTCAACTTCCCTATTTCTAGTAGCCAGGGCAGTATCATGCTCACAGCAGATGCTGTGTAAGAATCTGCTGAACCAAGCGATGGAGCACTGCAAAGGAATCTGAATAGTTGTGGGTTGGCGCCAGATAAACACTCTTACAACAAACTGAATGGATAAGGCCAGTGAACATAAAATACACCAATGGCAGAAATATGTAAGCTCAGCCTACGATAAATTTTCTGTAAGATATCATTGAGAAAAAGCTAACTGCAAAATTAAATACTTAAAATACACTTAGGAAACTGTTTAAAAGAATCTGTTCCATGAGAGCTGGTTGAAAATAATTTTAAAAATAAAACATAAAAGAATCTGAAAGCAAGTCATTTTACAATGAACATATTGTCTCAATCTTTCCTGGGGAGGGGTGGCAGTAAATACCAATTTTCACTTTTCAATTTATGTTTGAGTAGAGTATACCTATTATTGAATAAATGATTATTGAAAAGGAATGCTTCTACACTTCAGGCACCATGCTGGGCACACACATGAAATAATTATACCAGAGTTCAATTCTGTGGAGAATGGAACAAAGTTTCTTCAAGATTTCTTAAGTCGTCTGAGATTTTTTCTTGTCAGAAAGAGTAGACTCAAAATTACTCCTTGAACAAAGCCTTCATCAAAGATCAGCCCATATGAACCATTTAGGGAAATGAAGCTTGAGAAAAGGAGAAGTGGAATCTCCAAAAGGTGCTTCTCATACATGGTTAGCACCTAATATATCTCGGAAATACCAGACAATACTTCCTGTACCATATGCTGAATTTTCCCATCTTACGTAACATTCTGCCTTTCAGTGGCTTTTCCTTGCCTTCCCTATGCTGGGAATCTGGCTACAATTCCCAAACTCTAACGCATAGTTCTTTCCCTTGAAAAGTTTGCAACAACCACAAATACCATTTTGGTCTAAACAGCATACCAAGGCTCCGAGGTCACTACAAAATAGTAATAGAGAAGGCTTGTTTTTCAGCTGTTAGTATGGCCCTGAGATAACGAAAAATGCCTCAAACAAGCAGTGTTGATAAACAGAACAGCATGGAAAAAAGAGGCCAGCGGACCAGTGAGACAGGGCCACTTGAGAGAGGGAAAACAGAGCCGTGGACAGATCTGCTCTGTGGGATGGCAGAGGGTGGGCACGCTGTGGAGAACCACAGGGTCTGTGGCTGCCCTTCTTGCTGCTAGACTAATTGTGGGTACCAGACACTAACTCGCTGAAATCTGATACTAGTCAAGATCCCCATGTTCCAAGGGAGGAAATGTCCCTCAACTCTTCCCTTTGCCACAGGGGATGGTGGTTGGTCTAAAGGGATCACAGTTACAAAATATGCAGGGCAAAGCAGGGCACAGGCATGTTCTGTGAACCTGCCCAGGGCAGCAGGAGGCAATCAGCACCCTGAATTCCGAACACAGATGAGGACTAAAGACAAGTGAGCTAGGCTGGGCACAGTGAGCTAGGCTGAGCACAGTGGCTCCTGCCTGTAATCACAGCACTTTGCGAGGATGAGGTGAGAAGATCACTTGAGCCCAGAAGTTTGAGACCAGCCTGGGGTGACATGGCAAAAACTCCATCTCTACAAAAAATAAATTAGCTGGATGTGGTGGCATGTGCCTGTAGTCCCAGCAGCTACTTGGGAGGCAGATATGGGAGCACGGCTTGGGCCCAGGAGGTTAAGGCTATAGCGAGCCATGATCGTACTGCACTCCAGTCTGTGTGACAGAGTGAGACCCTGTCAGAAAAAGAAAAAATAAAAACAAAAAAAACCCCGCCACCACCACCAAAAACACAAGTGAGCTCCACCAGCAACAATCTAGCCCTCAAACATGGCATGATAAAGAAGCTAAAGTCTCCAAACAGAGCTGCTGTCTTTTAAAAGACTACTTTTTTATACAAAAGCAAAAGAAATGGGAAGAACAGAAATGCCCAGAGAAGGGAAGTGAGGGAGGAGAGTATCACCCTTGAGATTACAGTTTCCAGAATCAAGTCTGCATCAGACCCAAAGCATCAACTCTGGAACCCCGAGGGCATTAAAAAAAACAAAATACAAAAAACCTGCACACCTAATGTATACCACACAGAGACTTACACGTGGCAAACAGAAACTGAGCATACAGTATCAAGACAAACTTTAAGTGTTTGTGAGGCAACTGTCACTGGCCAGTTAAAAAGGACAATCTCCTGAAAACGCATTGTGTAGGCAGGCTTAGCCGTCACCCCCCTTATAACCTAAGGCGGTGCAGGAAAACCAGACTGTGACAGTGGCACTGCTGCTCCCTGCAGGCAGTCCACCGCTACTACAGAAGCAGCCAGGGGCTGAAACACACTGCAGTCAGAACATACCCCATGGCTGTAGAAGGGGTTGCAGGGTTATTCTTCAATTCCTGCACATTTACCACTTGAGGGACATTCTTCAACGTTGATTCAGTCAAAGTGCTTACAGCTATTTAAACAGAGAAGAGAGAACACCATATTAATTCCAGTAAAGGATAAAAAGTTCCAGTCATATATAAATGAAAAACCAAGACATGAGCCCAAGCAGAGTACAGCCTTATCATGTGAAGGAAATCTACTTTAGATAGTTCTGCAGCACTGTGTTCAAAGGAACACCTGGCCTACTCCACTAACACAGGTGATGGAACAAGGCTGCCTGCAACCGAATCAAATGTCCTAGAGTAGGGGAAAAGAATTCTTTGGCCAGCTTTTCTACAACAGAGCTGAGACACCTGCCACACTGCTGGCTTGTCCTGGAAAAGCGCAGCTTGAGCTAGAGGATTAACAGCATCTGGACTCAGGATTTCTGCCACTCATTCACTCTGTCTTTCTTTCTTTCTTTTTTTTTTTTTTTTTTTGAGACAGAGTGTCGCTCTGTCACCCAGGCTGGAGTGCAGTGGCCAGATCTCAGCTCACTGCAAGCTCCGCCTCCCGGGTTCACGCCATTCTCCTGCCTCAGCCTCCCGAGTAGCTGGGACTACAGGCGCCTGCCACCTCGCCCGGCTAGTTTTTTGTATTTTTTAGTAGAGACGGGGTTTCACCGTGTTAGCCAGGATGGTCTCGATCTCCTGACCTCGTGATCCACCCGCCTCGGCCTCCCAAAGTGCTGGGATTACAGGCTTGAGCCACCGCGCCCGGCCTCACTCTGTCTTTCTTTAACATGGGCTTATTATGTGCCAGCCTCTGTGTTAGGGGCTGAGAATACAAAATGTATCTGTAGTTTCTTCTCTAAAGAAACTCATGGCCTAGCGAGACAGACAGGCATAATGGATAAAATGTGGAAAATGGAGCTTGGACAATAATGGGGGAAGAGGCTAAGAGGCGTATATTTGACACCTACTTATCTTATCAGATTTTACTTTGTCTTATAATTTTAAATTGTATCCAAAAGACTTAATGACATTCTATAATTAGCAATTAAGAAAGCCTGAGCAAAGCTTGTGGATCATTTCTAACTGCCTCACTGGCCAAGGTGAAAGCGGTATCACAAGCAGAATGATAGACCTGTGGTTTATTCTCTTCTATTCCCTCTTTCAGAGAAGTGACCTGGTGTAGTGGTGCATGCCTGTAGTCCTAGCTATCCAGGAGGCTGAGGTGGGAAGGTGACCTGGGTTCGGGAGATCATGGGGGGCTGCAGTGAGCCGTGATCGCACCACTGCCCTCCAGCCTAGGCAACATAGTTAGACCCTATCTCAAAAGAAAAAAAAAGCTTCATGCAACATCTTGCCTACGACTGCACATCTTTCATATTTCATATTCAAAGGTGCCTATACCTTAGAAATGTTTGCATCCAACATGATAATGCAGATCACACCACCTCCTGCTGAGTGGAACAATCCTAAATCCTAGCAGATTTTAACTTTTTACAAATCATTGACTGGATCAGCTTGATTTCAGCTCTGTTCAGCACAACGGCAAGATTCTGCTTGGTCCAAGTAATATTTAAAGAGATCAAAGAATTCTATTTTTAGAAAGCTCAAAGGTACCTTAAAAGTTATCTTTGTTTTGTTCTTCAATATATATGTTAGATGTCTTAACAAAGGTTTTAATATTTAAATTTTTCTTTACAATTTTTGACTTATCACTGTTTAACGTTAGTTCTTTTTTCCTAAATCAAACCATTATGTCTTTCTAGTCTTTTAAAAAGAACTATAAATTGATAAGTGTTCCAAGCAGTGATACATCTAAAAACAATTCTACTCAGCTAAAACAAAAATATTTGGCTTACATCTGTTTCTTGACCCTGGCACTACTGACATTTTGGGGCTAGATAACCCTTTGTCGTGGGGGTGTCTTACGCATTTTAAAGATTTTTTTTTTTTTTTTTTTTGCAGCATTCCTGGCCTCTACCCACTAAATGCCAGCAACACTGCCAACTGTTTCAGGGGAGGAGGAGAGGGAAGTGGGGGCAGCCTCTAGTTGAGAACTACTAGCTTATAAAACTGATAACTAGTGATAACTGAAGTCCTTGAGACCAACTACGCAGACTGAAAAATCCTAATGTAGAACGTTTGGGATAATGACAAGTCATTGATGAAATGTTAAGTGCTAACTGGCTTATTAGAGCTTCCATCTGTAAAAGTTAAATTTTATAATGTTAAAAAAAAAAAAAGCTTTGGTCAGGTGCAGTGGCTCATGCCTATAATCCCAGCACTTTGGGAGATAGAGGCGGGTGGATCACTTGAGCCCAGGAGTTTGAGACCAGCTTGGGTAACATGGCGAAATCCCGTCTCTACAAAAATTTTTCAAATATCTGCCTGGTGTAGTGGTGCATGCCTCTAGTCCTAGCTATCCAGGAGGCTGAGGTGGGAAGGTGACCTGGGTTCGGGAGATCACAGAGGCTGCAGTGACCCGTGATCACACCAAGGCCCTCCAGCCTCGGCAACATAGTTAGACCCCATCTAAAAAGAAAAAAAAAGCTTCATGCAAGATATAGTTGGAGAAGAAAAAATGCTGAACTGAGAAAGAGCAGAGGGTTAGAGTCTGGGTTCTGCTACTTACTGGTGGGATAACCTTCACCTCTCTGAACTTTAGATTACTCAAACCCGAAATGGTCATTCTTTTTGTTTGTGTTTGTTTCGTTTTAGAGATGAGGTCTCACTATGTTGCCTAGGGTGGTCTCAAACTCCTGGCCTCAAGTGATCCTCCCACCTCAGCCTCCCAAAGTGCTGGGATTACAGGCATGAGTCACTATGCCCAGTCAAAATAGGTATTTGAATGGCTATTTTGCATTCAATCTAGTTGCAATCTGTAAGATACTAAGACATGATGCTAATGTTATTAGATTATCAAATTTCAAAGGTTATAATTTTAGGGCTCTAAGCAGACATTATTCAAAAGTAAGATTAGAAACTTCGTTTAAAAAAAAAAACAAACCCCACTGATTTCCACCTTAACTAAATGTGGCAGTTCTAATCCCTCCCCTTAAAAGCAGACTTTCAGACCTAGTCTCTGCCTTCTTAGAACTCTCTCCACAAAGGCGAGTGGGCTGTCACGTCAATCTTCTCTTCTGAAGAGCATCAAAGAGAGCCCACTGTTTCTTGCCACCTGCTGTCCTGGTCTGTGACTCAGACAGGTCATAATCAGCCTCTATACAGGTATGGGGCTACAGCTTTTACCTGGTGCCTGACTGGCCATCTGCCGTCTGAGTGCTGCTGCGGCAGCTGCCTGCGGGGCTGAGATGGGGTGGGAAGGACTAGGTGCACCATGTTTCACGGTTTTCGTGGCAAGCATTGTGCTATCGGCCCCTTGAGGAATAATTTTGCTAGCAGATGTAGCCACTAAGAGGAAAAGAAAAATTAAGTGTGAGTGGGTGAGAGAACAGGAACATACAAAAGGTTAAATTGGTAAATTCTTTACGTTGGACTGCAGGGAAAATGCTAAAATTAGCGTTAACAAAGAAAAGAACCAGTAAATTAACAGGCTGGCATCTGTATCTTTCAGTTACCGCGTGCAATTTGCCTACCCACCTCTACTAAGATACTTTACATTATCATTTCCTGATACTGATCGAGATATAACTTTTATACCAACATAGACCGATTCCCTGATCCCCTCTCACAAATTCTCTTCATTCTAGTACCTAACACCGGTATTTTTCTCTGCTGGAAGTCACTTTGATGCAAAGCCCTGACACTGCACTGAAAGTGTGGGGGCACACCACCAGTCAGTACAATGAGCCAATACTGACCACAAGCATTGGAGCTGGTGAGTTCTGAGGCAGAATATGCCACAACTCAGGCTGAAATAAGCCCGGATTTGAAAGACACGAGAGAGGATGTTGCTTTATAACTGAAGCAAACAGCCCCCTTTTACTTACTTCTGAAAAAGACCATTTTAAAAAACAAGCTGGCTCAGCAGAAAAGCTGTTACAGTGTATAACCTTGGAGAGCCATCTCCTTCCTCACAATGGCCTAGCAACTGCTTTCAAGGGGAACACACATCTTTTCAATTAGTCTTCTAATTTCTAGAATATTAGCAGAAGTGAGTTGAGCAGCCAGGTGCAGTGGCTCATGCCTGTAATCCTAGCACTTTGGGAGGCCAAGGCAGGTGGATCACCTGAGGTCAGGAATTTGAGAACAGCCTAGCCAACACAACATGGTGAAACCCCGACTCCACTAAAAATACAAAAATTAGCCAGGCGTGGTGGCGCATGCCTGTAATCCTATGTACTTAGAGGGGTGAGGCAGGAGAATCGTTTGAACCGAGAGGTGGAGGCTGCAGTGAGCCGAGATTGTGCCATTGCACTCCAGCATTTCACTCCAGCCTGGGCAACAGAGCGAGACTCATATCTCAAAAAAAAAAAAAAAAGGTGGGCTGGAGCCAACCACCATTTTGGTGTGACAGTATAAAACCCAGTTATAATTCCTTCATTAGTTAGAAACATCACAGGGAAAAACCAGTTTGCTTTCCCACTGTTTACTTACCTGAAGTTCCCATCACACCAGATGAAGAACCATGAACCAGGTGAGATTTAGCAAAAGGTGCTGCATGAGGCAAGAGACTGGGCTGGATGGAAGGAGTGCGAACCACGGGGGCATGCCGGGGGGCCTGAACCACTGCCTCCTCATCTTTACAGGATGTCCGTGCATCTTCACTCTCCAGAGACTGGGAGACAGATGATGTTGAGCTGACTTCATCCAAGTCTTCATAATATCTCTGAGACAGAAAGGCTGATCGAGACAGGCTGGCTACAAAAGCCCCAAACAAAACACAATTTAGACAACTCAAAGCAAGCCCAAAAGCTAAGTAATTTTCAATGTTGATAAAACAAAACTTCAACTTGTAAAATGATTTAATTATTACTTATTTTAAGTGGGAGCAGGTATTGCCAAATGTGAACAAAAATGGTTTTGGGTTTTTGCTCAGATGGGAATTTGAGAAACTGAGCTGTGTGAACGAGAACATCTTGGGGCTGTTAAATAAAAGAATGTGAAAACATAAGAGACAGAATTAATGCTGGTGTCAAAGTAGAAGACCTAGAGCCCTCACTAGTATAATAATAATATACTAGAAATGTAACAGGCAAGTTTCCATGGCGGGGTGAACAATCACACCATTACTGTCACCTTCCAATGATAAGCTTCTAAGAACAGGTCCAATGCAAAAGGGAATAGACAGAATGTCCTCAGTCCTGAGTGTCTGGAACATTTCCAGATAAATCTAATGATTCTTCTGATTTAGACAATTAGGTTTCAAAAAAATATACAAGAGATTTGGTGCAGTGGCTCAGGCCTATAATCGCAGCACTTTGGGAGACTGAGGCAGGAGGACTGCTTGAAGCCAGGAGTTCAAGACCAGCTTAAGCAACATAGTGAGACCCTGTCTCTACAAAAAATAGGGCAACAGAGTGAAACCCTGTCTCAAAAAAAAAAAAAAAAAAGAAAGAAAGAAAAAAAATGGCTGGGCATAGTGGCTCACGCCTGTAATCCCAGCACTTCGGGAGGCCAAGGTGGGCAGATTACCAGGTCAGGAGTTCGAGACCAGCCTGGCAATTATGGTGAAACCCCATCTCTACTAAAAAATACAAAAATCAGCAGGGCGTGGTGGCGCACACCTGTACTCCCAGCTACTCAGGAGGCTGAGGTAGGAGAATCGCTTGAACCTGGGAGCAAAGGTTGTAGTGAGCCCAGATTGTGCCACTGCACTGCAGGCTGGGTGACAGAGTGAGACCCCTTCTCAAACAACAACAACAACAAAAACCCAAAAGAGAAAACAGAATTGAACTGAACTGAATCCTGGCCTTCTGTTTAGACTATGAAGAGTAAGGCTTTATGTCATGTTACTTTCTATCATAAATTTCAGAATGCAAGTAAATACTTCCTATATATTGGAAAAAACAAAAACCAAACAAAATAATCTAGCCCTTTTTCTTCCCTCTCCAAGTTATTTAAAATGGCTCTGCAAATATTTATTGACTTTTGTGTCCTATGTGCACATGGCTCTGCAAGATTTTATTGTCATAATGTAAGTATAACATAGCAAACGCCACTAAAAACCAATGCTATGTGCTACGGCTGTCTTATCCAATTTGGTAGCCAGTAGCCATATATGGTTATTTAAATTTAAAGTAATTAAAAGCAAATTAATGAAAAATCAGTTTCTCAATTGCACTAGCCACATTTCATGTACTCTATAGCCACATGTGGCTAGTAGCTACCCTGCTGGACAGCAAAGATACAGAACATTTCCATCATCACAGAAAATCTTCCTGTGAGATAACAACTAGGTACCGTTTTAAGCCACTAAGTTTGTGATAATTTGTTATGGCATCCATAGGAAACTAATACAAACCCATGTTCTCTTGGGCCTAATTGCTCTCCGTAATTTCTCTAAAATCCTATTGTAGTTCCCGATAGTAACAATAAAAGATGACTCAAATAATCACATCACCTTCAAGAACTAGACAGAGAGACACTGGATTAACTATGTAACCTCCAAGGTCCTATGTAACATGGGGTACTCTTAGTTCCTTCCCTCACCTTTCTGAGGCAATTTCCTGCCTTTGGTGGAGGGAGCCCATCAACTGAAGGATGCAACGGGCATGCTCGCTCACAGAAGCGTGGAGCATGGACTGCTCACTATGCCGACGTTGCTGCCTCCACCATTAATGGGTGCTGCTCTCTGCTGTGATCAAGGATGCAGCTAACTGCCTGCATCAGAAAGAGGGTCCCACTGAAATTTAAAGAATCTTATTCTGTTTACACTCTAGTTCGGGTAAGGAAAGACAGAAAGCTACATGACTGGGGGCAGGGAGGGTGGGGAGACAAAAGGATAGAAATCATATGATCATCTCAGTAGATGCAGCAAACCTCACATCTTAAGATGAACTATAGAAAGTGCTCCTTTTGAGATCAAGGATAGCTACACGACACTTTTATGCTGCACTGGAGGTTCCAGCCAGTGAAGCAAGGTAAAACAATAATAATAATAATAGGACTGGAAAGGCAGAAACATCACCATTAGTATCCATGGAGGATATCATTGTTTCCATAGTTACAAAGCCAAGAAACAGCTACAGACATGTTAGAATAAATGAGTTCTGCCAGGTTGTTGGGTGTAAGTAAATATACATAAATCAACTGTATTTCTCTATACTACATCCAATATAATAAAATTTAAGGGGAAAAAAATCTACCATTATAAGAGCATCAAATTTTAGCAATCTAACAAAAGATGTGCACATCTCCCATGCAGAAAACATTAAGAGAAATTAAAGAACACCCAAATACACAAATATGTACCCAGTTCAGGAACTAAGAGTTCACTACTGCACATATGCCAATTCTCAGGTAGATCTACAGACTCAATAAAATTCCAGTCAAAATCTCAACTTTCCTTTGAAGGCTGAGGAAGGTAAAATTCCTCCCCCGAAACTTTTTTTCTTTTTTGAGACGGAGTTTTGCTCTTGTTGCCCAAGCTGGAGTGCAATGGCGTGATCTCGGCTCACTGCGACCTCTGCCTCCCGGGTTCAAGCGATTCTCCTGCCTCCCCTCTTTTTTTTTTTTTTTTTTTTTTTATTGTGGTAAAATATAAAATGACACCACAGTCACCGTTTTAAAGTGTACAGTTCCATGGTATAAATACATTCCTAATGTTGTGTAACTGTGACTACCATCTATCTCCAGAATGTTTTCATCTTCCCAAACTGAAACTTCATCCCCATGAAACAGTAACTCCCCATTCTCCCTCCTCCAGCTTCTGGCAGTTTCTAGTTCTGTCTCCATGGTTTTGACTACTCTAGGTACAGGGAGGTAGAATTTAACAAGACAATTTTAATGTTAATATGAAAATGTAAAACACCAAGAATGCCAAAACATTCTAGAGCAGGGGTCAGAAAACTACAACCATAGGCCAGCTGTCTCTTTGTAGAAATACAAAGTTTTGCTGAAACACAGACACGCCCCTCTCATCACATGGTCTGTGGCTGCTTTCCCATTACAACAGCAGAGTTAGGTAGGTGTAGTGGAAACCACAGCGCCTGCAAACCTCAACTATTCTCCAGCTGGCCCCTTATGGAAAAATCTACCAACCCCTACTCTGAATTGTAGAACTTTCTGCAATGATGAAATGTTCTTTATATGTGTTTGCCATTACAGTAGCCATTAGTCACATGTGCCTACTGAGCACCTGAAATGTGGCTACTAGGATTGCAAAACTAAATTTTAAATGTTACTTTTATTTAAAAAATTTATATATTTATTTGAGACAGGGTCTCACTGCGCCTTTCCCAGGCTGGTCTCGAACTCCTGGGCTCAAGTGATCCTCCTGCCTCAGCCTCCTCAAGCAGCTGGGGTTACAGGCATGCACCACCTTGCCTTGCAATTTTATTTAATTTAAATGTAAGCAGAGGCCGGGTGTGGTGGCTCACACCTGTAATCTGAGCACTTTGGGATTTTTTTTTGTGACAGTCTCACTCTGTCGCCAGGCTGGAGTGCAGTGGTGCGATCTTGGCTCACTGCAACCTCCACCTTCCGTGTTCAAGAGATTCTCCTGCCTCAGCCTCCTAAGTAGCTGGGACTACAGCTGCGTGCCACCATGCCCAGCTAATTTTTTTGTATTTTTAGTAGAGATGGGGTTTCACCATGTTGACCCAGATGGTCTCGATCTCCTGAGCTCGTGATCTGCCTGCAGATCCAATTGTGAAAGGCAAACTTTAATGTTTCCGGAAGATAATAAAGGTACATACCTACTTTCATTACCTAGAGATAGAAGATTTCTTAAACAGAACACAAAAACTACTAACTACGAAAGAAAAGGCTGATAAATGTCACTATTTCACAATTAAGAACTTCTGATCGACAGGCTGGGCACAACTGCTCACACCTGTAGTCCCAGCGCTTTGGGAAGCTGAGGCAGGAAGATCATGTAAGGCCAGATGTTCAAGATCAGCCTGAGCAATATAGCGAGATAATGTCTCTACAAAAAAATTAAAAACTAGCTGGGCATGGTGGCCTGGCCTGTGCCTATAGTCCCAGCTACTCAGGAGGCTGAGGCAGGAGGATTGCTTCAGCCAGGGAGGTTGGGGCTGCAGTGAGCTATGACTGCACCACTGTACTCCAGCCTGGGCAACAGAGCAAGACTCTGTTTCTAAAAACAAAAAAACAAAAAAGAACTTCTGTTCACCAAGACATAAGAGGGCAAAAAGGCAAAGTGAGTATCTACAACTCATAAAACCAAGGAAGACTGGTCTCCAGAATTTATAAGAACATTTACAAATCAATAATAAAGAGTATTTAATAATAAATGAATGAAGAAAAGATTTAATTCGGTACTCCACGAACAAAGGTATCTGAACGGTTAAAACATTTTACAAGAGTTCTACCAGAATAGTTAAAAGAAAAAAGACTGACAATATCAAGCTTGGCAAAGATGTGGAACAACTGTAACACTCATCTACTGATGATAAAGTACAACCACTTGGTAAAACTGCTTGGCAGAATCTATGAAAGCTGAGCATATGGACAGACTATGAGCCAACAATGCCACTCCTAGCTATGTAACCAAATGAAGGGTACATATGTGCTCCGAGAGACACACACAGGAATATCCAGAACCACCTTTTCTGTAATAGCTATAAACTGAAAGCAGCACAAGTCCAACAGGAGAATGACTAAACAAATGCAGCACACTCATACAATAGAACCACATATAGAGCAACTAAAATAATAGCTAGAGGCAACAACACGGATGGATCTTACAAGCCTGATGTGGAACAAGAGAAGCCCATTTAGAGACTAAGTGAATGGATTTATGTGGTATGCAAAACCAAAACACAGACAAAACCAAATTATAGTGTTTTGGGAGGTATGCTTACATAGTAGAGCGCTGAAGGAAAACAAAGAAAAGGAGACTACAGAGAATGACAACTTATGCAATGCAGAATCCTGTATTGGATCCTAGATCCAATCAACGTGTAGGGAGCGGGACAGCTGGCAAAATTTGAGTCTCAACTATATATGAGATAACTGTATACGTTAAATTTCCTGAACCTGCGAACTGTATTATGACATGTAAGAGAGCACCTTTGTTCTTGGAGGACACATGTTGAAATATTTAGGAGTAAGGGGCGTTGTCTTTAACTTATTCTCAGATAGTTCAGCAATAATTGTGACAAACATTAGCAAACATATGAGTGGGGGTAAGCGGGTGCTTACTGTACTCGCAATTGGAAGTTTGAATTTTTTCAAAATAATAAATTTAAAATAACAAAAAATGTCAAAAAAAAAAAAAAGGCAAAGGCGAAACTCTCACATAAGCCCATATAATGGTGCCTTAGGCGAGGAAGGAAAACCGGGGTATGCAAGAGGGCTTCTAAAAAATGGCAATATTCTGTTTCTTGACCTGAGTAGAGGCTATAGGGATATACGTTTTAGTTTTGCGCACTTTATGTGTGTTGTTTTTCACAATTTAAAAAATTAAAAGTGTTTACATGCTGAGTTATTCTTCCCAGCATGCACACTAATATTAAATGAGTATCATGTGCGGTTATCTGCTTAATGTCTGAATTCCTCCTCTTAAATGAAAAGCTTCATGTGGGCAGAGACCATGTTTCTCTTTCTTACCACTGACTGGAACAAACTAGGCAATCATATTCATTGAATGAATGAATAAGTAAATTCCATAAATCTCACTTCTAAGGACTCTTATCTAAATATATAATCTGATGTGGGTTAAAGATTTGTGAATAAAGATGTTCTGAGTAAAATTTTGGCAACAAGATTAGCAAAAGGCATTATGGCCTTCTAATACAAGGAAACATTGTAATGTCTTTATAACGCATGTGTTCAAAGAACATTTAAACACAGAAGGCAGAGGAAAAGCTTACGATTTTAACTTTAAATTTTTTTCCAAGCTTAAAAATTTGGTAAAATATAACATAAAATTTACCATCTTAAGTGTTTTAAAGTGCACAGTTCATAGGTATTAAGTACATTCACATTGTTGTGTAATCATCACTACTATCCACCTCCAGAAGTATTTTCACTGTGCAAAACCGAAACTCTACACCCATTAAACAATAACTCCCTATGATCCCCATCTCAGTCAGGGCAACCCCTATTCTCGTTTCCATCTGTATGAATTTGATATCTCTAGATACTTCATATAAGTGGAAGCACATAGTATTTGTCTATTTGTGGCTTATTACACTTAGCACAATGTCCTCAAGGTTCACTTATATTGTAGCATGTGTCAAAAACTCCTTTTTATGGTGGCTCAAGCCTGTAATCCCAGCACTTTGGGAGGCCGAGAAGGGCGGATCACGAGGTCAGGAGATTGAGACCATCCTGGCTAACACGGTGAAACCCCGTCTCTACTAAAAAAATACAAAAAACTAGCCGGGCGAGGTGGTGGGCGCCTGTAGTCCCAGCTACTCGAGAGGCTGAGGCAGGAGAATGGCGTAAACCCAGGAGGCGGAGCTTGCAGTGAGCTGAGATCTGGCCACTGCCCTCCAGCCTGGGCGACATAGTGAGACTCCGTCTCAAAAAAACAAAACAAAACAAAACAAACTCCTTTTTAAAGGCTGAATAATATTGCTTTGTATAGACAGACATTTTGTTTATCTGTTCATTCATTAACAGACACATTGTTTCCACCTCTTGGCAATTATCAATAATGTTGTCATGAGCATGGATACAAAAGTATCTCTTTGAAACCTTGTTTTCAATTATTTGGGGTATATACTCAGAAGTGAAATGGCTGGATCATCCAGTAATTACATTTTTAATTTTTTGAGGAACCACCAAACTGTTTTCTACAGTGGCTTTACCATTTCACATTCCCACCAATAGTGCACAAAGGTTCCACTTTTTCCATATCTTCACCAGCACTTATTTATTTATTTTTTTTTAAATATAAGGGCTAATGAATATTAAATCAGAAAAAAATCAAGACACAAAACTGTTATAATCTCAATTTCATTTTAAAATAAATCAGATTTACATATGCAAAGAAAAAAGTTTGGAACTAAACCAAAATAACTAAGTGAGGCCATATCTTGGTTGAGAGAGTGATTTTTTAACTTTTTAATTGTTTTTAAAGATTCTGTTGCTCAGGCTGGAGTGCAGTGGCATGACCATAGCTCACTGCAGCCGCAGGCTCAAGCAATCCTCCTGCCTCAGCCACCCAAAGAGCTAAGATTACAGGTGCATCTCACCACACTCAGCTAATATCTTTTATTCTCCTTTATACTTTCCATATTTTTCCCAATTACCTACCAAGAGAATGTATTCTTTAGATTAAAAAAAATTATTTAAAAATTCACTTGTCTGTGAGTCCAAAAAAAAAATCAATAAGATTAAATTTCTTTCAGTTATTCTGATTACCAAAAGCATTTGTTATTGGCATTAAAAAATTTTAACTGAAAACAGAATCTCAAAGAAAAATTTGGATATAGGTACTAAAACAAAGCAGTTATGCCTAAAGTTGTTTGTCACAAATTTTTCTTTAAATTCAAGTTATTATCTAGATAATGTAATGGGAAAAAAATCTTACTTCATCAGTTATATGGCTTTTCTTTACAGCAAATTTTTTTTTTTTTTTTTTTGAGATGGAGTCTGGCTCTGTAGCCCAGACGCCATCTCGGCTCACTGCAAGCTCCGCCTCCCGGGTTCACGCTATTCTCCTGCCTCAGCCTCCCAAGTAGCTGGGACTACAGGGGCCCGCCACCACGCCCGGCTAATTTTTTGGTATTTTTAGTAGAGACGGAGTTTCACCGTGTTAGCCAGGATGGTCTCGATCTCCTGACCCCGTGATCTGCCCGCCTCGGCCTCCCAAAATGCTGGGATTATGAGCCTACCATGCCCAGCCTACAGCAAGTATTTTTAACCACCATTGCTTAATCATACTTTTTTCTTCTTTTTTCATAAAAGAATCCTTTTTCGGCAAGGCACAGTGGCTCACACCTGTAATCCCAGCACTCTGGGAGGCTGAGGTAGGAGGATAACTTGAACTTAGGAGTCTGAAAACAGCCTGAGCAATATGGGGAGACTCTGTCTTTTTTTTTTTCTATTATTTATTTTCTATTATTTATTTGTTTTTTAAAAAGCCTTTTTCCCAAATGCAAACTTACTCAAAACCTGAAATCAGAAAAGTAAACCTTCTCTGGCTAAAGCAGAGGCTAGAATCCAGCTCAGGCTACCTCAAACCCTTATGAATCAGTGCCATATAACTTGAGGACTGCAGAAAACAGTGTAAAAGCCAAAACAACTACCTTGCTACTTCATCAAGTATATATAAGCTGCTTTTTATTCCAATATTCAGATTAACAACAGATTCTGGGGACATCTTCTCTATCCCCTATTAAGAACCAACACACACACATTTACACACACACACACAGCACCCTAGCTCGCTGTCTCTCTCTCTCACACACATATATACACACACACCCCACTGCACCCTATCAGTACGTACAGACCCAGTTACCAGTTCTCTTTACCTGGAGCAGTAGATCTCACTGGTGGGGTCTTCCTCTTGGCCAAGAAGTTTCTCAGTTGTGCCTGTTTCATGGGGGACAATTTAGCTGCAAGAAATCCATAAACCCATAAATGATTAAAACTCAGTTTTTAAGATATCAGTAGCTGGAAGAGAACAAAGGGAGTTAAAACACTGGGAAGGATACAATTACCTGGTACTTTGGGCAAGGATTTGGTGTGAGATTCTATGGTGGTTTTTAACAAAGCATTGCGCAGGCTTTCAAGGTCACTGTCAAAACTGAAACAGGATAGTGTTACATACAGACCAACTAGGAGCAGAAAGATCTGAGGCTGTCGGGTGTACACTATCCTCCTAAATATAAATGCAAGACATAAGAATATCCCCTATATATAAACATGCCATCTGACCAACTGATGGAATTAATCTAAAAGAAGTGAGATTACAACCACATTATATACCATCTCCACCCCAAACACAACATGATGGTGCCTCAGTAGAAAAAGTAATTAAAATCTACACATTTGGCCTAAAAGCATAAACACAAAACCATTTTGGTAAACTTGGTTGGGCATGGTGGCTCACGCCTGTAATCCCAGCACTTTGGGAGGCGGATCATGAGGTCAGGAGATCGAGACCATCCTGGCTAACACTGTGAAACCCCATCTCTACTAAAAATACAAAAAAATTAGCTGGGTGTGGTGGCAGGCGCCTGTAGTTTCAGCTACTTGGGAGGCTGAGGCAGGAGAATGGCGAGAACCCAGGAGGCAGAGCTTACAGTGAGCCGAGATGGCGACACTGCACTCCAGCCTGGGCAACAGAACGAGACTCGGTCTCAAAACAACAACAACAAAACCATTTTGGTAAACTCAAGGTAAACTGTCCATCTGCCAGGGTCTGAAAGTCCCCACATTCAAGCAGAATGACAAATCCGGGCTTCAGAAACAAGTTAGTCAACTTAATCCTATCAGTTGACTTTCAATCAACCATGACACTATTACTATGGTATATCACTTGCTCTGATACATTCAGCACCCATTTCATCAGTGTAATACTGTACAGACTTAATTTAAACAATCCCATGAACCAGGTTTGTCATCCCCATTTTTTTAAGCAAAGAAACAAAGGATCAGAGAGGGTGGGACCCTGACCAGGATCACAAAGGTGAGAGACAACAGAGTCACCTGCAAACCCACATCTGAACCACTCTAAGACTACCCCACATTACTCCCTAAATGTTTGTTCATGCATTCATTCACCCATATTTATTGAGTGCAAGTCCTCTCTACACCTGTGAATGCTGCTCTGGGAAGGAACAGCCGAGGGCAGGCTCCATGGGGAAGTCTGGTTGTAAAGGCGGAGCTGCTGAAGACTATCCACCAGGTGATTCAGCCTCTTCCTCTGTTGGTTGATGATTTCCCGGTTATTGGCTAGGGTGTTAAACAGTGTCTCTCGCTCTGGCACAAGCAGGTGCCTGTTGACAACAATGAGAAAATAATTAAACATGAATGGTTCAAGTAAAGGAATCTCCCAGTAAAAAACAAACAAGACTACAATGGTAACAGTAAAAACGATAAAATGGAAAACCAGCACTGGACAAGAACCATCAAGAAATTAGAAAATAAAAAGGAGATGAAAGCCTAATGAAAATAAAATGGTATGTGGAGAAAACAGCTAGAAACAGGCATGCCAGGCCTGTAGCAAAGGATAGCATAAATTAGGTGACACCTGAGAGAGGCCCTAGGAAGAAAAGGGCAGGAGTGAGGTGCGAGTCAGGAACAGGGTCAGCTTTCTACTTAGAATTTACCTGTTTTTCTGAATGTAAATTATATCCAATTAAAAACAAAAATAAAAAACAAGTTCACTGGAAGTCTATGGGAGTCAGTTAATTCTTCAGACTCGTCAAAAAACAGTGGGAGAGCATCAGGTTTAGTATCAGGGAGGTAACCTGCCCAAAAGAACTAAAACAAAACAGGGACAACAGTAGCTGCCTCTGGGAAGTAGGTCTGACTGCAGAGGGGGACAGGTCTATTTGCTTCTGCTTTTCAGTAGAAATCTTTAAGTTGCTCTGAAATTTTTTTCTGACTGCTTTAATTTGCAGAGGGAATAGGAAAAACCATATAAATAAAAACAAAAGGAATAATCCCACATCAGTTACAAACCAAATTTTCTTTGCTATGGTATGTCAATACCGTCATGTGCCACATAATGACGTTTTGGTCAATGATGGACAGCATATACAACAATGATCCAATAAGATTACAGTAGAGCTGAATTCCTATCGCCTAGTGATTTGTGTTACAATTGTCTATAGCACAATTGTACAAAACCATGCTATACAGCAGGGGTGTCTAATCTTTTGCTTCCCTGGGCCACACTGGAGGAAGAATTGTCTTGGGCCACACATAAAATATACTAATGCTAGCTGATAAGCTTAAAAAAAAAAACAAAAAAAAATCTCATAATGTTTTAAGAAAGTTTACGAATTTGTGTTGAGCTGCATCCAAAGCTGTCCTGGGCCACATGAAGCCTGCAGGCCAAGGGTTGGACAAGCTTGCTGTATGGTACTGTAGTCTAGGAGCAACAGGCTATACACCATAAGAGCCTAGGTATGTAATAAGCTATGTCATCTAGGTAATAAGTACACACAGCGTAAGTACATTCTATGATGATCATACAATGACAAAATGGCCTAACAATGAACTTCTCAGAACACGTTAAACAACAAGTGACTCTATGTATATTTTGCCTCTTAACACAAATCACGGAATGAAAAATGCTTGCTAAACAGAAACCTCTGGATTTATTTCCTCTTTTCCCATTATCTCTTTGAGTTCAGGGCTGACTGAATGACTGCCTCTGGTAACAAGGTAGTTCAACATACAATTTTTAAAAGGCATTTCAGGCCAGGCGCGGTGGTTCACACCTGTAATCACAGCACCTTCGGAGGACGAGGTGGGCAGATCACGAGGTCAGGAGTTGGAGACCAGCCTAACCAACAAGGTGAAACCCCATCTCTATTAAAAATACAAAAATTAGCCGGGTGTGGTGGTGCACGCCTGTAATCCCAGCTACTCAAGGAGGCTGAGGCAGAAGAATTGCTTGAACCCCGGAGGCAGAGGTTGCAATGAGCTGAGATCACGCCACTGCACTCCAGTGTGGGTGACAGAGCAAGACTTGGTCTCAAAAAATAAAATTAAATTAAATTAAAAAGGCATTTCAATAGGGTACATACAAGGTAATATTCAGGGATGGCCCTAAAACAGAGAAGTGCTATCAAAATAGAAAATTATACAGATTTAAGAATTTGAACTCTGCAGAAAGAGAACTCAGAAAAGCATAAGTAGTAAATCCACAGAATTGGTATAAAGGGAAAAAAAAGCCTGGCTTCTCTTTAAGCATCATGCACTTTCTTACAAGGCTAACTTGTTAATTATCAAAGAGAAATAGAACCATTGAGCAGAGCAGAATGTACCCACTGTCAGGTTACACCATTGTTTCCCTTGTGGGAAAGCAAACCATACGGCTGAACATGAATCAGAACCAGGCGTGTGCGCTGGCTCTCTAATGGGACCCCACTGCCCATGGAGACAAGTGCTCCAGTCCACAGGCCACAGGAATCCTCCACATAGGTAGTGGGGAAGGAGAGCTTCTCACTTCTATCTCCCTATACCTATAAATGCTGCAAGCTGAGGGTTCTCCAGTTGGGATTTTTAGCCTTTCTCCAAATAACACAATGTAATTTATTGAATTCTGCTTACTAAATTATAAGTGTATTATAGTCCTGTTCCTGATATCACACCCAGGTTGTCCCACTGAAAAGTACATCAAATAGACCATTTCTTGGTTTGTTTTCATACAGGGCTAGCTAATCTATTAATCAAGTGTAGGTGTTTCAGAAATATAACATTTCAGGGCTGATTTGTTTTTCAAATTTCTAATGGGCACTTCACACTCTCACGGTGCACAGCATTCTATTCCTTGTGGAAAATATGTGGCTTAAAACCAAATATCTAGGGATAAAAAACTATGCTAAAAGGTTTTCCCATTACTTTGCTATCATTCCTCTCATCCTTTTAATTATCCACACTAATTACAAATGTTTTCTCAAAAAGAAAATTTGAAATATACAGAAGAGTATTAAGGAAAATTCTCCTTAATCCTGTTTTGCAGATATAACTATGAATATTTTGATACATCTATATACTTTTGTACCTCCACATTGTTATTAGCCAATATGCTTTTGTCTTTTTACTTATTAAATTTTTATATTACATCTAATAATTATAGCACAAGTTATATATTCTATACATTTTGTAGAACATAGAATACATATTCAATATATTAAATAATTTATTGGAGAACACGCTAGTCAATGGTTACAGGGTATTCTGTAGTTAAGAAAAAAAGCGACCATATTTATTTAGCTACTCCTGTACCTTCAGATAATTAGGTTGAATACAATTTTTCACTATCATAAATTATATTGCAATATAAACTGTTTTATGTAAATCATTGTATCATTTGTTTCTGTAGAAAAATATTTCAAGTAGAATGACTGTTAAAAAGAATGAACATTTTGTAGGGATTTTCTTTTTCCTTTCTTTTTTTTTTCTTGACACAGCTTTGCTCTTATTGCCCAGGCTGGAGTGCAGTGGCACACAATCTCAGCTCACTGCAACCTCTACCTCCTGGGTTCAAGCAATTCTCCTGCCTCAGCCTCCCGAGTAGCTGGGATTACAGGCATGTGCCACCATGCATGGCTAATTTTGTATTTTTAGTAGAGACAGGGTTTCTCCAAGTTGGTCAGGCTGGTCTCAAACTCCTAACCTCAGGTGATCCACCTGCCTTGGCCTCCCAAAGTGCTAGAATTACAGGCATGAGCCACTGTACCCGGCTGGGGATTTTCATAGGTTCCTAAATCACCTTTTTAAAACGGCAATAGCAATATCTATTCCAACACATTGCAGATGATAGATCTCACTTACCTTTGTTTTTTCTTTTGTTCCAGATGCCGATCCCACTCCAAGTCTAGAACATCATTCACATCTTGGACAGCAAATTTCACATACTGATGAAGGCGCCGAATTTCCTATAAGAAAAAAATTAAAAGGCAAATGACTTGTTTTTCTGAGAGTTTGGGGGAAAATGTATCAAAACAGTCAAAATAATTCTAAAATACTTCTATATTAAGAACCATAATGAACAAGGAAATCAGAATAGGTTTTAATACGATTATTAAAATTATATAATTAAAATGAGGCCAGGTGCAGTGGCTCAGGCCTACAATCCCAACACTCTGGGAGGCCAAGGCAGGAGGACTGCTTGAAGCCAGGAGTTAAAGATCAGCCTGGGCAGCAAAGCGAGAATCTGTCTCTAATAATGCATAAAAACAAAAAAAGTTACATAAAAAAACTTTATAATTAAAATGAAAAACAAAATCAGTTGGGCGTGGTGGCTCCCCACTTTGGGAGGCCGAGGCGGGAGGATCACTTGAGGTCAGGAGTTCGAGACCAGCCTGGCCAACATGGTGAAACCCCGTCTCTACTAATAAGACGAAAATTAGCCAGGCAGGGTGGCAGGTGCCTATAATCCCAGCTACTCAGGAGGCTGAGGCAAGAGAATCGCTTGAACCCAGGAGGCAGAGGTGGCAGAGACCTGGTACAATGAAAAGGGAAACAGAATGGGTGTGTCTGCCTAGGCCCCCGGGGAACAAATGTTCTTAATTCTCACTTCTCAGTTCCATGGTCTGGGAATTTTCCATTCCATTCTGGTACTCAGACAGTGCATCCATTTAGATTTTGCTCCCCCACCCATAAAATTAACTAATGGAGACAAACAGTGCTGAAAATAATTCTAAGCCTATCTATTCATAGCACAGAACCTGTAAGTCATCTTCCCAGTTGAGAAATACTCATTTGTTCACAAAAGCAAAGAACAGTATTAGCACTAAAAACTGAATCTGCCATTATTTAAAAATTTTAGCTATTTAACTTATTATAGGCCTGCAATAATTTTATTTAAATTTTGGGGGACTGTTAACCTTCATGGCTATGCAACTTGATTCTCAAAAATTAAAAACAGGCCAGGTGGCTGGGTGCTGTGGCTCACACCTGTAATCCCAGCACTTTGGGAAGCTGAGGTGGGCGGATCACCTGAGGTCAGGAGTTCCAGACCAGCCTGGCCAACATGGTGAAACCCTGCTTTGACTAAAAATACAAAAATTAGCTGGGCACGGTGATGCATGCCTATAATCCGAAGTACTTAGGAGGCTGAGGCACAAGAACCACTTGAACACAGGAAGCAGAGGCTGCAGTGAGCTGAGATCGTGCCACTGCACTCCAGCCTGGGTAACAGAGCAAGATTCTGTCTCTAAACAAAAAAACAGGCCAGGCATGGTGGCTTACGTGTGTAATCCCAGCACTCTGGGAGGCCACAATGGGTGGATCATTCGAGGTCACGAGCTTGAGACCAGCCTGGCCAACATGGTGAAACCCTGTCTCTACTAAAAATACAAAAATTAGAGCTGGGTGCAGTGGCTCATGCCTGTAATCCCAGTACTTTGGGAGGCCAAGGCAGGTGGAACACTTGAGGCCAGGAGTTCGAAACTAGCCTGGTCAACACGGTGAAACCCCATCTCTACCAAAAATACAAAAATTACCCAGGTGTGGTGGTGCGCACCTGTAATCCCAGCTACTCCAGAGGTTGAGACAGGAGAATCACTTGAACCTGGAAGGTGGAGGTTGCAGTGAGCTGAGATCACGCCACTGCACTCCAACCTGGGCGACAGAGTGAGACCTTGTCTCCAAAACAAAACAGAAAAAAGCAAAAATTAGCTGGGCGTGGTGGTGCATGCCTGTAATCCCAGCTACTCAAGAGGCTGAGGCAGGAGAACTGCATGAACCCAGGAGGGACAGGTTGCAGTGAGCTGAGATTGTACCACTGCACTCCAGCCTGGGCAACAGAGTGAGACTGTTTCAAAAAAACAGAAGGCCAGACACAGTGGCTCACACTTGTAATCTCAGCACTTTGGGAGGCCAAACCAGGAGGAGTGCTAGGGCCCAGGAGTTCAAGACCTGCCTGGGCAACAGAGCAAGGCCCCATCTCTACAAAAATTAAATTACTTCCAGGCAGGCGGTGTGATGTCAAGCCTGTAATCTGGAGGCCGAGGCAGGCGGATCAGTCAGGAGATGGAGACCATCTAGCTAACCGGTGAAACCCCGTCTCTACTAAAAAATACAAAAACTACTTGGGTGTGGTGGTGCCTGTAGTCCCAGCAGCCTGGGAGGCTGAGGAGCAGGAGAATGGTGGCTCCCGGGGCCGGAGCTTGAGAGTGAGCTGAGTTCGGCCACTGCACTCCCAGCCTGGGCTGACCAGGCAGAACTCACTAGCCAGGCAGAATCAGTGCGGTGGCTTCGCCTATAATCCCAGCACTTTGGAGGCTGGTGATGGCTCCCGAGGTCAGATCGAGATCCTGATCTGGCTAACACAGTGAAACCCGATCTCTACTAAAACCTCACTCCAGCCCGGACATGGTGGCGGGGTGCCTGTAATTACAAGCTACTTGGGAGGCAGGGCAGAGAATGGTGAACCGGAAGCAAGAGCTGCAGTGAAGCACAGTGATGCCACTGCACTCCAGCCCTAGAGCTGAGAGGGCTGACTCAAAAAAAAAAAAAAAAAAATTAGCCAGGCATGGTGGCATGCCACAGTCCACAACTCGCAGGAGGTTGAAGCAGGAGGCTCACTTGAGCCCGAGTTTGAGACTGCAGTGAGCTAGGATCAAGCCACCACACCACACACTCTGGCCCAAGCAACAGAGAAAGACCCTGTCTAAAATAAAAAACAAAAACAAAAGCAAAACAGAGCTAGACATGGTGAGGTACACCTATAGTCCCAGCTACTCAGGAGGTTGAATTAGGAGGATCCCGGGTCCAGGAATTCAAGGCTTTTGTGTACCATAATCATGCCTGCGAATAGCCATTGCACTCCTGGGCTACATAGCAAAACTCTGTCTCTTAAAAAAAATAAAATAAATAAAACTGAGGCATTCAATTAAGTATGTCTACAAATGGAGATAATGTGCTATACACTAGGAAAAGCAGTTTACATCTATAGAGAGATCTTATTATGTTTAAATGTATTTTCAAAATTATTTGTGTAGCCAGAGAAATCAGACAAGAGAAAAAATAAAGGGTATCCAAATTGGTAAAGAAAAAGTCAAACTGTTGCTGTTTGCCAATGTTATGATCGTGTACCTAAAAAACCCTAAAGACTCATCCAAAAAGGTCCTAGATCTGATAAATGAATTCAGTAAACTTTCAGGATACAAAATCAATGTACACAAATCAGTAGCACTGCTACACAACAAGAGCAACCAAGCTGAGAATCAAATAAACAACAACCCCTTTTACAACAGCTGCAAAAAATAAAAACCAAAAATCAAAAACAAAAACAAAACCCCAAACTTAGGAATACACCTAACCAAGGAGGTGAAAGACCTCTACAAGGAAAACTACAAAACATTGCTGAAAGAAATAATAGACGACACAAACAAATGGAAACAACACAAACAAATAGAAATACATCCTACGCTCATGGATGGGTAGAATCAATATTGTGAAAATGACCATATTGCCAAAAACAATTTACAAATTCAAGGCGATTCTCATCAAAATACCATCATCATTCTTCACAGAACTAGAAAAAAAAAATCCTAAAATTCATATAAAACTAAAAAGAGCCCACACAGTTAAAGCAAGAATAAGCAAAAAGAACAAATCTGGAGTTACCATATTGTCTGACTTCAAACTATACTACAAGGCTATGGTCACCAAAACACCATGGTACTGGTACAAAAATAGGCAGACAGACCAACGGAAAAGAATAGAGAACCCAGAAATAAAGCCAAATTCTTAGAGCCAACTGATCTTCAACAAAGCAAACAAAAAACATACAGTGGGGGAAGGACACCCTATTTAACAAATAGTGCTGGGGTAATTGGCAAGCCACACGTAAAAGAATGAAACTGGATCCTCATCTCTCACCCTATACAAAAATCAACTCAAGATGGATCAAAGACTTAAATCTAAGACTTGAAACCATAAAAATTCTAGAAGATAACATCAGAAAAACTCTTATAGAGGTTGACTTAGGCAAGGAGTTCATGAACAAGAATCCAAAAGCGAATGCAACAAAAAGGTAAATAGATGGGACTTAATTAAGCTTCTACACAGCAAAAGAAATAATCAGCAGAGTAAACAGACAACTCACAGATTGGGAGAAAATTTTCACAAACTATGCATCTGACAATGGACTAATATCCAGAATCTATAAGGAACTCAAATGTATCAGCAAGAACAAAACAAACAATTCCATCAAAAAGTGGGCTATGGACATGAACAATTCTTTTTTTTTTTTTTTTTTTTTGAGACGGAGTCTCGCTCTGTCACCCAGGCTGGAGTGCAGTGGCCGGATCTCAGCTCACTGCAAGCTCCGCCTCCCGGGTTCACGCCATTCTCCTGCCTCAGCCTCCCGAGTAGCTGGGACTACAGGCGCCTGCGACCTCGCCCGGCTAAGTTTTTGTATTTTTAGTAGAGACGAGGTTTCACTGTGTTAGCCAGGATGGTCTCGATCTCCTGACCTCGTGATCCGCCCATCTCGGCCTCCCAAAGTGCTGGGATTACAGGCTTGAGCCACCGCGCCCGGCCAACAATTCTTAAAAGATACACAAATGGCTGACAAACATATGAAAAGACGCTCAACATCACTAATTATCAGGGAAAAGCAAATCAAAACCACAATGCAATACCATCTTACTTCTGCAAGAATGGCCATCATTAAAAAATCAAAAAATAATAGATGTTGGCGTGGATGTGGTAAAAAGGGAATACTTTTACACTGCTGGTGGGAATGTAAACTAGTACAACCACTACAGAAAACAGTATGGAGATTCCTTAAAGAACTAAAAGTATCTACCATTTGATCCAGCAATCCGACTACTGTGTATCTACCAAGAGAAAAAGAAGTCATTACATGAAAAAGACACTTGCACACGCACGTTTACAGCAGCACAATTCGCAATTGCAAAAATATAGAACCAATCCAAATGCCCATCAATCAACAAGTGGATAAAGAAAATGTGACACACATATATACACTACTACTCAGTCATAAAAAGGAATGAAATAATGGCATTTGCAGCAATCTGGGAGGAGCTGGAGACCATTATTCTAAGTGAAGTAACTCAGGAATTGAAAACCAAACACCATTTGTTCTCATTCATAAGCAGGAGCTAAACTATAAGGATGCAAAGGGATAAGAATGATACAATGGAACGGGTGCAGTGGCTCACACCTATAATCCTAGCATTCCAGGAGACCAAGACGGGCAGATCACTTGAAGTCAGGAGTTCAAGACCAGCCTGGCCAAAACAGTGAAAGAGGATGCAGTGAGCCAAGATCACATCACTGCACTCCAGCCTGGGTGACAGAATGAGACTGTCTCTAAATAAATAAATAAACAGAATGATACAATGGACTCTGGAGACTTGGGGGGAAGGTGGGCAGTAAGGGTTAAAAGACTACACATTGGGTACAGTGTACACTGCTTGGGTGATGGGAGATCAAAATCTCAGAAATCACCACTAAAGAACTTATCCATGTAACCAAACACCACTTGTTCCCCAAAAATTATTGAAATTTTTAAAAATTAAAAAAAAACACCATAATTGTGGATAAGGGTCTATGTCCCATCTGAAAAAGAGAAAATGTAATTTAAAAAGAGCTGAGCTGATTCAAGAGAAGTAGAAATAACCTTAGTAGCAAATGTAACTTTCAACTCAATACTTGATGACTACAGAAGGCTCTTTCCTTTGATCTCTTCAGATACAACCACACCTCTGTGTTAACTGCTGCTGTTTCTTTGGAATGCCTTCCCAATTGTGTCCACCAGCCAAAAACAATTATTCTTTTAAAGCCTAACACAAATACTTCTTTTCTCTGGCTCAGCTACTCCCTCGCCCGTGGTCCCATAGCAACATATCCCACACTACATTTACACGTTCATCTTTCTGTCACTTACCCAACTGCAAGAATTGTAAACCTGCATGAACTGTAAACCAGACTCTTGAGTACGAGCAGAGGCTCTTGAGTCAGACTGCCCAGGTTCAAGGTTTCAAGGTTTATTAGTGGTAAAACCTGGGCAGTTTCAGTTATCTTGGTTTCATCATCTGTGCATTGCCCACAGTAAACACTCAATACATGCTGACTAGTATTACCTACTTAGCACCATGAAAAAAGAAAATTATTCCCTTCTGAATAAGCGTCCCCCTAAAGCTGTATGCTTTCCTCTTAGTTTGTTAATAGAGAAACAGGTGGAAAGGCACGTAGGAAGAATATGTAGCTAGGACGCAGGGAGGATGCCTGTAATTTGATAAGCAGTAGGCAGGCAGCACTCTCTCGCTGAGAGGTAATAGGTAGAAGGAGGATGCATCAGGAATACCAGAGGGCTGCAGATCACAGTAAGGGCTCTGCAATCTTTGTTGAAGAAGGAACCTTTCTTTTTTTTTTTAATTTTCAGTAAGTTGACCAGGTGTGGGACAGAAACACTGGGGAACAATAAAGCTTGCGGCCTCAAATTATCTGAGGCAAGAACAATTCATCACACCCGCAAACCCCACAGATGTCATGAGGAAGACCAGAAATGCCGGTGAACCCTTCCCGCTGGAATTCCAGACAAATGTGAGATAGCAGAAGAGAAACCCCACACTAAGGCCAGTGACACAATGATTCGGTGCAAACTAAAAGATGGAAAGCAAAATCCAATTAGCGAAAGCAGAGATTAAGAATAATTAAGAATGGTGGCTCACACCTGTAACCCCAAAACTTTAAGATTACAAAGGCAGGAGGATGACTTGAGCTCAGGAGTTCGAGACCAGCCTGGATAATGTAGTGAGACCCAATTTCTACAAAAAATTTAAAAATCAGCTGGGAGTGGTGGCACACATCTGTAGTCCCAACTACGTGGGAGGCTGAGGTGGGAGGATCACTTGAGCCCAGGAGGCTGAGGCTGCAGTGAGCTGTGATGGTGCCACTGCACTTTAGCCTGGGCAACAGTGCGAGACTCCGTCTCAAAAAAAAAAAAGAATTCAAAAGAAAAGCTAAAGTGTGGCATACAGAAAAGAGCTCAGGAAAATGGAGGTTTCAATTCTGGTTCCCTTTTTCCTAGCCAACATGACCTTGGACAACCTACTTAGCCTATGAAATTTAATTTCCAGTTAGCTGTATAATGGGGCTACAGGGACCAGTAACTCTTACCTTGCAGAGCAGCTGGCTTTGAAGGCTAGAAATAATGCATAAGAAACACTTAGCAGATTAAATGGCACTCAAGAAATAGTTGCCACTTTAATAACTACTATTTATAATTCAACGTATAAATATACGTTTCAACAGAGTACTCTATATTAAGCTTAAGGTTTAATAAAGAATTTTGGCCAGTCACACCTGTAATTCCAGCACTTTGGGAGGCCAAGGCAGGAGGACTGCTTGAACCCAGGAGTTCCAAGACCAGCCTGGGCTGGGTAGCATAGTAACACCTTGTCTCTCCAAATAAAATATTCAAAATTAGCCAAGTGTGGTGGCACATGCCTGTGGTCCTGGCTACTCAGGAGACTGAGGCAAGAGGATCACGTAAGCCCAGGAGGTCAAGGCTGCAGGGAGCTGTGATCATGCCATTGCACACTAGCTGGGCAACAGTGAGAAGACCCCGCTTCAAGAAAAAAAAAAAATTTTTAAAATCTTTTTAAATGAAAAAAATTACATAATTACACGAAGTGCACTGTTTTGTTTTGTTTTGTTTTTCGCCACAGTTAAGGAAGTTTACGGGAAGTATGGTAAATTATAAGCAGAAAATCAACAACTTCAAAATGAGCCATCATCTAAATCTATATGCAAAAAGAGGTAGCAATTGTTACATGAGTTTGTTTTTAAATCTTTTAAATAGATTTACATAGATCTCCTACCTGAAGCTGAGCTTCACTCTTGGGATCCAGTGGTCTTTTATAAAGCAAATGCAGATAACCAGAGTCACGATTTCTTTCATTTTGTTCTCTGGCTTCCTCAACACCAGCAAAGCCCTCAAGTAAAGTTGTTTTCAGGCTACTTATATCTCCATGAAGCGACTAGAAAAAGTACAATAATGTGTTGATACAAAAAGTTGTTAAGTCCAAACCTTTCTGTTTGGATCAAGGAAGGTGGTGTTTCTCAAACACTGAACACAACAAACATATGAATATACTTAACTTGTGTAAAAAAAGAATTTAACTGTTTAGAAAGACACTAATGTTCTTTTTTTACATTTATTTTTCATCTCCATTAAAAAAAAATACATTCTAAAGACTGAAAATGCAGAAAATACAAAAAGCATGGGCTCTAATACTACTATGTGAAGATAATTACTGCTAACACTCTAAAGAACTTTCCTCTTTCCAAACATGCTATTTAAGACCCGAACTCTAGAATCAGACAGTCTGAAGCAGAATCCTGGCACCACTACTTGCTAAGTGGGTGACTTTTGACAAATTTACCTAAGCCTCAGTTTCCTGACTTGCAAAATAGAGAGAGTAACAGTATGGATGACACAGCAAAGTTGTGAGGGATTCAGTGAGATAATACAAGTGATGTGTTTGGCACAGTTCCTGGCACACAGTAAGTAGTAATAACAGTAACAATAATTAACATTATTAACACCAAACATTTAATATTTTCATACTGCATATGTCCTAAAATATCCTTTTTAAAAAATCTAACACTTTAAGATAGTAAAATTTCAAATATACCTAAATTAAATTAACAACTATAATAAACTTTATGGAGTGCATAGCATGTGTCAAAGGGGTAGAAACTCACTCCACCTTATGGATGAGAAAACCAAAAAACAGAGTAACTAGGTTAACTTGCCCAAAGTCACATAATTTATTAAGTGTGAAGGTAGGATCTGAACTCAGGGATTCTAGGCAAGCTACTCAGTCACGTTAAAAAAACAACAACATTGGTGGTCCTTGAAGAAATAAAGTAAATACACCCATGGAGTATTAGGAGAAAAAAAAATTGTTAAAATGCAATTCAACTCAGGAAAAGTATCCATAAACACAAACCTCTGTGGTCTCTTTAATCTCCAAAAGAAAGGTATGCAAGTCATCTGATTCTGTTCGCAGCATCTTCATTTCCTCAGAAGTGCCCACTTGGAAACAGGCTTTGGAAGTTCGGGCTTTTAACTCTTCCAACTCCTTCTGAAAGTGTGCAATCTGTAGAAGACACAAGTGAGGAACTACTCAGTCTGAAGGACAAACAGTAATGTCACTGCTACTGTGCTTACTAACTGCTCAGACTGCTGGGATGGGTCATGCTTCAGTGCTAGAATGAACTAGTCATATAGGGGTTGGCACTCTGACCCATTCAAGTCTGTCAGCTACTTCCAGAAAAACATCCTCAGGAAGCAAATTTACCTCCTCCCCAATTCCAGCCATCACAGGATCTGAATCTTTCCACTGATGTCCCTGCTTTTCTGCAACAGCAGGCTGAAGTGACTTTGCCTGAAATGGAAGGCAAAAGGTTTAAAAATTGATCCTATACAAGCCATAGCTGCTTTTTGTTTTTTTGGCGGAGTCTGGCTCTGTCGTCCAGGCTGGAGTGCAGTGGTGCAATCTCGGCTCACTGCAAGCTCCGCCTCCTGGGTTCACACCATCCTTCTGCCTCAGCCTCCCGAGTAGCTGGGACTACAGGTGCCCGCCACCATGCCCGGCTAACTTTTTGTATTTTTTTTTTTTTTTTTTAGTAGAGACGGGGTTTCACTGTGTTGGCCAGGATGGTCTCGATCTCCTGACCTCGTGATCCACCAGCCTCGGCCTCCCAAAGTGCTGGGATTACAGGCGTGAGCCACCGCGCCCGGCCCAAGCCATAGCTTCTATACGCAATTATATCAGTGCCTATTATAGGGAGTGGTGCTCCTGTAACACAGCATTGTTTCTTCACTCATTCTAACGAACCCTTATTTATAGGATCTCTACTTTGTGTAAGGCAAGTTCTAGACAGTGCAGGGAGAGGTGAACAAGTAGATGAGGGCCCAACTCTCATGGAACTTACCTCCTACTAGGATATGCTAAATAATAAAATATAAACACATCTGATAATTTCAGTTGGAGAACAAACAGGAAAACATAAAGAGAATAAAAGAGGGCACTACTTCAGATGAGATGGCCAAGAAAGCCCTCACTGCGGGCTGCCCTCTGAACTGAGGCTGCAAGCAGAAAGCAAGCTATGGGATCTACAGGAAGCACCTGCCAAGCAGCAAGAAAGGGAAGTGCAGAGTTCTCAAGGCAGGAGAAACCTTGGCAAAGAAAAAAAGTAAACATGGGCTCTGTGAAGTCAGGGCAGACGCTGGAGAGGGCAGGGGTGGGGTCAGGAAGGCAGGCCAGGGTAGGTCATGTAAGGTCACAACAAGGAGTTTGGGTTCTATTCTAAAGGTGCTGGAAAGCTACTACTGGTGTTTTAGGAGAGTTTAAATCTCCTTTATGAGTTAAAAGATCTCTCTTGCTGCTATCTAGAGCAGGGATAGCAGAGAGAGTACTCAAGAGGTTAACAAGGTGAGAGGTGGCAACAGCTTGACACAGGATGCTAGCAGGGGGACAGAGTTGTGGCCTTATGACATGTGACACAGCAGAGGGTGGAGCTGACAAGACCTCCTGCCAGCCTGGACTGGGGACAGGTACCGTTGAAGACAGGGATCTAGGATGCTTTGGGGCTTGAGACTTGTGCAAACATCTGGTTTGTTAGTGCTACTTATTCATTGGAAAAGGACTAGCCTCTAGAGGAGACAGAAATCAAGAGTTCTGCTTTAAAGATGCTATAATTTGAAATGCCCTTTAGACTATTTGATACTTAACAACGATTAACACTAAAGAGGTCTTAGACTGCATCAGCATTCATTAACAGCAAACATTTATCTGACAAACACTGTGTGTCATCCATCGTGCCACAAGCGTGAACTGTGACCTGGGCACTTACTATGTACCCAGTACAGGTGTGTGTTAGGGTAGGAGAAGGGTTGGTTAGGGGGACACAGAAAGGAAAAGACATAACTCTCGTTCTCAGGGCACTCAAGTAATCACGTGGGAAACAGACATACAATTCTCTTTACATTACACCATAAAAATAAACTGAGATGACGGACTACAAATCTAAATACGAAAGATAAAATAACAAAGCTTTTAGAAAAACATCTTTTTGACCTTGAAATAGAAAATGATTTCTAAAACAAAACAGGAAAAACATTAATCATAAAAGAAGAAAAAACTGATATACTCGCCGGGCATGGAGGCTCACGCCTGTAATCCCAGCACTTTGGGAGGCCGAGGCAGGTGGATCACGAGGTCAGGAGATGGAGATCATCCTGGCTAACACCATGAAGCCCCGTCTCTACTAAAAATACAAAAAATATTAGCCGGGCGAGGTGGCGGGCGCCTGTAGTCCCAGCTGCTCGGGAGGCTGAGGCAGGAGAATGGCGTGAACCTGGGAGGCGGAGCTTGCAGTGAGCCGAGATGGCGCCACTGCACTCCAGCCTGGGCGACAGAGCCAGACTCCATCTCAAAAATAAAATTAAAAAAAAAAACAAACTGATATACTCAACTGTATTAAAATGAAGAACGTGTATTCATCGAAGAGACCAAAAAGACAATGAATAGACAATTCACAGTGAGAACATATTTGCATTGTATGTGTGTATATTCAAGGAACTAACTCTTAAAAATCAGAAGGAAAAAGCCGGCAATCCAACAGAAAAATAGAATAAAGACATGAACGGACACAACATAAAAGAAAATATTCAAATGGCCAATAATTATATTTCAAAAAGCTCAATTTTGCTAATCATTAGAGAAATACAAATTAAAACCACAAAACAATACAAGAAAAGATGAAAAATACCAAGAGTGGCAAGTAGGCGGAGCAGCCAGAAGTCTCATACACTCTTGGTGGGAATCTACTAATGAGGAATACATGCAGAGTCTATGATCCAGCAATCTCACTCATAGGGATACACCCAAGAGAAACCTGTACATGTGTTCACTGAAGACATCAACTGGAACGGTCATAGCAGTACTACATACAATGGCTTAAACCTGGAAACTACTCAAGTGCCCATCAGAGTGGAACAAATACTTGTAATATAATCACACAATAAATTCCATACAACAATGACATGGATAAATCTCACAAACATAATGTTGAACAAAGCAGCCAGATATAAGAATACATACTGTACAATTCCACGTGATAGGAGGTACAGGCAGGCTAACCTCATCCATGCTATTGGAAATCAGGAAACCAGCTACTCTGGCAAGAGTAGTGATTAGAAGGGGATAGGTGAAAAAGAACGCTGGGGTTCTGACCTCCGCCTCCTGGGTTCAAGTGATTCTTACGCCTCAGCCTCCCCAGGAGCTGGGACTACAAGTGCGTGCCACCACGCCCAGCTAATTTTTGCATTTTTAGTAGAAACGGGGTTTCACCATGTTGACCAGGCTGGTCTCGAACCCCTGGCCTCAGGTGATCTGCCCGCCGTGGCCTCCCAAAGTGCTGGGATTACAGTCATGAGCCACCATGCCCAGCCAGGTTCTTGTAAAATTCTGTTTCTTAATCTGGATGCTCGTTACCAAGGTATGTTCAGTTGGTGACAATTCACTGAGCTGTACAAGTATCATGTGTACTTTTTTCTATGTGTATTACACACGAATAAAAAATTAAAATAGCTAAATGGCTTTTATGAGTATACAAGTATTCAAACCTGGCACTTCGGTATTTACTATCACATAGTCCCAATTACTATGTCCAAGGTCTGAATTCTAAAACATGAAAATTTATTTTATTCATATGTATGCTTGGGGCAGTAAATTAATAAACACAAACATCGCAAACTGAATTTAAACACACCTGGGGAGAGCCTGGCTTTGCTGCTGGAGGGGTTATCCTGGGTGATTTCTGTACCATTGAGGGCACAGGGCTTGGACTGCCCTGAGCAGATCGTCCTGCTTGAAAAAGAAGTCAGTTAAAATATATAGCATTTATTACCTTTATTTCTCCTATCACAAATGTCCTTTCTCCAAATCTAAGAAATTAAGTTACACATTGCCCCTGGGCCCACTTTCATGATTTACTTTAAAGAGTGATGACCACCAGCTGCGCTAGCCTTTGTTCTAAGACAATGAAAAAAAAAATTAAAATTTTAGGAGCCAGGTATGGTGGCTCAAACCTGTAATCCTAGCCTTTTGGGAGACTAAGGCAGGAGGATTGCTTGAACCCAGGAGTTTGAGACCAGCCTGAGCAAGATGGCAAGACCTTGTCTCTATAAAAAATTTTAAATATTAGCCGACAGTGGTGGTACATGCCTGAGTTACTCGGGAGGCTGAGGTGGGAAGATCACTTGAGCCCAGGAGGTAGAGGCTGCAGTGATGTGCCTGGGTGAGAGAGTGAGAGTGTCTCAAAAAAAACAAAAGCAAACAAAAAAAAACCTTCCTGCTTACAGCAGTATGACTGACTGTGAAAATACAAATACAGTCACTGCAGGTACTCTCTCTTCTGTGTTTCTTTTTTTTTTTCACGACAGAGTCTCGCTCTGTAGCCCAAGCTGGAATGCGGTGGCACGATCTCAGCACACTGCAATCTCCACCTCCTAGTTTCAAGTGATTCTCCTGCCTCAGCCTCCCGAGTAGCTGGGATTACAGGCACCCGCCACCACATCTGGCTCATTTTTGTATTTTTAGTAGAGATGGGGCTTTGCCATGTTGGCCAGGCTGGTCATGAACTCCTAACCTCTGGTGATTCACCTGCCTCGGCCTCCCAAAGTGCTGGTATTACAGGCGTGAGCCACCGCACCCCACCAAACAATTCTTTTGCCTGTGTTTCTTAAAGAACTGTTCTGTAACTGCTCTTCATGGAGGGCAGACTCCACATGAAAATAAATACCCAAGAGCAAGACATGTTCTTTGAATCATTAAGTACACTTAGCTCCATAAGAAGTGTCAGAGAGAAGCGTGGCAGCATTAAGCCAGAGCAAATCTCCCAATTCAGAGTATGAAAATCACAGCACATTAATCATTAATGCATGATACAGGAAGCAAGAAAAAATAACCTTGTCCAACTACGTTAGTAGGACTCTTAACACTTAAAACTGTTAATCTGAGAAGGCAGGGCTGAAGTCTAAAGTTGTCTGCTTAAAATCATACCTGATGGTGAGGGCAAGACTGAGGACTTCAATGGCACGGAATTAGGTGATGCTGAGAGAGGCGTGGGATGGCTGAGTGGTCCAGAAGCAGCTGGCTTGGAGGCAGAAGAGAATGGCGGCATCGAGGGTGCGCTCTGAGAGCTACTAACAGGAGCAGAGGTAGCCGCAACAGTAAACCTGAAAAATGGCAGCCCCAAGGTCTCAGAAGAGCCTGCTAGAAGATTCTTTTACACTAGCATGAGCAATGTCATAAAAAGATAACTTATTATCTTTTATGTTAACTTACAAAGATAGGCCGGGCGCGGTGGCTCAAGCCTGTAATCCCAGCACTGGGGAGGCCGAGGCAGGCGGATCTGAGGTCAGGAGGTCAGATCATCCTAGCTAACAGTGAAACCCGTCTCTACTAAAAATACAACGAGGCCGGTGGCAGGCCTGTAATTAGCTACTGGGAGGCTGAGGCCTTGGAGAATGGCGTGAACCCGGGTGAGGCTGCAGTGAGCTGAGATCCGACACTGCACTCAGCCTAGGTGACAAAGTGAGATCGATCTCAAAAGCAACACAAGATAACATGCACATTTTCCCTTCGGAAACATAAATGTTAGCTAGCTTCTTATGAGGTGAAGGCTGTGAGAGCCTACTCTTATTGTGCATTTGGTGAATTAGTGTTGGAAATGTCAGGTACTTGGCGAGAGATGAAGCTAAGTTTATCACAATATGAAATACCAAGCTGATCATGATATGAAATGCTATTGTTTCAGCTGAGTTTTTTGTTTGTTTGTTTGTTTTGTTTTGTTTTGGGAGGGGGCAGTCTCGCTCTGTCGCAGACTGGAGTGCAGGCGTAATCTCGGCTCACTGCCCGACCTCCGCCTCCTAAAGTTCCGCGTAATCTCCTGCAACCTCCAGTAGCTGAACCTAGCCAGCTGCCCGACCTAATTGTATTTTTAGTAGAGACGGGGTTTCACCGTGTTAGCCAGGATGGTCTCGATCTTCTGACCTCGTGATCCTCCCGCCTCGGCCTCCCAAAGTGCTGGGATTACAGGCGTGAGCCACTGCGCCCGGCCTCCAGCTGAGTTTTAAACATGAGGTGGGACACAATTATGCTTAGGAGAGTTAGTACTTTCTCTTACCAAGGAAATTACTGAGAACTCCTTTTGAGAGTGAGCACCACCTCTGGGGAGTGAAAAAGGAAGAGGAATGCAGGTCGCTGTCTATGGAATACTTATGGCCTAAAAGAAATGTAAAGTCGGCTCCACCTAAAGAGCAAAAGTCTGTAGACAATCTTTTTTTTTTTTTTTTTGAGACGGAGTCTCGCTGTGCTCCCAGGCTAGAGTGCAGTGGCGTGATCTCGGCTCACTGCAAGCTCTGCCTCCCGGGTTCACGCCATTCTCCCGCCTCAGCCTCCTGAGTAGCTGGGACTACAGGCGCCCGCCACCACGCCCGGCTAGTTAAAAATTTTGTATTTTTAGTAGAGACGGGGTTTCACCATGTTAGCCAGGATAGTCTCGATCTCCTGACCTCGTGATCCACCCACCTCGGCCTCCCAAAGTGCTGGGATTACAGGCTTGAGCCACCGCGCCCGGCCAGTCTGTAGACAATCTAAACATCCAGCATTAGAAGACTGGTCAGATAAACTGTGGTGCAGCCAGTAAAATGGAACACTATGTAACCCTTGGCATGAAGTGGATGTGTGCCAGTTCAGTACTAACAGTAACTGTGGCGGCAGCACCACCACCACAGCAACAACAGATAGGACAGGCAAGCAGGGAAAAAGCTGGTAGTACTTATATTTGGTGGTTATCTTAGGAACTCATGGTTATCTTGGGAGGGGTTACAAGATATAAGGGACTGCTTCCCTCAGAAAGCTTACATTCTAGTGGGGAGAAAAGAACAAGCAGATAAAATAGTAAATAAATAAGAAATGAGTGAGCTGCAGGACCCAGATCTGGAGGAAACTGGATACCAACCTAAGAATTAGCAGTGAGCAGCCACGGGACTTCATAGGGACTGTCAAGCAGAATTACCTAACGATTTACAGTGTCACAAGATGACTTTGTGGTTCTGTAGACAGCAGTTCAGAGTGAGTTAAGGGTAGACACGGGAGGAAAAAAAAGACAACAAGGGATTCATTTCCCTTCCAGGATACATATTCTGGATTGCTTCTTTTTTTAAAATAATATTGTCTACATTTATAATGTAAAAAAGCAAAACAAATATCTGAATATAAATCCCTAGTAGTCAAAAAAATAAACAAATAAAATGTTAGCTAAGAGACACTTCTGAACTCTATCCACTGATGAAATGTCAGCTTTTTATGTTGGCTGAATTTCTGTCATTTGCAAGTATTACTCTGGGTAAAAAATTCTACTCAGTAACTCCTCTCACAGCGACTCTACTTGTAGCAAATAACATCTAATATTTCTACTCAACCCACAGAAGAATCAAACTTTAGAAGTGACTTACTTTTCACTCAGGTTGACTTTGACAGCAGAGGTTGAGGGTGGGAAGGAGGGCTTCATTGCTATATTTGGAGCAGACACACTTGGCACTGGTGTACTTTCCAGGGTAGGCTTAAAACCAGATGATCCAAAGGAGAATGAGGCAGCTGATGGACCTGTGGGAGACGCTGCAGGGGTGAGGGCTAGGGAGGCTTTAGAAGGGGGAACAAAAGAGAAGGTTGATGGGCCAGGGCTCGGGGCTGCTTTGGAGCTGTCAGAACCACTGGAATATGAAGATGGCTCCCCAGTGACGGTAGCCGATGACTTCAAGGATGAAGAACCAAAGGAGAACACAGTGGGGGCTCCACCAGCAGGAAGCAAAGAAAAAGTGGCAATGGGAGCGGCAGGTGACGAAGGTGGCAGAGAGGCAGGGGCTGCAGCTGCAGAAGCATCCAGTTTCTGTGGGGCTTGAGAGGAGGTCGGGGTAGTGGGAGTACTTCCTGCAGTGACAAAAAAGGAAGGAAAATGTTAACACCATAACAGTGAGGTTGACATAATAGAAAGAAAGTGGAAAAGAATTTGTGGTAGAATGAAGTCAGGAATGTTACTAGTTGAAGAAGCAAAAAGAACAGATGGGAACACAGTTAATATTGGAGTTTTCAGGTGGCATGAGATAAATGAAACTGAAGGAAAACTAAGAAAAGACATTAGAATAATTGGACTTCATGGACTTCTCAGTGCTACTATGGCACACAAAACAATTTAGTCACTGCAACATTTCATTAACAACTGGGAAAAAGTTTTAATTCAGACTTCCACCTTATTTCACTAAAACTAATTCCAGATAAATACACATAGAAAGTCACACAAATACATGTATCTCAAAACAAAGGAGACAAATTGACAGATGTTAGGTCTCAGAATCTAACACCTTGATAAATTTAGAAGTGACCAAAATAAATAAATAAATAAATAAATAAATAAAAAATCACAAAGGGAGAAGGTTAAGATTTGTGTAAAAAATAGCTACTTAAGTATCATAACTAAATGGTAACGAACTAAAAAGATCCATAGCAAATGACAAATAAGATGTTTTCTATTTTTTAAAAAGCTCATACAAATTGAGAGTTTAAAATTTCAGGACTAATAAACAGGGAATCTAATTCACATAAACACATTTAATCTCTCTCATCAAAGAAATATAAACAAGGTACATTTCTAATTTGTCCTCTAAATTATAAGAATTTAAATACGTATAACCCCTTACGTTTGGATGGGTAAAACAAGCCTGAAACTTTTTATCACTGGTAGGTGACTAGTAAGTTTTTTAAAGAAAACATTTTGGCATTGTATAAAAAACCATAAAAAACAGACCCAGTAATTCCTCTTCTAAGAATAAAGCTTACAAAAATAATGCAAAAAATGAAAAAGATATTTAATGCAATCCAAATGGTTAGGGGGGAAAAAAAAAAGTCAGTGGAAGGCTGGGTGCAATGGCTCATGCCTGTAATCCCAGAGCTTTGGGAAGGCAAAGCAGGAGGACCCTTTGAGTCCAGGAGTTTGAGCCCAGCCTGGGGAACAAAGTGAGACCCTGTTGCTACAAAAAATACAAAAAAAATCAGCCAGGTGTGATAGCTTGTGCCTATAGTCCCAGCTATTTGGGAGGCTGAGGTGGGAGGATCACTTGGACTTGGGAGGCAGAGGCTGCAGTGAGCCAAGATCCTGCCACTACACTCCAGCCTGTGCAACAGAGTGAGACCCCTGTCTCAAAAATGAATAAATTTTTTTCTATTTTCCAAACTTTCCATAAGGTAAAAATATTAATCTTTAAATTAAATAACCAACTAAATAAATAACAAAGGAATACTTTGTGTCAATATTTTCTATTTATATTAATAGTTAATAGAGCTTGGCTGTTCCAAATTAGCTAAGATGGCAATTTATCTTCATGGAAGACACTATGTCTAAAGCAATGTAATAATACTTAGGATACAAGTATGAAAATACTACTTTCTGAAAACAAAAATCCAAGTAAACTGTCACTTTGAGGAAAGTATAATAATGCAAGCAAACCTATTCTGTTAATACTTCTTTATACAACAGATATGGAACCAGCAACAACTAACTTCTGTAAAGACACACATAGATGTTAAACACTTCCATGCATATTAGGCAAACTGACATGAAAAATATATACCAGACCCTAAAGAAATCATTAGCATTTTTTCCACTGAAAACGAACTGATTATTGGAAAACCATCATGCTACTACTACTTCTGATCAATACCACATTCTTGGAACTGCAGTGTAGAAACAGGTGGAATCATTAATGTCTTCTGAACCCATGAAGTAGGTGTTAGCTACACTTAGCTGACAGGACAGACACTCTCCCTGCAGGGGCTCTATTACACTCATCTGAACACAACTACTACCTCTGGACAAACGGTGAAGGAAGAGGGGAGTTTCTCTAGGAAAGGCTAACAGTAAAACTGGCCTCTGATTGTGCTCCAGTGTTGAATGTGCTAGTAGCAAACGCTCAGAAACAAACCTCGTCCCACAGGCTCCTAATCTCACAGTCTGCTCTGCTTATTACAGACACACCAGGCAGCTGGGTTTAGGTAGTTCATGGTACCCTTATTCATGGCTGAATAAAGAGGAAAAAAAACCCAACACAAAGACTACACACTACGAATAACGGACTACCCTGATACAACACTCTGCAAGCCATCTGGTGTATCACTTGGGGTAGTGCTGCCAGTGTTAGGGCCCAAGTATCTGAGTGGCTCTATTTGGGATATACAACTCACTGTGGACTGGGATGCAGTGAGAGAATATACCCCTAAGTATTGTTAACCTTATCCAAACCAACTGGTCATACATTTTTGCTTAGATAGGAAACTGGTCACAATAGAAGAAAAAAAGTATTAGTTATATACTCACAGAATTCAAAAGGAGAAATATTAGTCAAATTTGAATATATGAAACAATGATCTTTTTAAAAGTTTTATATTTTCTGGTCAGGCACAGTGTATCATGTCTATAATCCCAGCACTTTGGGAGGCTGAGGCAGGAGGAACACTTGAGTCCAGGTGTTTGAGACCAGCCTGGGCAACATAGTAAGATCCTATCTCTATAAACCATTTAAAAAACAGCTGCATATGGTGGCGTATGCTTGTAGTTCCAGCTGCTTGGGAGGCTTAGGTGGGACTGCCTGAGCCTGGGAGAGTAAGGCTACAGTGAGCTGTCATCATGCCACTGCACTGCAACCTAGGCAACAGAGTAAGACCCTGTCTCCACAAAAAAAAAAAAAGTTTCTTTTCACAAGTGATACAAATGTCACTGTAAACATTTTTAAAATACAGACTAGTATTTATATGTGTGCACTCATTTTCATGGAGGATAGGTACCAAAGTGTTGACTGTGGCCATTGCTTGATGACTGATGGGCTTTAAGTGATTATGGTTTTGTATGCTCTCATTTTCCTCCAATAAACATCTATTACTTAAGCAGTGTTTCCAAAAGGAGAAAAAAACCTCAAGAAAATATAAACAACAAAAATATCCATGTTCCCTTCACCCAGAAACAACCACCATTTAGATTTTAAATTCATCTCCAAGTTTTTTTTTCTATGTATGTTTTTTTCTCATACAAAAAGGAACACAGAATATAGGGTTTTGTGTTTTTCTTTGTGATGTATTCCACTCACTCCTTCCCAGTCAATAAATGTAACATTTATAATTGTTACATGGCATTTCACTGTAAGACTATACAATCATTTCTTTAACCAATCCCCATGACTAAGCACAATGTCTTCTGGATGCATATCACATAACACAGGGTCTTAGAATACTGTTGGTAAACGACTGGATGCAAACCATCTGGTTGACCTTCCTTCATCTCCGAAGTAAAGTAATGGCTGCGGAATAAAGCTTGAGGGTAGGGAAAGGCAAATATGTGCATGCATGTTCAAAAAAAAGATTAGCGTGTGCCTTCCTAAGACAGACGAGCCTGGTAAAGATAATCACTATGTGTCTTCACACCATGTTGGTTCTTGGAAATACTCTTGTGCAAGTCCCATGGAATCCCTTACTGATAAAGCAGGCAGAGGCACATACCTGGTGACTTGGGCTGTCGCTCTCCTTCTAATGAAAGTCGCTCTGGTGTTTTGATGAGAGACTTAACTCCAGGATTTTGATTAATCATATAAAATGGACAAAGCACACCATCTGTTGAAAGTAACATGAGAACTGGAGTAGGAGGAAGAGTCTTTTCATCATCTGTTAAAAAAGAAAACAAAAGCAATAAAAGAACCAAGTCAATTTAAGGGCCTGAGGCCGGAAGGCAAAGACTGCCCTCAACATGAAGAGGGTTTACGGGGCTCATCTGAATAGCAGCTCAAGTTAGTTTGTTCTGATTTTAGACCTGAACAGCCTTCCATGCCCCAGCTAAAGAGAGCTCCTGCCGCTATCGGACCACCACCATCCTGCTGGACCCTGCCTAGAAGCTCCATCAGTCCCCTGGTAGCTCTGACTCTCCCAAAGGTCCCTCAGTTTTTACGAGTGTCTCAGTGTTCAGGAGGTAGGCTTGGCATTCCCCTGACCAAGACAAGAGTATCTAGGAAGTACTTGGGTTATTAGGAAAATGAGACTAGACTCTTCGGAATGGACAGGACACAGAAAGATGAGTCAAACTACTTAATCCTCATTCACAATTGAATGACAAGTATGTATTTTATCAATTAAGGTTTCAAGAGAATCAGAGCAAATGAGCTAATCAGAACAAATACTCCTGCCTAATCAGGGAAAGAACAAGCAACTTAATGGTGCCTGATGAGGACACCTCTCTAAACTTAAGTACCAGATGGCAAAGACTGTTTCTTTTGTGGCACTTTTACATTTCAATGACTACAGCATAGCCAAGCTACTGTAGGGAAGATCTATTCAAAACACATATCCAGGCCCTATTTGGAAATCATGGGCCTGAGATCTCTATTTTCTAATCCTTGCCTTCAAACCAAGTACTGGTGTGCAGTACCAGCTTCAGGTATTGCTTCTTTGGGAGGTCACCACGGAGTTGGACTGGACAAAGAAACCAAGCCATAAAATCCTGGCTTGCTCTATATTTCAACCAGATTCTAAGTACACCCAGACATGTGCAAGTGTGCAAACATATACCCACACGTATACACAGTGTCTGGCCTTGGTCTCATCAATGAATATCCATTCAAATCAGTTCAATGTTGTCACAATACAGCCTATATCACTCTTCAGGTAGAAATGTGCTGCCAGAAGCTACAAGTGCCCAGCAGAGCAGACTGTCAGTAACATGTAACTGGTGTTTCAATATTAACCCTAACTAGAAAGAAGACTATTTCTGCACTAATTACCAGGCTACACTTACTGATGGTGATTTCCACTTGGTTCGTATAGTCTACGGCAACTCCCATGGGCAAGGAGTCATCACTCTTGTCTGTCACGGGCAACTCGGCTCGACTAGAATCCTCCAGTAGCCAAGATTCCCAATTAATCTAAAAAAAAAAAAAAAGAAGAAAATGCCACGGTGGTTAGAGCTTTGCATTGGGTCCTTCTAGCACTGTTCAAATAGGAGAGAACAGAGATGCCTCACTTGGTTTAGATGTATGTGTTGACTAGGAGGCTCTGAAATCTGGGAAGATGGTCTAAAAGCCAGAAGTACCCCCAGCAAACGGGAAGTTAATTTTCCAAATCGACCCCCTCTCTATCTGTTCCTGGTGTACCAAGCCCCTGCCTTGTGAATAATCACTATCATGAACACTTTCTGAGGTGCGTTCCACGACAACTAGGTAGACTGCTGACCGTGAGGGACAAATCCAACAGCTGCAGTCAGCCCGTCAACACCTGCTCCTAGACATTTTGGATTGGGACCAGGAACTCCAGCTCATCTCTACTGGAGTCTTTCACAGAGATGCATGTAAGGCTGGCCCGTGCTCAGATGCCCTGTGCCCAATCGTCTATAGAGACAGAGATAATCATAGTTCTTCTCTTCCCAGTTCTTGGTACCAGCTCCTCAGAATGGTCAGCTTTCCTGTCCCTGCAGTCCTTGAGAAAAGACTTTCTAGTAAACTCCCTTTTTGCTTAAGTTTGCTTGGATAGGCTCTGTCCCTTCCAACAAATGATTCTTGGTTTTTAAAATCACTAACAGTTTGCCTAACTTTCAGTGTTGACCAGACTGGGAAGCATGAATCACAGGGGAAGAGTGCTTAATGACTAACAAAGAAAAACAGGCTGGATGCAGTGGCTCAACCTGTAATCCCAGCACTTTGGGAGGCTGAGGCAGGTGGATTATCTGGGGTCAGGAGTTTGAAACCAGCCTGGCCAACATGGTGAAACCCTGTCCCTACTAAAAATACAAAATTAGCTGGGCGTGGTGGTGTGCAACTGTGGTCCTAGCTACTTGGGAGGCTGAGGCAGCAGAATCACTTGAACCCGGGAAGCAGAGGTTGCGGCGGGCCGAGATCACACCACTGAACTCCAGCCTGGGTTACAGAGTGAGAAAAGAGAAAAAAAGAGAAGAGAAGAGAGGAGAGAGGGGAGGGGAGGGGAGGGGAGGGGAGCAAAAAAAAGGAAAAGAGAGGAGAGGAGAGGGGAGGAGAGAAAGAGAGAAAGGAAAAGGAAGGAAAGAAGGAGAAAGGAGAGAGAGAGAGTGAAAGCAAGAAAGAAAGAAAGAAAGGGAAAGCAAGCAAGCAGTTCAGGAAAGAGAATGAAATCCCACTATGTGACTTAGCTATGGAGCAGGTAACAGACACATTCATATTAAACAAAACAATCTCAACTTTTAAAAACAATCTACAGTTAAGATAAAGACGACTTAATCATTGTAGGGCAGAATGCAGTTTTACAAAAGAGAAGACACAGGTAACAACTGGAAGGATACTAAGGGAAAGGGTGGGAGTGCTAAGACATTCCTCTCACGAAGTGGAAGATCAAGAGTTACCACCAGGCCGGGTGCCGTGGCTCACGCCTGTAATCCTAGCACTTTGGGAGGCCAAGACAGGCGGATCACTTGAGGTCAGGAGCTTGAGACCAGCCTGGCCAAAAAAGCAAAACTCCATCTCTACTAAAAAATACAAAAATTAGCCAGGCGTGTTGACGCAGGCCTGCAGTCCCAGCAACTTAGGAGGCTGAGGCATGAGAATCACTTGAACCAGGGAGGCGGAGGTTGCAGTGGCACCACTGCACAGGGTGACAAAGTGAGACTTGGCCTCAAAAAATATAAATAAATAAATAAATAAATAAATAAATAAAGATACCACCAGAAAGGAAGGTAAAAAACACCAATTAAAGTTACAAAGGTTCACCTAGATAAGAAATTAAAACAATGCTGTAACTCTTGAGAGGAAGGAGGGGACTGGGGGCCATATGTGAGCTAGATCATCATTTGCCATACAGTCAGTAAGGTCTAAAACTAATAACCAATTACTAGTCATAAAGCAGATTTTTCTTTAGGGATAAGGTGGCAGCATTATAAGAAAATGTTTACAAATTAAAAACGGTCCCCTCTAGAAAGCAAACAGGTAGGGCAGGGGTGATTCTTTTTTTATAAGCCCTTCTCTACTATTTACTTTTAAAAAACATGAACATAAATTATTTTGATAGAAAGTAAAAATAAAACTGTATTTTTAATGTGTGAACACATGAAATACTTCTGCTAACAGGAAATTATTACTGAAGTCAATCTAAGATAGTTCTAGAGCAGCAAATCAGATGGCTGAACTCTGGCCTCATCCAAAGGCAGCCACCCCTAGACAATGAGAACCATGCCCCTCCTAATGGGCCACCCGGCCACCCAGAAAGTGACAGATAAATGCCAATAGTTGAAGAGGCACAAAGTACCTATGCATGGGTGGAACACAAAGTCATATGGGGAGGAGAAGCACTTGTTTCTTATTTACAAGGGTGCACTAAAGATTTTTAAGCTCAAGGCAGTTTTAAAAAGAAGATTCCCCTTCTTTTGTTGTGCCCTCTCTGTAGTCAGTCATTCTGCATAATCTACAAGTGGATAGCGCACCACCACTACCTGGGCCCACCGTGTCCCTGCAAGAAAGACAACGTGAAAGAAGGTTCTTATATGCAAAGGTGCTTTGCTCTTTCTGACAGTTTTTCAAAGTCAAACAGAAAGTATTTCTGGTGAATCACAATTTAGTGTCATCTGCATGTTTTTCTTTCATAATTGAGGATGGATTATTGTTAAATTGTATAGAAGGAGTAGGTTCAAGTAACAGGAAGAAAACAAAGATGACAAAACAGGACAAGGCAGAAAAAGCCTCCTATGCATCGGGCATACTCCAGTTGGAGGTTAACTGCATAGCATGTTTCCACAGACGAGGGATGGATCCTAAAAGAACAGAAGTGAAGGAAGTACTAAGTCTGATACCCGTGTTTCTCCATGCAATAGCCAAGCCATTTGGCCAAGGCACTCTGTCACTGAAGCTTTGCTGTCATGCAGAAACTTGATAAAACAGATGTGAGACAATGTACATCCTAACCACACGCAAAAAAGAAAGTACCACAAAAGTGACAAAAAAGATTTACCTGATCACTTTGTCGAGCAAGGATACTAACTTCTGTTGAAGCCGCAGATGCTGCCAGCACTAAATCCCTTAAAGAACAAAACCAGAGACCATTACATTCAAATACAGCAATAGTTCTCTAACTTGAGTCTGCAGGTAACATCTGTGAGGGCTGCCTCCACATATCGAGGAGAGAGTAAGGTTTTCTATCTGGTTTAACAAAGGTGGGAAGATTCTAGATATAAAGCTGAACTTTTTAGTTTCTGTGAGAAAGCCCTGTAGAATCAGCTCACTGCCTACCTACACGAAGACAAAGGAAAGACACAACAGAATCAAGTCAGAGTTCACAATCAATATGCCACCCGAAGGCAGAATAATGTAGCTAGAGGGATGGAAGCTTTGCTTTGAGTAATCTCCATTCCAGTGGGCAACTCTGCTCTCAGAAGGAAACTTTTAATATATTCCTTGAGTATCAGTATTTTCATAAGTCATCACTAGGGGTTATTGAGAAAATTAGATTTTCGAAATTAGTATGTATTTAATACAAATAACTCAAGATTGGGGAAAAAGAAATAATAGACATTATCAAGAATAAGCTGAAAATACGTTCAAGGTATCTCAGCCTCCATTTTCCTCTATAATAGAAAAGATTTCAGGCTGGGTGCTACAGTTCACACCTGTAATCTCAGTACTTTAGGAAGCCAGCCTGAGCAACGTAACAAGATCCCATCTCTACCAAAACACAAACAAACAAACAAAAACTTTAAAACTAAGCCAGGTGTGGTGGCATGTGCCTGTAGTCCCATCTAGGAGGCTGAGGTGGAAGGATCACTTGAGCCTGGGAGTTCCAGGCTTCTGTGAGCTACAATCGTGCCACTGTACTCCAGCCTGGGTAATGGAGTGAGACCCTGCCAATCCATCCATCCATCAATCAATCAGAAAAGATTTCAACATGGGACAAGGCGACTCAGGTGTGATCTTCCAGTGAGAGCAGGAATGCCCTGTCCAGACTCTCTGCTCACCATTCCTCAATGTAACTGAGGTAGTAATGATGCTGCCTCTCCGTGCAGCTGCCGTAACAGGGCTCCATAAAGTTCACAAATATCTCTGGGTGCTTTTCTTCTTTTTTCTACAATGAACAAAGCAAGAAAAAAATTAGGTGCAATTTTTCTCAGATCCTACAGTAAAAGAATCTCAAATGACAAATCATTTAAAGTTGTATGAGAATATTCACTCAAAGTCTAAGTCCAGATATAGGGACATGGTATAAAGGCAGCACTTAGTACAAGGAGTACAAACATTGGCCATCAAGCGAACTGCATTTAAACTCTGTTCTGCCACTTTCTGTCCATGAGAGAGGCAGATTTTTCAACCTTCCTGATACTTAGTGTTTTCATGTGTATACTAGATCTCCTAAGCCTACTTCAGAGGCTACGGTAAGTGTAAAATGAAATGATACATATAAAACTTCCAGCCCAGTACATGAAACATAACTAGCAGTTAATAAATGCTAGTGTTAATACTATCCCCGAGAATAGAAAAAACCTCTAACTAATCTTAAAAGAAGGCATCTAGATAAACATTTTAAAAATTCAACCTTATTAGAAACCCAAGAGTTAAAAACAAGGCATCTTTTTCAAATATCAAATTGGCCTCCCTTGACACCCAATCTCAAACACATACCAGTCATCATCTATCCCTAACACAGCTTTATTTTCTCCATCACTCTTACCAGTCCTTGATCTCACACTTAGTATTGACTATCCCATTAGAATGTAAGCCCAGCCAGGTGTAGTGGCTCAGACCTATAATCCTAGTGCTTTGAGAGATCGAGGTGGGAGAACTGCTTAAAGCCAGGAGTTTGAGACCAGTGTGGGCAACAAAGCAAGACCCCACCTCTACGAAAAATTTAAAAACAGCTGGGTGTGTTGGTGCATGCCTGTGGTCCCAGCTACTTGGGAGGCTGAGGCAGGAGGATGGCTTAAGCCCAAGAATTTGAGGCTGTAGTGAGCTGTGATCACACCACTACACTCCAGCCTGGGCAAGAGACTGAGACTCTGTCTCTAAAAAATAAGTAAAAATTATCAACAACAACAAATTTAAAACCATAAAAGCAAGGCCATCACCTTGATCACTGCTATATACTCAGCTTTAAAGCAGTGCCTAGCACATTGTTGGCATTAAAAATTTGAGAGCAAACAAAGTAATTTTAAAAATCAAGATACTGTCTTGCTCTTCTAAAATTTCTTTATCGAGTTAACCAAGACCCATAGTTTATAACTTAAGCAAAATCTTTTTTTTTTTTAACTTCATACCAAAACAATAGAACACGCTGTGGACACTCTAACTTTGGACCCCAGGCCCATGGTACAGCATGGAAACCTTATACCTGAAGTTGCATAATCACTGCCAGTAAGTAAAAGAACCTGAAATCAGGCCAGGTGCAGTGATGCACACCTGTAATCCCAGCACTTTGGGAGGCCTAGGTGGGCAGATCACTTGAGCTCAGGAGTTCAAGACCAGTCTGGGCAACATGGCAAAACCCCATCTCCACCAAAAAAAAAAATAATAATACAAAAATTAGCCAGGCATAGTGGTGTGCACCTGTAGTACCAGCTACTCAGAAGGCTAAGGTGGGAGGATCACTTGAGTCCAGGAGGTCCAGGCTTCAGTGCTGTGAGATTGCATCACTGCACTCCAGTCTGGGTGACAGAGTGAGATCTTGTCTCAAAAAAAAAAAAAAAAAAAAAAAAAAGAGTTTCTTCAGATTGTGGTGTATTTTATTGTGCTCCTATGTAAGATGAAGAATTAACTATTAAAATTACATTTTCAACTTACAAAAAAAAAAAAAACACCCCACAAACACAAAAAAACCTTGAAATCAAAGCCTCCAGCTTTATTAGAAGACTTCTCTAATTCTCAAACAATGAAATTTCTTTCACATGCATACCGGCAGGAGAGCCATCACCACATCCGGAGACGTTTCCAGGGTCCCATCTGCAGCAGCATACACTATTGTGAAGACGTATGTACCGATCCACAGCACATCCAGAACTGAAAGACACATCTTAATCAGTAGGTCATAAAAATGACAGCAACCAGATACAACCAAAAGCAACTTATGTTTGGAATAGCCACTGCATGCTATAATACACACTATGGATTAAAAAAAAAAAAAAAAATCAAAGGCCCAAATTTCATTGACTAAATATAACTCACAGGTACAAAGATCCAAGAAGCCCAAACTCATCCCCAAATGGTAATTTTTCTGCTGGATTATAATCAGGGCAAATTATGAAGAATTGTAATAAAAAGTTGGGATCCATTTCATGTCATTTACCATGAAACACAGATGTCACCCAGAGGGCCATAATTTACACTGACTTAACTAGCTCTTTGAAATAGTGACATTACGGCCGGGCGCGGTGGCTCAAGCCTGTAATCCCAGCACTTTGGGAGGCCGAGGCGGGTGGATCACAAGGTCAGGAGATCGAGACTATCCTGGCTAACATGGTGAAACCCCGTCTCTACTAAAAATACAAAAAACTAGCCGGGCGTGGTAGCGGGTGCCTGTAGTCCCAGCTACTTGGGAGGCTGAGGCGGGAGAATGGCGTGAACCCGGGGGGCGGAGCTTGCAGTGAGCTGAGATCGCGCCACTGCACTCCAGCCTGGGAGACACAGTGAGACTCCGTCTCAAAAAAAAAAAAAAAAAAAAAAGAAATAGTGACATTATTCATAAAGCAAACACCAACACCTCACTGAGCAGGTACATTACATGATTTTGAATTTCTGTAATATACATAACATGTCATTAGAGGTCAGCCCAATAAGAAAAGCAGTTATTACCTCGGACAGGATGATCTGACTCATAAAACGGAGGACAAGGAATGACTTTTTTTTCCTGCAAAGTCTGAAAGAGATTTGGAGGGCAAAATAAAGTATCAAATGAAACAATCCGTAAACCAATCAAACTATCAAATCTAATCTATTCCTTAGATGCCACCTGTTCCATCTCCTTGGCCAGGCGAGACTGACGACACAGAACAGTGCTATCTACTTCCAGGACTTTGTCCTACAGAAATGTATGAACGTGGCCGGGTGTGGTGACTCACGCCTGTAATCCCAACAATTTGGGAGGCTGAGGCAGGTGGATCACCTGAGGTCAGAAGTTCGAGAATAGCCTGGCCAACATGGCGAAACCTTGTCTCTACTAAAAATACATAGCCAGGCATTGTGGCGGGCACCTGCAATCCCAGCTACTTGGGAGGCTGAGGCAGGAGAACTGCTTGAACCCAGGAGGCGTAGGTTGCAGTGAGCTGAGATCACGCCACTGCACTCCAGCCTGGGCGACAAGAGCAAAACTCAGTCTCAAAAAAAAAAAAAAAAAACGCATGAACATGTTCAGATATAGGTAATGAGAGCAGTCAATGCAACACCATTCACAGCAGCAACACCACTAGCACTGATGCAGATAATCATCAATAGTGGAATAAGGCTGGGCGAGGTGGCTCATGTCTGTAATCTCGGCACTTTGGAAGGCCAAGGTGGGCACACTGCTTGAGCCCAGGAGTTTGAGACTAACCTGGGCAACATGGCAAAACCCTGTCTCTATAAAAAATACAAAAATTAGCTGTGCATGGTGGCAAGCGCCTGTAGTCCCAGCTACCTAGGAGGCTGAGGCGGAAGGATCACCTGAGTCCACGAGGCTGAGGCTGCAGTGAGCCATTACGTTATCACACCATTGCACCCCAGCCTGGGCAACAGAGCAAGACCATCTCTCAAAAAAAAAAAAAAGGCAAACAGCAAAGCAAGAAAATTAAATAAATTGCATTATCTTTTTACAGGTTAGTGCCCTAAAAGATTATGTACCAAATTTCATGTAACTTTCGGTAATAACAAATAAGAAACATAACCTTAAACCCACACCACCTACATTCAGCACTCTGCTCCCCTCCTCGCCAGAGAACAGTCTCGAGGAAGAAGGCACAACAAAGGCCTTAGCACCACCTGTAAATCCCTCCTTCGTACCCAGGCTCAATAGATACATGTGGGTTCCTTGCAACTCAATTGATATTGAAGGATATTTGTGAACATTATCTCAAGAAATTCACAGGGAGGATGACAGAGTGCCCATGCAACAACAAGAGTACCCATTTTCTTTAGTGCCCATAGTTAGAGAAACAGACCCTTAAAGACAGACTCAGTGAAAAGACAAATACTGTGCTTTAACCCAGAGTGATTCTGCATTATCAACATAGCTTTTTCACTAACTCTTTTCCCTTCAGCTCTGTTTTTATGGAATGGACTGAAAGAGTTGGGGAACAGTGCATAGCGTATTATCGCATTTTACATAAAAAACAAAACAAAACAAAAATGCAGCTACACATAGACTATTTGTATAACATCCAGAAAAGTCTGGAAGGCTACCTACTCAACACAACACAGTGGGTGCCTCTGGAAGGAGGACTATGGGAAGGAAGGGAAGAGCTCCACTCTTCACTCACTGATGGATTTGTTACAATGAGTATAAATTACTTTTTAATAGGAAAAACAAGAAAGATATTCCCAAACTACTCCCCAAAAAAGCGAGCAACTTAAGAAAAATTCTGAAGTTCAAGATAAGAACTTACAGGAAGATACTGGACCACAGTTCCATTCTGTTTTCCCACTGCCAGCTGCTTTCCTTTGGGGCTCCAGCACACTGAGCAAAGACAATATTACCAAATAAAAACAAGAAAATGCAGCAAACCAATGAGATCTATCACACACAGCTAATTATCAATTCTCATTCCTCTGTCAGTCCATGGAAGATTGTAGGATCATCCCTATCCGGCAAAGTGGAAAAATGTAAAATCATTTTAACGACATAAGCCAATTGATTTATCACTGGGCTTACTGAATTGAAAGCTAAAAATGCTTTTTCAATAGATTACTGTCCAGAAAGCTGCAAAATACAGAAAACTCTGTAGTCTTTAGATAAGACAAGCAGAATAGAGAAGGTTTCCAAATACCAAGAAATCACTGGCAGGGCGCAGTGGCTCACGCCTGTAATCCCAACACTTTGGGAGGTTAAGGTAGACAGATCACTTGAGGTCAGAAGTTTGAGACCCGCCTGGCCAACATGGTGAAACCCTGTCTCTACTAAAACATACAAAAAGTAGCTGGGCACGGTGGCACGCGCCTGTAATCCTAGCTACTCTGGAGTCTGAGGCAAGAGAATTGCTTGAACCCAGAAGGCGGAGGTTGCAGTGAGCTGAGATCGCGCCACTGCACTCCAGCCTGGGTGACAGAGCACGACTCCGTCTCAAAAAAAAAAAAAAAAAAACAAATCATTCTCCTGCTCCCATTTAATATTTCAAATGCTTTTCCCCATGAAGGTACAAGTGACTTTCAGAGTACCACCATTACAGATCTAGAAACAATTATTCTCAAAAAACACTTCTAAATCAGCTGTACCAAAATATTTCTCCAGAACACCCAAGTACATTCAGGTTAAATTATGTATGCTGCTTAGCTTCAAGGACATTAACTATGGGTATAAAGAATACTCTCAGCCGGGCACAGTGACCCACACCTGTAATCCTAGTATATGTGGGTGGGGGAGGGCAGATCACTTGAGGTCAGGAGTTTCAACATGTAGAAACCTTGTCTCTACAAAAAATACAAAAATTAGCTGGACAAGGTGTGCATGCCTATAATCTCAGCTATTTGGATGGCCGAGGCACGAGAATTGCTTGAACCCAGGAGGTAGAGGTTGTAGTGAGCTGAGATGATACCAATGTACTCTAGCCTGGGTGACAGAGTGAGACTGTCTCAAAAAAAAAAAAAAAAGAACTCTTCCATCCTTAACCTCCCTCACCATGTTAAAAAACAAAACAAAACTAGCTATCCACTTTTACTTCTAGAAATCAATTCTTAAGTAGATGACCACGATTGTATGTTACAGTGTGAAAGCCTTTATTACTCACCAGAGGTTACGGCTACAGTGGAAGGAAGAGTTGCACATACTTTCACTGTTTCCGTGACTTGCAGGACAGCAATACTGCCATCAGCCAGACAAACTGCCACCATGGAGGGGACCGTGGGGTTCCACTTCATATCAATCACCATGCCTCCTGCATCTTTCAAAAGCTTATGATAGGCAAATGGACGTTTTTGCTGTTTAGCCTTTTAAAACAAATACGCAAAAGTGAAATAAGTTAACAAATTAGTACATGCACAAACATTTAATATTCAATGGAAATTACTGAACATACAAGTTATCTCAAATCAGTTTATTTTTCTCCATAACCATAAAAAAAGATTTGGCTTTATACATTAATCTATTTGCTATAGACAATTTCAACACAACTTTGAAAATGGCAATCAATTATTCTAACATGCTTAGGGGGACTCTCAGCAGGGGAATGCACAATTGCAAAATAACCAATAAATAGCAGACACTAGATTAAAATCTTGGCTCTGCTTCTTAATAGTGCTGGGACCTTGGACAGTTAAACTCTGAGCCTGTTTCTCTACCTATAAAATGAAAATGACAGTACCTACTACAGAAGGCTGTGGTAGGCATGAACGAGGGACAAGGCACATAAAGTACTTAGCACAGAGTCTGACACACAGTCAGTATAAACACTCGCTATTATTATTATCATTCTTAAACTGCTTGAAATGGAAGAACATTGCATTATGAGGCGAAAGACCCAAAATGTAGGAACTTTTGACATTGTCTATTAATCTATGACTTTGGGCAAGTCACCTAAGCCTCCTGATAACAACTTAGGGCAGATGGCGTTATGAAAGAATTTCTTGAAGTCCCTTCTGTCTCAATGATCTATGATTCTATAATGAAGGATTTTTTTTTTTTAACCCATATTTTAATCTAGAGAGAGACTTCAAGGGTTAACCTATGAAGCTTCCGAGTTATAGTTCAACACAAGGAAATCTGCTTAGGGGTCTCATGTTGACATCACAGTGTAACAGTAGCTTACCTCATTTGAGAAGGTGCGAACATCAAAAAAAGCAATAATGGAACCATATTCACTGGACATCATGCACACAGAGAGTGTGAGGTTATCACAGCTCAAGGCCAGGTGATGGATTGGGAATTTCATAGGAACTAATAAGCCTTGGACTTTATCAACTATAAAAACAAAAAAATATAAAGCAGAAAACAGTATGTTCTAAGCATAAAGCCACAACCTCTATCTAGTTCAACGTGAAAAAATTTTTGCATCTACATAAACACACATACACCCCAATACCTAGTTATACAGATAAATCTTTACTTTCTTAAGAGATATAATCATGCATTAAGTATCCCAGGAATTCTTCCTCATACTATCTGGGGAAACTAACTGTGGCTGTTGCCCTTGTTGAAAATATTTTTGCGGCCGGGCGCGGTGGCTCAAGCCTGTAATCCCAGCACTTTGGGAGGCCGAGGCGGGTGGATCACGAGGTCAGGAGATCGAGACCATCCTGGCTAACATGGTGAAACCCCGTCTCTACTAAAAATACAAAAAACCAGCCGGGCGTGGTGGCGGGCGCCTGTAGTCCCAGCTACTCGGAGGCTGAGGCGGGAGAATGGCGTGAACCCAGGAGGTGGAGCTTGCAGTGAGCCGAGATCGCGCCACTGCACTCCAGCCTGGGCGACAGAGCAAGACTCCGTCTCAAAAAAAAAAAAAAAAAAAAAAGAAAATATTTTTGCAACAATGCTCTAAATAGTACACATTGCCAATAGTTTGGATCGTACTGTTGTGCCAACTGAAAACCCATGCCAATAAAACCCTTCACCCAGAGAGCCAGAGCCCAAGTTCAACTGGGCAAGAATAAAAGCATGGCATAATGGTTAAGTTCTTCCCTCTTGAGCTGAGAAGAACAACTCATGTAAGGAAAAGTACGAAGGACCAAGGAGAAAACCTAGAAAGGCTTCCATTAATCTTCTTGGAAGTCAACCTTCAAACTGACAGCAGTGTTCATTTTAGTATTAGAATGACTTCTTGGGAAGGAAACACAAGAGCATGCCACCACACTCCTCTTTCTACTTTGCAACATAAACCAGGGAACTTACCTATTTTATTGGGATCATCTCCGGGTTTATTTTGAATAAGAAGATTTTTAGTAGGAAAAATCTGCAAGCCACTGGCCCCACCAGCAAAGACCAGACCATATTTGTTGGACACAGCAAGCAGACTCGAGCGTTCCTTGGGCAATTCCTCAGGGGAGTCAAAGATTCTCACCTTCTTTAGCGCCCTAAACTGAAAATCCTGTTGTGAAGAATCAAAACAAGATCAATTCAATAAATAAAGAAATTAAAACAAGTTATATTCAGTAGACCCAATTTCAGTACAACAAAAATATATATTACTGAGAACACGGTCTGTCTCAGTTGTCTTTTTTTCTTTTTTGAGACGGAGTCTCGCTTTGTCGCCCAGGCTGGAGTGCAGTGGGCGATCTTGCTTCACTGTAACCTCTGCCTTCCAGGTTCAAGCAATTCTCCTGCCTCAGCCTCCCAAGTAGCTGGGACTACAGACGCCCACCACCATGCCTGGCTAATTTTTGTATTTTTAGTAGAGACAGGGTTTCATTATGTTGGCCAGGCTGGTCTCGAACTCCAGACCTCAAGTCATCCATCCGCCTCAGCCTCCCAAAGTGCAGGCTCACAGGCGTGAGCCACTCCGCTCGGCCCTCAATGTTTTCTGACATGGAACACTTCACGAATTTGTGTGTCATCCATGTAAAGGGGCCATGCTAGTCTTCTCTGCATGATCCCAATTTTATATGTGCTGCCAAAGGCAGTCTGAGATTACCATCTTCTAAGTCTGTGATTCTATTAATAAACCCTTTTTTTCTTCTACCCCAGCATATCTGAGGAATATGACACAATCCCATTAGGTGGCTCACCACAGGTGGTGATTCTCAAAAAATAATCACTATTCTAGGCCGACACGGTGGCTCACACCTGTAATCCCAGCACTTTGGGAGCCAGAGGAGGGCAGATCACTTGAGGTCAGGAGTTTGAGACCAGCCTGGCCAACATGGTGAAACCCCATCTCTACCAAAGAATATAAAAAATTAGTCAGGCATGGTGGCAGGTGCCTGTAATCCCAGTTACTCGGGAGGCTGAGGCAGGCGAATCGCTTGAGCCGGGGAGGTGGAGGTTGCAGCGAGCCGAGATCATGCCCCTGCACTCCAGCTTGGGTGACAGAGCGAGACTATGTCTTTAAAAAAAAAAAAAAAAAAATCACTATTCTAAACATGGTATGTATTACTATGCCCCACATGCATGTTAGTGATTTACTGTTCACACAGATGACTAAAATCTTCCTGCATCTTACTTCCTTTCACTATTTAAAACAGATGTAGGCCGTTTGCTGCACCCTCATTCTGTCAGAACACATATAAGAACTATTAAGCACACCATCCTGAAGTTATCCCTGGGGGACTCCCACGTTGCCATCACTGGAAACACTTAGCCCTCCCTCCCTTTAGGTTCCTGGCTTGAGGCTGATACACCGATATCAAAACAGTCTTCCTAGTCCAGTCAACTAAAGGTTCTGCAGGATGGATGACCTCCCCTGACTCTACGTTAGGCAAGCCCGTACCGCCTTACAGAAGTACCGGGAGAGCAAAGGTCTTAAATGATGCTGGCTTTCAGCCCCGCTGTCAAATATGACTTTAGGGAAATCACTTTCCGAGCCTCGACTTACTCCTCTACGTTAATAACCACTTCGTAGGGCTGCTGCGATGACTACACAGCGACTGGCACACAGTCAACGCTCCATAAACAGCAGTTATTGCCACTATTGTGACCGCCACATGAAACTAGCTAGGGTAACTCAAGAGACGTGCACGAGACCGGGATGGGACTGGGAACCTGCATTCGGTGGGGCTATCACGCCAGCTGCGCGGCAGACGCGCTGCTGAGAGCGGTGAACGCGGTAGTCTGTTCAAGCAGGAGGCGGGACAGCCGGCACCGCGCTTCGCCTTTCAGCTGGGCTCCAAGGCAACGCCAGGACTAAAGAAGGGAGGGAGGCCCCAGTTAGTCTCTGACCTTCATCTCCCGCTCGGGAATCATGGCATCCATCTCGTCTCCCATCGCGCCGCCCTCGGTGTGTCGAAGCAGCCAACGCTGCCTCTCACGGCCTTGCCCACAGAACCTAGGCCGCTGGACTGCAAACTTCCTTCCCTCAGCGCCAGCGGCGCGCAGTTGATCTCGCATTTCCGGCGCGCGTTGGTGACGTCAAGCTTGGCCGGGGAGGCCGCGGAACCTAAAGAAGCCGCGCGTTCTCCCGGCCGCCGCTCCCCATTGGCCAACTCGTGCTGAATAGGGGCGTGGCCGTGGGGCCCCGGCGCCTGCGCCCTGGATCGTCCTGGTGCCGCTCCCGCCTTCGCAGCCAGCGCGGGTTCGCTTAGTGTCAATCTCTCTTCTTGGGTGGCCCATGCCTAAGCGAACTATGGTTCTTTTTCCTCTGACAACTTACAGTTCCTCTTAGATGTAGGTTGGCTATTAGTAGCTTCCGATTCAGATAAGTTAGGAACTTGACAGATGTTTTCGGTGGGCTACTTTAGAGAGAGTCTTTGGGCTATGCAAGCGGAGGAAGGGAGGTTCAGAAAAACGGGGTCGGGGGGTCGCCAGTGTGGAAGGTGGAAGGCTGGAAGGGGAGATTAAAGGGCACCGAAGACCAGCTTTGTTTGCTCCTATCAAGGTGATCATTTCCAGAGCAAGAGCCATATGCACCTCTAGTTGTACGAGTTTGTGCCACGTCCTTTGCAAAAACCTTCAGATGTGGGATCTCATGTAATCTTGAAGACTTCTAGTCATCCTAGGGGTTATTATTTAATTGATGAGGTAGGCCAGGCGCCGGTGGCTCACGCCTATAATCCCAGCACTTGGGAGGCCGAGACAGGAGTATTGCTGGAACCCAGGAGTTTGAGACCAGCCTGGGCAACATGTCGAGACCCCGTCTCTAAAAAAAACAAAACAAAACCACAAAAATTAGCCAGCAGTGATGGCATGCGCATGTAGTCTCAGTACACTCAGGAGGCTGAGGTGGGAGGATTGCTTGAGCCCAGGAGGTCAAGGCTGCCGTAAGCTGTGATTGTACCACTGCACTCCAGCCTGGGTAACAGAGCCACACCCTGCCTCAAAAAATAAAAATGCGGCCGGGCGCGGTGGCTCAAGCCTGTAATCCCAGCACTTTGGGAGGCCGAGACGGGTGGATCACGAGGTCAGATCGAGACCATCCTGGCGAACACGGTGAAACCCCGTCTCTACTAAAAAATACAAAAAACTAGCCGGGCGAGATGGCGGGCGCCTGTAGTCCCAGTTACTTGGGAGGCTGAGGCAGGAGAATGGCGTAAACCCGGGAGGCGGAGCTTGCAGTGAGCTGAGATCCGGCCACTGCACTCCAGCCCGGGCGACAGAGCGAGACTCCGTCTCAAAAATAAAATAAAAATAAAAATGCGCTGGGCACGGTGGCTCATGCCTGCACGCAGCACTTTGGGAGGCCGAGGTGGGTGGAACACCTGTCAGGAGCTCGAGACCAGCCTGGCCAACATGGTGAAACCCCACCTCTGCTAAAAATACAATTAGCCGGGCGTGGTGGCGGACACCTGTGGTCCCAGCTACATAGGAGGCTGAGGCAGAATGGCATGAACCTGAGAGGTGGAGGTTGCAGTGAGCTAAGATTGCGCCATTGCACTCCAGCCTGGGTGACAGAGTGAGACTGTCTCAGGGAAAAAAAAAAAAAAAAAAGGATATATATGTATATATACACATACACATACATAATAATAATTGTTGAGGTAAGGGAAGCACAGGGGAAGTTGAGAAATTTCTCCGGTGGCCCTCAGTCAGAAAGTGGTAGTGACAGGATGAGAACTGAGATTGTCTGGATAAGGCTGACTGATGATATTACAGTCCTTCGTACAATAAATTTCTGTAGTGAATTATAAATGCTCTAGGACAGAGGTTCTTAACTTGGACCTCATGGGTTGGCTCCAGTGGGGTCAGATCGTGCCGTTTACTGTTTGGCTTTCAGCACGTTGCTTATCCAAGCCTGCTTTTCGGTTGGGAAACAAGGATGACATAATAGAACCTGTCTCTTGCAGGGAGGGAGGGAGGATAAATGAACTTCAGCTGTCTCAGACCAAATGCACAGGATGCGCTCATTTAATCTCTTACTGTATTAGCTTGTGCACAATTTGCTGAGCCCAGAACCATCCCCAAAATACACCGATCAAGACGTTGGTAAGTTTGTCTGGTTTATTTGCAATCTGTAGAGATGATATCCCACGCACACTCCCATGCACACGCACACACATACTTCATCCACCTGAATTTGCCCGACAAACTCTCCTCTGAGTCATAGGGACAAAGCCATACTTGGCAGTCCTCACGTTACTGGTTACATTAGATTTGGTCTTTCAGAAGGAAGATAGTTGAAGTTCCAAGAAGCTGAACCCTTAGCCAGAGAAGTAAGAGTCCTAGAACCAAGAGCCACAACCTGAAATACGTGCAGACCGCCCCCGCCCTCCTTCCAGGGACCCCTCTTGAGAGCCTCTCCTCCCAGGAGTTGAGTTCCAAGAAATGAAGGGACTGATAGGGTTTCCCAGGACACACGAGCCCCCACCCCCATTCAATGAGAAAACCCTCTCTTCCGCCATTTCCAGAAGCTGGGGCCAAACCTGCTTGCTCTTCTCCCTTAAGGAGACTTCCTGCAGTCTTGTGGAATTGTAGAACTTACTGAAATAAGCCTGATTGGTTCTGCCTTCCTCTCTGAGTGAGGAACAGGGACACTGAATATGATGGGTAGTCAAGGAAGGCTTTATCTTCCTCAAAGGTCCCAGCCTGTCCCAGAGAAGAGAGGCGGTGAGGACAGGCAGTTGCTAATCTAATGATCTTGGGGGGAAAAAAAAACGGGAGGGGAGGGGGTAGCAGTAGGATTTTCCATTTACAGGGAGGAATGTTTTGCTGGGGTTTAAACTTCAACTAGGCCTGTGTGCATTTGAAGCAGATCCTTGAGCTCAAGATCAGCCAGTCGTGGCCAAATAACCTCATTCCTGAACTGGTTGAAACCAGTGGGTTAACCCAACCTGGCCATTTCCTCATGCCTTACCTGCTTTCCTCCCTCAATCTGCTGCCAGAGGTGACTAAGGAGCTGCAGGGAACCCACGTTGGTTCCAACCATCAAGAGCTCCCAGTCCTGTCCACTTAAGGTGTTGCAAAGACTCTGCCAAGACTCTCACCCAGTACTGGGCCCAGCTAGGCCCCCCGAGACTGCAGGGAAGTCACCCCATACCTCCCCCTCCCTAACATTTATCTCATTGTCATTGTCTGTGTCTCACTTTCCTATTGGACTCTAAGTTCCATGAATCTGTCCATTTCATTATTGGATTCTTAACTGTTGGCCTACAGCAAGTGCTTAATAAATATGTTCAGTGAATAACTGTGTCTAAGTCCTGAGCAGGTAGGGTAAGAGACTTCAGAACACAGGTGGGGTTAAGGCTGAACTCCCTGATCAGCCAAGATGGGGCTGACTTTGACACCTTCCTGCATGAATTACAAGAGGCAGATTCAGAGGCCTGGTCTTTGCCCAAAGCCTGATGCTGACTTGGAGGCACGGGGGAGGGCGAATCCTGGACCAGGGTCTTCAGAGCAAGTGAAACCCTCTCCAAGTGCTGACCTAGGAGGTTGCCCCTTCCCAGCCCTTTCCTGTTCTCATAACTAACTAGGCAGCCCACACTGGAGACGAGGTGTAGGCAGGGTCCCTGAACATCTGGGCCCCAGTCCAGGGCACCGCCCTCTGGAGATAAGCTTGACCTTGGGCAAGGCACTTAACCCTGTGGGGCACCAGTCTCCTCACCTGTGAAGTGAGAAGACTGGCCCAGCTACCCTCCAGGGTGCATCAGGTCTCTAAAATCCTGTGAGTCCATAAGAAAGGACACCAATGACCCCAGTCCAGTTCCCAAGCTCAAGGTTCTGAGAGGTCTGGGGAGAGATGAATTAGACGGTGGATACTGCACATGTCAGGACAACATGGGAGGACGTAAAGCTTATAATAGGAGGTCAATAAATATCTGGTGAATGAGTGAGTAAATGAATGAATGATGGGAGTAGGGTAGGAAGACAAATGAGGGAAGTAGAGTCAGGTTTCAAGCAGATTGGGGTCAGAAAAGCAACCTTGTATTGCTCAGTCTTGGCTTACCAGTGCTACTGACTTTGCCGTGAGCATTTTACTCCTCATTCTCCCATCCTGGTCCCCTCAGTATCCTCCCTAAAAGGTGGAACGGCACTGAGCTGACCTTTCCCCCCAAAACCCCTGGCCTCACTTCTACCTCCGAAGCCCTTTGCTGCCCCAGTAAGGGACAGTAGGGCTGCACGCTGCCTCTCAGCCACCTGCGAGGGTGTGGCCAGAGAGCAAGACCAGAGGGTTCCTTCTGGTACCTTCTTGAAGGGCTCACATTGCCAAGCTCCTTTCCTTCCCACCTTCTGTCACATCATTAAGGATGAGAAGAGGTATGGAATGAGTGGGGATCAGCTGGGGCAGCTGGGCCATGAGTGGCTGTGTCCTGGGTGACCCCAGAGCCCTGGAACCAAGGCACTGTCCAAGGAAACCCGAAAGAGGCCCTGCAGCCTTGTCCCTACTCCAAGATCTTCTCAGAGTGGCCTGGGGTCCTCATCAGATCCAGGTCAGTGAGCCTGAACTTGGCTTGGAGACTTTCTAGAAGGATGGAGAGTGCCGGTTCCAAGAGTGGGGAACACAGGCTAGAAGCTTCCCTGCCACCTCTAGTTTTTGGTTTGACGTCAGCCCTTCTGCACAGGGAGTGGGGAAGGAGGGAAGAAGAGAGGGAGGGGACCCAAGGCTCAGGATTTCCTGACCCAGAGCCCCTTTAAGGCAGATAATTTGTGCTTTACAAAGACATCGATGAAAACACACACAAACCGTCAATGACCAAACAAATGAGAGAGAGAGAGATCACAGTGTGTCAAGAAGGGCAGCAAGATGGGGAGGGAGGAGTGGGGCGGGAAGGCTGGGGAGTCCAGGCGGGGTCCTCAGGGCAGACTAGCGATGTCTCTCTCTGGAGGGGGGCCAACTGGCTTGGGGCTGCTCTCGTTGGCTTTTCCTTCAAACATCATGACGCTGGTTTGGAGATGGAGAAAATAAAAAAAGAAAGAAAAACAAGATTAGGATCCTTCCCTCATCCAGGGAAAGATCATCCCAGCCTCATGTCAGCAGAGTCCTCGACAGAATTTCAATCTGTTCTCCGGTGGGATCCTTGCAGAAGCCCAAGACAGCAGCTCCAAGGAAGGGGCTGCTAGTCCCATTTTACAGAGGAGAAAATGGAGGCGCAAAGTGGTGATGTGACTCCTCAGAACCACACAGGCGGTCCAGGACGGAGGCTGGGTGCGACTCCAGGCTTCTGACTTCTAGGCCATGCCCTTCCCTTAACCACACTGCCTGGAGGAGGCTGAGCCAGGCTGGGCCATGCCACTGCGCAAAGATCTTCCAAAACCTGCCCACTGCTCTGAGAGTGGTGTCTGGGGAGTAGAAGGTAGGGGCTCAGAGAATACCCTCCAGGGCAACCGCCTGGATTCAAATGCCAGCCCTGCTATTTCCCAGCTGGGTGGTTCAAGCAAGACACTTAACCTCTCTGATCCTCGGCGTTTCTCCCTGGAAGTGGGGGTGCTAGAAGATCTGGCCAGATTGGACCGTGGGCTCATGGGCCAGCTACTTAGTCTCCTTGGGCCTCAACAAGCTCCTTTGTAAAACGAGACAGGTATATTTTACATTCGTACTTTTAAAAAGGTGAATCTTATTTCATAAAAGCCAAGTGAGTGTTATTTTCTGTTTTCTTTTTTTTGTTTTTGAGACTGAGTTTCGCTCTTGTCGCCCAGGCTGGAGTGCAATGGTGTGATCTCTGCTCACTGCAACCTCCGCCTCCTAGGTTCAAGAGATTCTCCTGCCTCAGCCTCCCGAGTAGCTGGGATTACAGGCATGAGCCACCACACCCAGCTAATTTTTGTATTTTCAGTAGAGACGGGGTTTCACCATGTTGACCAGGCTGGTCTCGAACTCCTGACCTCACGTGATCCACCTGCCTCAGCCTCCCAAAGTGTTGGGATCAAAGGCGTGAGAAACCACGCATGGCGGAGTGTTATTTTCAGCTGTGACAAATGACGATGAGACTGTGCAGGATAACGCTCTTTGTTGGGGCCACACCCTCAGTGTGCTACCATGTAGTAGGTGTTTGCTATCAGCCACACACTAGGCTGGACTCTTCATAAGTGTCATTTCATTAGCCCTCGGGACATCACAGAACACATGATTATCACCCTATTTTATAGACAAAGAAACTGAGACTTGTAGACCTAAGGTAACTTGCCCAGGGTCATTTTGGTAGCAAGTAATAGCATCAAGATGCAAACCCTACCTCCCTTTGGGGACAATTTTTGACTCTATTTTATGCTTACAACAACCCTGTGGGGGTAGTGGAGGTGCTTTACCAATGGGGAAACTGCCAGGTGTGCTGGCTCACGCCTGTAATCCTGGCACTTTGGGAGACCGAGGCGGGGCTGATCACTTGAAGTCAGGAGTTTGAGACCAACCTGGCCAACATGGTGAAACCCCATTTCTACTAAAAATACAAAAATTAGTTGGGTGTGGTGGAGCACACCTGTAATCCCAGACACTCAGGAGGCTGAGGTGGAAGAATCGCTTGAGCCCAGGAGGCGGAGGTTGCAGTGAGCTGAGATCATGTCACTGTACTCCAGCCTGGGTGACAGAGTGAGATCTAAAAAAAAAAAAAAAAAGAGGAAGCTGAGACTCGGAAAGTTTCGACAGATTTATCACCATTATCACCATCACCACCACCACCATCATCATCATCATCACAGTTGCCACTTACTGAGTGCTGATTCTGCCTGACTCTGCTACAACCTAATTTCCCCTGCAGGGTTCATATTAATATGACCATCTGGGCCGGCCGTGGTGGCTCACACCTATAATCCTAACATTTTGGGAGGCTGAGGCCAGCAGATCACCTGAGGTCAGGGGTTCGAGACCAGCCTGGCCAACATGGCAAAACCCTGTCTCTACTAAAAATACAAAAATTAGCCAAGAATAGTGGTGCACGCCTGTAATCTCAGCTACTAGGGAGGCTGAGGCAGAGGAATAGCTTCAACCCAGGAGGCAGAGGTTGCAGTGAGCCAAGATCACACCACTGCACTCCAACCTGGGCGATAGAGTGAGACTCCATCTCAAAAAAAAAAAAAAAAAAAAAAAATTGACAGATAAGGAAATAAGGATCAGGGAAAGTAAGTACCTTGGTCCAGCAGGTCACATAATGAGTCACCTACTAGCTGGGGAATGGCTGGGGTGCCCAAAGCCATGGGGCTCTCTGCACAGAATGATTTTACCTTCAGAGGTCCCGGGGAAGGATGAGGTACTCACAGCTTGAGGACAGCCGACCGTTTCCCCAGCATCATGTTCACAAAGTCTCGGTAGGAGATGGTGTCACTGACCCCTCCTGTCACCTCCGAGATCATCTTCTTCATCTCCAGGTGGGTCTTGGGGACACCAAGCTTCTCCATCATCCTCTTTAAAGACATCAGGTCTGCCAGAAGAAAAGCATATCTGTTAAGTGGAGATGGGCCTCTGGGGCTTAGCGGGGAAGCTGGGAAAGCTCCACCAGGTACCCCATGCCTAGAAGCTTGGCGTCTGCACTCCTCCTTAGGGAGGAAGAGCCCATCACACCCTCCCTGCTCTCTTCGGAGGCAGTATAGACTAGTGGTTAGCGACCTGGGCCTCCAGAGTCAGACGGGCTTACACTGGAATCGAGCTCTGCTATTCCTGTCTCTGGGATCTGGGGCACACTACTTAACCTCTCTGAACCCCTGCTCCCACCAATGGTGGAACAGGTGGATGGCATCATTCAGGGATAGCCGTGAGGGAAGCACTGGCCCAGAGCACTTTCTTCACACCGTGACTGTAGGCTCTGCTATTTCCTGCAGTTAGGGCGGGCCGGGTGCCCACTCTCCTGCTGCCTGGGGAGTTATGCCCAGTGTGGCAGGGTCAGGGAGTCAGGCATTGAAAGTCACTCTGCTGGGTGCTGAGTGGCAAGTGGCTTCTCCCCACATGCCACTCCTGTCCTGCTGTCCTAGGGCTCCGCCCCAGCTGGAAGGGAGAGGACGCCAAAAATATCCCACAGAGCAAGAAAACCAACAAAAGAACAAAATTCAAGAAAAACAAGGGAGGCCCCAGAATGTCACTCCAGTCCAAGGCGGTGCTGTCTCTGACCGCCCAGCTCCCACCAAAATCTGAGGCAATTTCCTTTGGATTGTTCTTCAGTGAACAATGGGTCAGCAAAGGATGGCAAGAGAGGGCTGTGGCTGGGGCCGTGGGCCGTGGTGCAGCCAATGCTCCTCCTGGCAGGGCGGGCGGGACTGGGGCCAGGCCCAAAGGTGCCAGGATGTCCAGGCATTCAGAGAGATCCGGGCAGCCTTCTCCAGGAAAGGGGAAAAGGGGCTGCACATGCACCGTCAGACTCTGAAGTTGGCAGGACCTTTCTCGGGCAGTTCGGCAAGATGCTTCAAAAGCCTTTGACCCAGTGTCCCCTTCCTGAGATTTCCTCTACAGAAATAACCAGGGAGGTGAACATGCACTCATGTACAAAGAGGTTCTTTACAAGATTATCAATAATAGTTAAAATTGGAAGGCATCCAAATGGTCCACACAAAGGCATCGGCTAAACAAATTAGAATCCATTCCTACAATGCAGCCATTAACTATATTTCAAAAGAAAAATCAGCTGGTGCCGTGGCTCACGCCTGTAATCCCAGCACTTTGGGAGGCCAAGGCAGGCAGATCACTTGAGGCCAGGAGTTTGAGACCAGCTTGGCCAGCATGGTGAAACCCCGTCTCTACTAAAAATACAAAAATTAGCCAGGCGTGGTGGCACGTGCCTGTAATCTCAGCTACTTGGGAGGTTGAGGCAGGAGAATCACTTGAACCTGGGAGGCAGAGGTTGCAGTGAGCGCGCCACTGCACTCCAGCCTGGGCAACAGAATGAGACTGTCTCAAAAAAAAAAAAAGAAAAGAAAAAGAAAAATCAATAATAAATCAAAACACTCACCATTGTTTTATTTTACTTATTTTTTCTGGCCAGGCTGACCAATAGAAAGTTATTATTTTTGAGGAGGTTCAAAAATGGTATAAAACAGCTTTTGATTAGAATAAAGAGTGGAAAGCTAGAAACGGAAATGTCTGTAGCAGCTACTTCTGGAAGGTGGGGTTGTGGGTGATGTATTTTTGTCTTTGTGCTTTGCTGTGTTTTCCCAATTTTTTTTTATGATGAAAATGTGCTTATTTGATAAGCCAAAACCTTTTTTTTTTTTTTTTTTTTGAGATGAAGTCTTGCTCTTGTCCCCTAGGCTGGAGTGCAATGGTGCAATCTTGGCTCACTGCAACCTCCACCTCCTAGGTTGAAGTGATTCTCCTGTCTCAGCCTCCCCAGTAGCTGGGACTACAAGTGTCTACCACCACGCCCAGTTAATTTTTGTATTTTTAGTAGAGATGGGGTTTCACCATGTTGTCCAGGCTGGTCTCAAACCCCTGATCTCAGGTGATCCGCCCGCCTCAGCCTCCCAAAGTGCTGGGATTACAGGCACGAGTCGCCATGCCCGGCCAAATTTTCTTTCTAAAGAAAAGAAAATGATCAAAATATTCCACAGGGAGAAGGAAAGAGAGAGGACAGATGAAGAGGAATAGAAATGCCGGTGGCAGCATCAATCCGAGGTGCAGGGTGAAATGGAAAAGGGCGAAACTGTTCAGAAACCAAAGGCTGGGCCCTGGTTCACTGCCAGTGTCCCATGCAAGCAAGTCATTTTACCTTTCTTTTTTTTTTTTTGAGATGGAGTCTCACTCTGTCACCCAGGCTGGAGGGCAGTGGCACGATCTTGGCTCATTGCAACCTCCACCTCCTGGGTTCAAGCAATTCTCCTGCCTCAGCCTCCAGAGTAGCTGGGATTACAGGCACCCGCCACCACGCCCAGATTATTTTTGTATTTTTAGAGATGGGGTTTCATCACATTGGCCAGGCTGGTCTCAAACTCCTGACCTCAGGCGATCCCCATGCCTCGGCCTCCCAAAGTGTTGGGATTACAGGTGTGAGCCACCGTGTCCAGCCCATTTCACCTGAGTCTTGCTTTCCTCATCTGTAAAATGGGGATAATTAAACCAGCCTTAACCACTTCTTTGCTGGTAAGGTCCAGGTATGGTCTCCTACCAGAACGTAAGTGCCAGTACCTGCACAGCAGGATGCAATAAGGAGAGAATCAACGTATATAAAAGCCCCTTGCCAACTGCTGAACGACATACAATGGAAGGACAGACTTTGGGGCCACTGAAAGGCCAGCCAGGAGGCCCAGGGCCTGTCCACCCTGAGTGTCTCCAGGCCTGGGCAGGTGTGGCACCCTCTGTTCTGAGTCCCCATAGCACCTGGGGTGGGAGGCTGAGGTGTGAGTGGGGAGGGAAGAAGTAGGGGATGAAAGGGTCTGGAGGAGTCTGAGGGCGGCGGCAACAGGGCAGAAGGCAAGGGGCTGGGGCTGGCTCAGCTGCAGCATATTCACCAGACTTCCAGACTGCCCCGTGCCTCTTACCCGCATAGAGGGTCCCTCAAGCCCTCTACCCACCTAACGCCCTCCTCCCTAAACACACTCAAGGCCTCACTCACCAATCTCGCCTTCATTGTTCAGGTCAAACTCCATGTACTTCTCTGGAAATCACAGAGCAAAAACTAGCATTAGTTTGGAAGCAGCGTCTCCCTGCGGGGACCCAGTAGCTCCCTTGTGGGCAAATGACGGTATCCTCAGGAGTCCAAACCACCTCCCGCACCCTACCAAGGGTCTTGACCTGAGTTCCCCATCTGCTGAGCCATGGCCTCTGGAGAAAGAGCTCATCCTGCCTGGACCACTCTCCTAGAGGTGCCACAAGGGAAAGATGGCTGGGAGCCACTCTGACCCTCTTGCCAGGAGGGCAGCTACTTCCTCCCAGGTCCCCAGCAGCGTGGACCAGCTGCATCTGAGTTAGTAGCAAAGTGACTAGATCTGATTCTCTGCCGGGATTCTGGCTCATGGGTGGGGAAGGACAGGGTGGGGGCAGGCATGGGTGTGCTTTTCAGTGTCCCAGGCAGTTCTGATGGGCAACCAGGTGCGGGAACCAGTGATTCAGGGGTCCTGTGCTTCTGAAACCAGGAGAAAGGCCTGCCCTAGCCCACAAAGTGGCTACACAGACCTGGGGTACACAGACCGTCACCCCAAACCTCATGCACAGACTGAGTTATGCTTCCCTGATCAAGGAGTCCAGGAAAACTTCCGGCAGTGAGGGAGGATGCTCGGAGCAGTGGGCTTGGTATGTTCTGACAGGGGCAGTGCGCCAAACGAGCGTGGGGCCTCTGCAGGTCGCCTCTGCCCTGGCAGAGTGGGGCCTTCATGGTCCATCCTGCCCCACAGTCAGCCAGCAGAGAAAGCAGAGGCCCTTCTGCAGGCTGTGCTGCCCCCACCCACTCCCTGCCTGCTCCAGCCCGCTGCCCCTCTGCCTGCAATGTTCTCCCAAGTATTCTTACCGCCCTTCCTCCTTGGCTTCCAGGCTCCCACCTTTCTTTTCTTTTCTTTTTTTTTTTTTTTTTTTTTTTTGAGGCGGAGTCTGGCTCCTCTGTAAACCCAGGCTGGAGTGCAGTGGCGGATCTCAAAGCTCTGCAAGCTCCGCCCTCGGGTTCACGCCATTCTCCTGCCTCAGCCTCCCGGTAGGCTGGGACTGCAGAGCCGCTACCTCGCCCGGCTAGTTTTTGTATTTTTTTTTTAGTAGAGGCAGGGGTTTCACCATGTGCCAGGATGGTCTCGATCTCTTGACCTCGTGATCCACCCGTCTTGGCCTCCCAAAGTGCTGGGATTACAGGCTTGAGCCACCATGCCCGGCCTCTTTTTCTTCTTTCTTTATTTTTTAATTTATTTATTTTTGAGAAGGAGTCTTGCTCCGTCTCACTTCCTCACCCAAGCTGAAGTGCAGTGGCGTGATCTCAGGGGGATACACAGCTACACAGCTCACCTAGAGCAGAGTTGGGACTTGAACCCATGTTAGTCTGGCTCTAAAGCCCCTGTTCTTAACCATTATGCCTTTTTTTTTTTTTTTTTTTTTTTTTGTTTTGGTCTTTCTCCCTTTCCCCCACGCGGGCGTGCCGGGGCTCAATCTCAGCTCACTGCAACCTCCACCTCCCAGGTTCAAGCAATCCTCCTGCTTCAGCCTCCCGAGTAGCTGGGATTACAGGCACCCGCCACCACACACAGTTAAGTTTTGTATTTTTAATAGAGATAGGGTTTCGCCGTGTTGGCCAGGCTGGTCTTGGACCCCTGACCTCAGGTGATCCACCCGTCTCAGCCTCCCAAAGTGCTGGGATTACAGGTGTGAGCCAGCGTGCCCGGCCTCCCCACCCTTTCTAAATTGCACCCCCTCCCCACCTCTTAGCACTCCTGTCCTCCCTCGCTCATTTCTCACCAAAGCACCTACCAGAATCTGCCCACCTTGTATTTCCCAGCTCTCTGTTTAGCCTCCCACCACCTCTCTCATGCCGCCCCCTGGCTAGAACACAGGCTCCCAGGGTGCGGGCTGCCTTGTACGTTCACCATGGTGCCCCCAGCCTGGAACGGTCCTGGCACATGTACAGGTGCTCATTTGGAGAGCAAATGAGTGAATGATGTAACTTCCTGTCTGGCCCAACATCCCAGTGAAGACAAATAGAAAGGACGCCAGAGCCCTGAGATCCCTCCCTCCTCCCAGAGCCACCCCTGGGGGTGGCCACGCTGGTATGCAGAGAAGGGAGTAGACTGCTCTCTTTTCACAGCTCTGCTACAGGTGGCTGGGACGAGGTGGGGTCAGGAGTGTCTTTTACTATTTCCCTTTTCTCTTCTTAATGTAAAAAGCATCATGGCATAGTGGTTAAGGGCAGGGGCTTTAGAGCCAGACCGACATGAGTTCAAGTCTCAACTCTGCCCTGGGCGAGCTGTGTGTTCCCATGCCAACAACCCCGCCCTCTGAGCCCAAGTTTCTCCATCTGTACATTAACAAGCGAACCATCTCCCTCCAAGTTGATTGGGGTGATGTCGGGGGGCTCGCCACGCCGCATGAGAAGTGCTTCACACAGGCCGACGTCCAACAAATGCCAGCTGTTATTAATATGATGAGCCCTAGACGCCCAGCCTAAGGACAACTGGAAGCGATTTGAGGAGCACTTGGCCAAGTTCTTTGCCCCGGAGCCGGGAGGATGCTCGCACTGCAAACACTTTGGAGGGGAATGCAACCTCCAGGATATTTTCCATGACAGCCCGGGGCTCCTGCGCCTAAGTGCCTCCCCTGGCCGGGAAGGTGGGTCTGCGCCGCCCCCTATGTGCCCAGCTCCTCTCCTTTCGAGGTGCTGGCTGGAAACCAACCGCCAGGGCCCCAAACAGAGGGACCTTTATGCCGCCCCTCTCCCCGCACCGGCTCCCAGGCCCTGCTTTCTTTTCATCCCGTGCTGCCGGGTTTCAATGGGCAGAAACGCTGCCCCCCTGCCCCACTGCTGCGACACAAACGTCCATTCTCCACAGGGGCTCCTGAGACACTCTGCTGGGGAGGGGGAGAGGCAAGGCTCGCTCACAAAGAGCTGATTGTGTGCGGGGCCCGGGAGTGATGCGGCCTGGGCAGCGGCGGACGGGAACCAGCCTGAGCCCCGTGGGCAGGGAGGGGCAGGGCCAAGACCGGGCTGCAGGCAAGGGGTGACGGGGCCCACACGGGCAGGGAGGCAGGTGGAGGGGCCTCCCCCCACCTCTCAGGGGGTCCCTGTCTCCAAGCCTGCCAGGAAGAAGGGCATTCTGGATGAAACAGGGCCATAGGCTAGTCCTGTGGGGCTAAGGGGTCCTGTGTGCAAGGGCAAGGGGCCAGCCCACCTTCCCCAGGAACGAATGCAGGGCAGCCAGCCCCAGCTTACCTTTGAAGGCTGTGAGCTTTTCTGGAAGGTTCTCTTCATCACTGTACTTCTGGTCACAGAGAAACTCCTACAGAGGTGAGAGGACAGTGCTGAACAAGGGGTGGGGGACAGAAGTCACCCACATGTGGGCCTACTGTCCAGGTGCCTTCCCTCCTGTCGGGTAGCCAGGTGCAACCAGGCCCAGTTTGTCCCATGTTCACCCCGGCTTCCTGTCGTCCCTTGGAGGCAGATCTGCACCATCCGCCCTGTGGACAGGAAGTTTGCCCAGCAGCCTGGGGAGGCCCCACAGGGTTCGCTCTGGGCGACTAAGCCCTCCAGACAGCAGCTACATTACCAATGCTGGGACCCGTGCCCCTCTCCCAAGGACACCCCAGATTCAGATCTGTGAAGCTGTGAGCTCCAAAGACAAGCCCCTGGTTCCCTCATTAACTTCTTAGGAATGTGATCCTGAGCTCATTCATTCCTCCCTGCACTTTTTTTTTTTTTTAAGAAGAAGTCTTGCTCTTGCCCCCAGGCTGGAGTGCAATGGCGCGATCTTGGCTCACTGCCACCTCCACCTCCTGGGCTCAAGCGATTCTCCTGCCTCAGCCTCCCCAGTAGCTGGGACGACAGGCGCCCGCCACCATGTCCAGTATTTTTAGTAGAGACGGGGTTTCACCGTGTTGGCCAGGCTGGTCTCGAACTCCTGACCTCAGCTGATCCACCCGCCTCAGACTCCCAAAATGCTGGGATTACAGGCGTGAACAACCGCGCCCGGCCCTCCCTGCACTTCTATTGCCTTATCTACCAAATGAGAATCATGATCCTGACTGCTTCTTGAGTTTGTATAGAAATCCAGTGAGGCCAGGCCAGGTGGTTCATGCCTGTAATCCCAGCATTTTTGGAGGCCAAGGTGTGCCAATCACCTGAGGTCAGGAGCTTGAGACCAGCCTGGCCAACATAGTGAAACCCCGTCTCTACAAAAATACAAAAATTAGCTGGGCGTGGTGGTGGGTGCCTGTAATCCCAGCTACTTGGGAGGCTGAGGCAGGAGAATAGCTTAAACCTGGGAGGTGGAGGTTGCAGCGAGCTGAGATCACACCGCTGTACTCTAGCTTGGGTGACAGAGGGAGACTCCGTCTAAAAAAAAAAAAGAAAAAAGAAATCCAGTGAGTGTGTTTATTCATCATCTCTGCTCTAACGGGAAAATGACTGTACACTTACCTCTCACCTGTTTCCTTGCCTGTAAAATGGGGGTTTTGATCTCTGGCCTGCCTTCCCTTCAGATGCTTGGAGAGACTCAAATGAGTCCTTTCAGAACCAGATGGGCGGGGTAGGGAAGACTGGACACTAACACTGGCCTCCAGGGTGAAGCCCTTACCTATGTGATCTCTTCACAGCTCCTAGGAGTCCCAAGAGGGAGCTATTATGATTATTATTTTGAAACAGGGTCTTGCTCTGTCATCCAGGCTGGAATGCAGTGATAAGATCTCAGCTCACTGCAACCTCCGCCTCCCGAGCTCAAGTGATCCTCCCACCTCAGCCTCCTGAGTAGCTGGGACTACAGATGCCTGCCACTACGCCTGGCTTATTTTGTATTTTTTTGCAGAGACAGAGTTTCACTATGTTGCCCAGCCTTGTCCCAAACTCCTGGACTCAAGTGATCTGCCGGCCTCGGCCTCCCAAAGTGCGGGGATTACGGGCGTGAGCCACCGCGCCTGGCCAATGGACATTCCCTTCTTCATCACTGAGCTGACCGGACATGGACATTGCTCCTCCATCCATTCATTCACTCATTCAACATTCTTGGGGGACACAGTGCATACTGCACTGTGCTAGGCATCAAGCAGAGGAGACCATGGTGAATATGATAAGGTCCCTAACCTGAAATTACAGAAAGCTGGTGTTTAAAATGATGTGCAATGTCACCCACATTAATCACGTGATCTATTTCCTACTACGTGATGGCCAAGTCTGTTCTTACATATCTCTTAGGACAGAGAACTCACCACCTTTCTAGTCTACTGTTGCAAACCCCTAAGAGGCTTCAAGGAGAATAGAGGATGACAAGAACTGACTATAAAGCAATCTGGGTTTGGATCTCAGTCTCCCTTTTTACGAGCTATGAAATAGGCCCAATAGTACCCACTCCTTGGGCACGGGGCTCACAGGTCAGCTCTCAATGAGCAACAGATAAGATTATGAGTATGAAGCAGCACATGGCCTCTTCTATGGCTCAAATTTCCCCACATTAACTCGGCACCCCTTGACCACAAGAGAAACATACCTGAAAACAGGGCTTCCCTCACTGGGTTGGGAGAGGGGACTGGCTGTTCTCTAGCTTTTGGTAAAACATTGGCTGTGGCAGACACTATCTCCCTAAATCCTCACAGCCACTATTATTCCCATTTTACAGTTAAAACATCAGGACTAGAGAGATTAAATACCATGTCTAAAGTCCACAGACAGGCCACGCACGGTGACTCACACCTGTAATCCCAACACTTTGGGAGGCCGAGGTGGGCGAATCACTTGAGGTCAGGAGTTTGAGACCAGCCCGGCCAACACGGTGAAACCCTATCTCTACTAAAAGTACAAAAATTAGCTGGGCATGGTGGTGCACGCCTGTAATCCCAGCTACTTGGGAGGCTGAGGCAAGAGAATCACTTGAACCTGGGAAGTGTAGGTTGCAGAGAGCCAAGATTGTGCCACTGCACTCCAGCCTGGGCCAGACTCCATCTCAAAAGAAAAAAAAAAAAGAGCCGGGCGCAGTGGCTCAAGCCTATAATCCCAGCACTTTGGGAGGCCGAGGCGGGCGGATCACGAGGTCAGGAGATCGAGACCATCCTGGCTAACACAGTGAAACCCTGTCTCTACTAAAAAAAAAATGCAAGAAAAAATTAGCCGGGCACGGTGGCAGGCGCCTATAGTCCCAGCTACTTGGGAGGCTGAGGTAGGAGAATGGCGTGAACCCGGGAGGCGGAGCTTGCAGTGAGCCGAGATCGTGCCGCTGCACTCCAGCCTGGGCGACTGAGTGAGACTCCGTCTCAAAAAAAAAAAAAAAAAAAAGGTTCATGGACAGCTAGGGAAGGCTGGTTTCGAACCTGGGTCTACCTGACTCCAGGACCTGTGTCCTCCTGCACCTGGGCAGAGGGCAGTCCCAGGGCCTATGGGGTCTTGCTGGCTTGGCCACAACCTCACTCCAGGTCTCACTGCCATGCACTGGCTGCAGCCCTGCCTCCACTTAGCTGATGCTGGATCCTTCTTGAGGCCGCCCTCCTCCTAGCTGGCTCTGTCGAGGACTTCCTTTCCTCTTGGCTCCCTCTCACAGCTCTTCGGCACTGCTCCCTCACCCCATCCTCTGCCCAAAAGGAGGACAATTAACTTTTGTCTGTGACCGTGAGCACACCAGGCACCTCCCAGGGTCCCAGATCCCATATCTGTCCAGTGGAGGGACATATGAGATCAGTGATTCCCAGGCTTTGGGGTCACGCAGACAAGAAATATTTTTAAAGGAGGGGCGCACTAATATAGGAGTGCCAAGTTTCTATTTTGCCAAGTAAAGACTTTTTACACAATGACCATTGACTGTTGCCGTGAGTTCAGAAAAGAACATTTCATAAAAGTAGGAAGTTCTCCATCTCTGAATGTTTAAATGGAATCCATTTAGCCTAGGTCCAACTCACCACAGTGACCGTGCCTTCCCTTCCCTTTACCAAGAACTAGAGAAACTTCCTGGCCAGGCACAAGACCACCAACATCTGGGAACCGCTGGGGAGAGATTTGGAGGGGCTGTCCCAGTTCCTGGGCTCTGGTTGACCAGAAATCCTGCCCCAGCCTGGAGATCCAGTTTTACTTGGGCCCCTCTGTAGGTGGATGGGTTCAAGTCAAGGACACGGTCCCTGGCCTTAGAGACAAACCGCACACAGTCAGACACAGACCAACCAGGCAGGGATGAAGAGCAAGGCCACGTACACAGCATGAATGGGAAGGCTACCCTGGGCTGCACCGTGCACTAGCTGTGCCTCCTTCCTGGAGCCCACAGATCTGCGTGGTTCTCTCCCTCACCTCCTTCAAGCTTTTGCTCAATGTCACCTTCTGCTTTTTTTGTTTTTGTTTTTGTTTTGAGATGGAGTCTCACTCTATGCAGCCAGGCTGGAGTGCAGTGGTAGCGATCTCGGCTCCGCCACCTTCCAGCCTCCCGAGTCAAGCAATTCTCCTGCCTTAGCCTCCTGAGTGCGTGTGCCCGGCCACGTCAGGTAATTTTTGGGGCAGGGAGTCTGGCTCATCTCCCAGACTGGAGTGCAGTGGCAGGATCTCGGCTCACTGCAGCTCCGCTCTCGGGGTTCCGCCCATTCTCTGCCTCAGCCTCAGAGTAGCTGGGACTACAGCCGCCACCACCATTAGCCAGGATGGTCTTGATCTCACAGTGACCTCGTGATCCGCCCGTCTCGGCCTCCCAAAGTGCTGGGATTACAGGCTTGAGCCACCAGCCCGGCGGTGAATTTTGTTTAATTAATAGAGATGTGGTTTCACCATATTGGGCAGACCAGTCTCAAATTCCTGACCTCAGGTGATCCGACTGCCTCAGCCTCCCAAAGTCCTGGGGTCACAGGTGTGAGCCACCACACCCAGCCTCAATGTCACCTTCTCAATGCGGCCAACCCTATTCATTCTTTTTTGTTAGCATGATCACGGTTCACTGCAGCCTCGATTTGCCTGGGCTCAAACGATCCTCCCACCTCAGCCCTCCAGAGTAGCTGGGACTACAGGTGTACGCCACCACACCTGGCTAATTTTTGTATTTTTTGTAGAGATGGGGTCTCCCTCTGTTGCCCAGGCTGGTCTTAAACTTCTGGGCTCAAGCGATCTGCCTGCCTCGGCCTCCCAAAGTGCTGGGATTATAGGCGTAAGCCACCATGTCCAGCCCTGTCCGCCCTGTTTTATACTGCTCCCTGCCCACTGTAGCTGCCCCAACTTCCAGTCCACCTTATCCTGCTCCATGGGATGGGCCACCTCCAAACATGATTTTCACTGCCACTGCTCACTGAGGTTACTACACCCTCTCTGCCTCCCCTGCTAGAATGTAGGTTCCGCATAGCAGATGCTCAATAAACCTGTGCAGGATGAGTGAAGGAGTTGAAACTCAAATTAACTAACTTGCCCAAAACAGCAGAGCCAGCAAGTGGCTGTGCTGGGAATGAAATCCTCTGTAGTTGGGGCTCCCTCCCTGCACAGTACTGAGGAGGAAGTGGGTATCAGGAGGCAGCTGGGAGGAGGCAGGGCCCCAGCCACAGGTTTAGCGTCAAAGTGCCCAGCATATAAGTGGACACTCAATAAACATCTGTTGAGGAGCCTGAGGAGGGAGGATCACTTGAGGCCAGAAGTTCGAAGTCAGCCTGGGCAACATAGGGAGATCCCATCTCTACAAAAAATAAAAAATTAGCTGGGCATGGTGGCGCATGCCTGTAGTCCCAGTTACTTGGGAGGCTGAGGCTGGAGGATCACTTGAACCCAGGAGATGAAGGCTGCAATGAGCTTTGATTGCACTGCTGCACTCCAGCCAGACTCTGCCTCTAAAACAAAACAAACAAAAACAACAACACCAAAAAACATCTATTGAATGAATGGAAAGGCCTGCCATTCAGTCCAGAGTTACTTTCTCCATCCTTACCCCTGCAACAATCAGGCAGCTTTGCAAAAGTGTGTGCCCATGTGTGACAGACTGGAGGGGCTTTGGGTTTGGACTCCTATTTTTCCTTAGAGCCAGAAATGACAAACGCAGCATGGCATGGTGGTTCACACCTGTAATCCCAGCACTTTGGGAGGCACAGGCGGGCAGATCATCCGAGGTCAGGAGTTCGAGACCAGCCTAGCCAACATGGAGAAGCCCCGTCTCTACTAAAAACCACACCTGTAATCCCAGCTGTACTCGGGAGGCTGAGGCAGGAGAATTGTTTGAACCCGGAAGGTGCAGGTTGCAGTGAGCTGAGATCACGCCACTGCACTACAGCCTGGGCCACACAGTGAGACTTCGTCTCAAAAAACAAAACAAAACAAAAACAGAAAATGACAAATGCTTGGGCCACAAGTGACCAGGGTGGGAGAAGCAGCTGAGCTGCTCATGCGTGGGCAGCCCTCACTGGCCCTGGGATTAGGGCAGCTGTGCTGACAATGCCTGGGCAGGGGGTGGGGGAGCCCGGCGGGCAGTGGCAGGAACAGGACTCCACCAGCCAGGCTGCCATGCCCGCTCCACCTCTGAGCTTTGGATTCTTGGTTCCTGCTCATGTACCACCCACAGCTCCCTCCCTGCAGGCATCCTCCCCCAGTCCCTGCCCAATGCACAGATACCCTGTCTTTCCAGGACCCCTGGCTGCCCTGACCCTGGGTCCATAGGCAGAGGAGACAGATAGAAGCCACCCTAGGTGTTTGGAAGAAAAGCAAAATAAAAAAAAAAAAAAGGGCAAACCGGAGCCAGAATGCCTGAGTTGAATCCACTTCATGGCTGCGTGAATTTTTTTTTTTTTTCGAGACAGAGTCTTGCTCTGTTGCCCAGGCTGGAGTGCAGTGGCACAATCACAGCTCACTGCAACCTCCACCTCCTGGGCCCAAGCAGTCCGCCCACCTCAGCATCCCAAAGTGCTGGGATTACAGGCATGAGCCACAGCACCCGGCCAGCAAATACTAAATAAATGTTCGCTATTTGTTATTTTTTTCTAACACTTATGCCCGTACAATTAGCTTATAACCGCCATAGACCCTCATAGACTATTTAACAGATTAGGAAGGAGACCCCCTCCCCGGGGAGTAGGCCGGTTATGATTTCTCTCTCCTCTCTCCAGGTATCCCCATTTGACAGATGGGACAACTGAGGCTCAGAGAGGTTGCTCAACTTGCTCAGGATTGCCAAGTTTTAGCAATTCAAGGTCTATGCCTACCCCAAACAAGAAGGTAACCTGGCTGCAGGTTTCTGGGCAAAGAAAGTCAATACTGGGAGTTACCTTTCCTCTTCCGCTACCCTAGGAGGTTATTCCGGAGGCCAGGGAACCACTCTATAGCCCTCCAGGGAGATGGGGGCGGGGGAGTAGGCGGTTTATTCTATCCCCTATCATCCTCACACAATCTAACCCACTGTCCCCAAAGACAAGTTTTCCCGGCTGCAGAAAGTGCTGGGGTGGGAGAGCCGGTGTGAGAGGCGCAGGGGGCCTCTGGGCCCTGAAAGTGGCTATTGACATGCAGAGGGACAGGCCTGGAGGCCACAGTGGCCTTATCAGTCCCTAGCAAAGGGCCAGGAAATGCAAGCAGGCAGGAGCTGGGATTGACACACAGGCAGCTGAGCCCACTTCTCAGTCCCCGGGGACCAGAGCGTCCAAAGGGTGGGGCCTGGGAGGTGGCAGAGCTGTTAAAATATCCACCCAGCCACAGGACCAGAAGGGACTCCTCACAGCATTCAGCTTGCCTTCCTTGTTCAATAGCTGGGGAAACCGAGGTGCCGGAAGGGACAGGCCCTGCCGGAGGTCATGACAGTTGAAAGCATCACATCATCTCTCTGAGCACAGGGTGTGCTCAGTGGACACAGTGGACAGCTTGCCAGGGTTGCAATTCCAGCTCTAGCACTTACTAGCTCTGTGGCTCTGGGCAGGGCAACTTGCTTTGCCACTCTAGGCCTCAGTCTCTTCATCTATAAAGTGGGTTTATCTATCAAATGGGATCATAATGATACGTAGAACCTCCTCGCTGAGTTGCTGTAAGGAATTTTGTTTGTTTGTTTGAGTCAGGGTCTTGCTCCGTTTCCAAGCCTAAAGTGCAGCGGCACGATCTGCAGGGTCACTGCAGCCTCGACCTCACAGACTCAAGCTATCCTCCTGCCTTCGCGCCTGGCCTGCGGTAAGGATTAAATGAGCTAATTGCACAGAAGGAGCCTAGCTCCTAGTGCACTTGCTGAGTGTTCAAAATTATTATTATGTCTTAGGATCATCCAAACTCAAGCCACATCGAGAGGCAGGTGTGTGAGGGGGGTAGGGCAGGGAAAACACCACCCACCGACCATTCTGTGAGCCTTCGTCATCCCCTGAAGTCCTCCCAGCAAGCCTTGGCCCACTGGCCATTCCTCAAGGCCAAGTTTTGCTATGTCCTCAGCGCCCGGCTGACCTGGCAGTGATGGGCCATCCACCTGCCTGAATCCTCCCATCTCAGTCCCCAATGGCACCTGTTCACTGCCGCCTTTCCTGGTCACCTACAGCCTCTGATGCTCGCCAGAGTCCCCCAAGCCCATCCCTGCCCCTAGCGAGGCCCCCAAGTGCTATGCCCAGGAGGCGTGGTTTCCAAACCCATCTGAAGCTGGCAGCCCCTGCTGTGCCTGGCCTCAGAAGCCCTCCCGCCTGCCTGCTCCTCGCTGACTTAACTCTCTTTCTGGGCTGGTACCTCTAGCACCTTCTGGCGAACCCTTGCTCCTGGCCCTCCAGGTTTGTCTTTCTGTATCAGCCGCAGCAGAATTTTGGGGTGGGCGGATATCACCATCTTGGAGGCCATCCAAGGGGCTGGTGTCTCAGGCCTTGGACAAAAACTCCAAGGACAGGAAGCACCATGCCGGGGCGTGGGGCCTCTGACGCAGCCCACAGGCTCTTAAAGGGCCAGGGCCAGGCCACAAGTGGTGCTGGCACCTGGCAAGTAGCAGGAGCCTGTAATGTGCACCCACAAGGACAGCAGGTTCACATTCCCCACTGCAGCCCTGGGCCTCATTCAGATGCCGCATCCTTGCCAACAGATGGGGCAGCTAAAGAAAAACACCCAAGCAGCTACACAATAAAGCACACCCTGCAGAAATTCCATCTCCAGCTTCCTGTGACACGGCCACACCAAGGTCATAACTGGTTGGACCTGCAGGGGACACTGAATCCTCAGAGGCTCACGTGGCCACTTATCACCATCTCCCTTATAATATATTAAGGAAGAGCAAGAGACATGTGTGCCCAGCAATGCCAGCTGGGCACATTCACCTGGGCAGGGACAGAGTGGCACTGCTGGGTATACAGGAAAAAAGACACACCTGTGTACTTGCCTAGGTCAGGTCTCAGAGAACCCCCACTGCTGGGGGAGGGGCAGGGGATATATACACCCCCGGGCAGAGATACCCAGCCTGCCCTGCCCAGCTGCCTTCCCAATGCCGATGACATATGGCTTCTGAAAAAACCATCAGGGGCCAGGCGCAGTGGCTCATGCCTGCAATCCCAGCACTTTGGGAGGCCAAGGTGGGTGGATCACTTGAGGTCAGGAGTTCGAGACCAGCCTGGCCAACAAGGTGAAACCCTGTCTCTACTAAAAATACAAAAACTAGCTGGGAGCGGTGGTGGGCACCTGTAATCCCAGCTACTTGGGAGGCTGAGGCAGGAGAATCGCTTGAACTCGGGTGGCCGAGGTTGCAGTGAGCCGAGATCATGCCACTGCACTCCAGCCTGGGCGACAGAGTGAGGCTCCGACTCAAAACGAAAAACAAAACGAAACAAAAAACCATCAGGTATCTAAACGTGACAGGGAATGCTGAGTGCCTTTCATTCAACCCAGGAGTGCTAGACCATTGGGACAGTAGCCAGAGATCCTTATTGACATAAGCAAGAGAGGCCTGTGTCCATAGCTAGGCTGCAGCCACCTGATGACAGGGGCCAGGGTGACTGGGTTTGAATCCCAGATCTGCCACTTCCTGGCTGGGTGACCTTGCAGGTGACTTCATCCAGCTGAGCGTCTGTTTCCTCATCTCCAGAATGGGAGTCATGGCTGGACACAGTGATGCATGCCTGTCATCTCAGCACTCTGGGAGGCCAAGGTGGGCAGATTGCTTAAGCTCAGGAGTTCAAGACCAGCCTGGGCAACATGGTGAAACCTTGTCTCCACACACACACACACGCACACACACACACAAAATTAGCTTGGCATGTTGGTGCATGCCTGTAGTCCCAGCTACTCAGGAGGCTGAGGTGCAAGGATCACCTAAGCACAGGAGGTCAAGACTGCAGTAAGCTGAGATCATACCACTGCACTTCAGCCTGGGCAACCCAGTGAGACCCTGTCCCCAAACAAACAAACAAACAAACAAAACAAAACATAGGCGTCATGATAATCCTCATCCCATGGGGCTGTCTGCAGATTCTCACTGTGCATCTATGTGCAGGGGTGCCCTGTTGCGGGGTCAGCAAGATGATGAATGTCAATCTGTGGGCACGGAGCACAGCCACAGCTCATTACTGTGTTGAAGATCTCGCCTATTGGCCAGGTGCGGTGGCTCACGCCTGTAATCCCAGCACTTTGGGAGGCGGAGGAGGGCGGATCACAAGGTCAGGAGTTTGAGACCAGCCTGACCAATATGGTGAAACCCCGTCTCTACTAAAAATACAAAAATTAGCCGGGCATGGTGGTGCGCGCCTATAGTTCCAGCTACTTGGGAGGCTGAGGCAGGAGAATCGCTTAAATTCGGGAAGTAGAGGTTGCAGTGAGCCGAGATCACGCCACTGCACTCCAGCCTGGATGACAGAGGGAGACTCCATCTCAAAAAAACAAACAAACAAACAAACAAAAATCACCTCGCTTACTAGTCAGCTCATATGGCAGCACTCGCTGTCCCCTGAGCGCCTCCTGCTAAGTCCCAGGGCACAGCCACCCTGAGGGGCAGCCCCCCCAGCCCCACTGCTTCTCTCTGTCCCTGTGGGAAGCTGGAGAAAATCTCTCCCGTTGCCATATAAGGCCATGCCTGGCTGGCCTGGGGTCACCAACCATGCCATCAAGGCTTGGGGAATGCCAGCTATGTAGGGGGAGTAGGAGGTGCTGGCCAGTTCTGCCCACTCCGGTAGTGCTGCTATGTACACACGTGCATGCACACACAAACACATAGCACATGGAGCTGGGGGCGGGCACCCAGCAGGAGGCCCAGCCAAGCTAAGCAATTGAGAAAATAGGCTGGGTTCAAGTCGAGGCTGTTTAAACCCACGCAATTTACCCAGACTCTCAGAGTCTCATTTTCTCGAAAATGGGAACCACAGTACTCCCTGGGTTAGAGTGGGCATTCGCAAGATAATGCCCCCAGTGCACCTGGTACAAGACGGGCACGTACCAAGTGTTCCGAAAACAACAGCAAAAAAGAAAATGAAACCAAAAAGAGGCGTATTTTCATATGGCTTCCTCTACCAGGATCTCTAGGCCCATTAGAGTCTTCTATTTTCACTCTTGAATCCCTTATGATAACAATAGCTAAGGCAGGGTATGGGGCACATGCCTATAGTCCCAGCTACTTGGGAGGATGAGATGGGAGGATTGCTTGAGCTGGGGAGAGATGGAGGTTACAATGAGCCGAGATTGGGCCACCGCACCCCAGCCTGGGCAACAGAATGAGACCCTGTCTCTGTTAACAACAACAGAAAGCTAAAGTTGGGCAGGGCGTGGTGACTCACGCCTGTAATCCCAGCACTTTGGGAGGCCGAGGCAGGCGAATCACCTGAGGTCAGGAGTTCGAGACCAGTCTGACCAACATGGTGAAACCCTGTCTCTACTAAAAATACAAAAATAAGCTGGGTGTGGCGGCAAGTGCCTGTAGTCCCAGCTACTCGGAAAGCTGAGGCAGGAGAATCACTTGAACCTCGGAGGCGGAAGTTGCAGTGAACCGAGATCATGCCACTGCACTCCAGCCTGGGTGACAGAGTGAGAACCTGAAAAAAAGAAAAAAAAGGCTAAGGCCGAGCTACCCTGCCCCTCTGGAAGCTGGCCTACACCAAGGGAGGAGAAAGGCCCCAAAGGGAACTAGGTATTGGCCCAGAGAAGCCCCTAGATCTGCCAGCCAAGCTGGGCTGTGCCCCAGGCAGCAGCCATGGCGGTGTCCAAGCTGCCTGGCACAGAAGTAGGGACTCTTTGGCAGTGAATCCTGGGCTTAGCCCAGGCCCTCAGAATCCACACTCCAGTGGGGCAGTGAAGCTGCACCCCCAAGGAAGGCAGTCCGAGCTGCCAGCACAATTCTGCCTAAAATCCACCTAGCTCGGGGTCTCTTCCCTGCAGCCATGGCCATGGGTGAACCAATTCAGACTCTCACACGGAGCGACTCCCGTACAGTATGCAAAGAGCTTCCATCCACTTCCATTGGCTAATGATTGCAGGGACTCCAGAGAGAGCAGAGATCCCCGCTCCCATTTCAGGCTGGGGAAGATGAGGTTCTGCTGGGCTGGACGACCAGCATGAGCCACGGCAGCGTATCTTCCACTCCCTGCACCTTGAGGCCACAGACCAAGAAACTGTCCTGATAACTATCAGGTCCGCAGCCAGCTCTCCTGGGTGCTTTACATAGATTGCCTCACTGAAAAAAAAAATCACAACCATTATCTTTGTGGAGAAGGAGGCTCAGAGAGGTGAAGTGGCTTGCCCAGAGTCACAGATCAGTGCTTGCAGGTACCTCATGACTAAACTGGTGGGGCCACCCTGCTCCGCTGTGGCGAAGCGGCTCAAGCTTCCCGTGTGATCCTGGCACCTCCTTCCTACAGGGCCCCGGTTCCTGGGCCTCAGCAGCCCAACAGCGGCTGGGCTCACGTGCTGGGTCTCAGTACAGCATCTTGGCAGGGGAAGGACGCTGGGCTGTAAGCTTTGTCACTGGCTTCTGTGTGGCCCTGGGTCAGCGGCTTGCCCTCTCTGGGCACTGTCCTGAGATGGTTAGACCACAGCTCCTTCCTGCTCACTTTCCCTGGTCCCAGTGCTGCCCACATCAGCCCCTGGTAACTGTAAGTCCCTCCTCTTTCTTTTTTTTTTTTTTTTGAGACGGAGTCTCGCTCTGTCGCCCGGGCTGGAGTGCAGTGGCCGTATCTCAGCTCACTGCAAGCTCCGCCTCCCGGGTTCCCGCCATTCTCCTGCCTCAGCCTCCCGAGTAGCTGGGACTACAGGCCGCCACCTCGCCCGGCTAATTTTGTATTTTTAGTAGAGGCGAGAGTTTCACCGTGTTAGCCAGGATGGTCGCCGATCTCCTGACCTCGTGATCCAGCCCGTCACCGGCCTCCCCGAAAGTGCTGAGATTACAGGCTTGAGCCACCGCGCCCGGCCAGTCCCTCCTCTTTCTAAGCCAAGCCTGCCGGCTTCCCAAAACAACCCTGGAGCCGCCCCCCACCCTTTACCCGCCTCCCCAAGGGCGAGGTTGGCCCTGCCCTCTCAGCAATTCTGACTTGTCCAACCACGGTCACCTCACCCCCATCTCCAGCTGTCTGTGGCTCCGGATCCCACCGGCTGTGGGTGGATCCAGCCAGCTCAGAACCCGCCTGGCCGGGTGACCCAGGGGGCTATATGAGGTCAGGGTCTCAGGCTTCTGTCCAGAGGGCTAGAGCAGCCAAGCCCCAGGCTGGGCTGGCACACAGTGAACTGGGAAGGAGCCCAGCAGGGACCCTAGACCCCTAAGCACCCCAGTCAGATGTCCAGGCAACCTTCCAGCTGTGCTCAAGATGCCCCCAGGAAGCAGGGTGAGGGTGGCGGTAAGGAGGCCGGAGCTTACCTGGAGGGGGACCCTGAGGTCCCCAGAGACCAGTAGCTGGGGACTGAATGGGAGTCCTGTAGCCAGTGGATGGAAAACAGACAGGCTGCCTACATCCAAGCAGTCTAAGAAAACCAAGGGGGAATCAAGGCTGCACACTGCTGGCAAGAGGCAATACCATAACCGGGCCCCAGGCTCGGACCCACCTCCCACAGCCTTCGCGGGCTCTGCTCACCTCACCAGCTGCCCACTTCCAGACTCTCAGCTGGGCTTAGACCCTGGGTGTCCAGGGGACCAGAGGAGCCCGCGGGGGGAATGCTGAGCCTTGTTTCAGCAGGCATGCCTCTGCCACCAGTTAAGAAGGAAACTGGGGGGCCGGGCGCGGTGGCTCAAGCCTGTAATCCCAGCACTTTGGGAGGCCGAGGCTGGTGGATCACGAGGTCAGGAGATCGAGACCATCCTGGCTAACACAGTGAAACCCCATCTCTAGTAAAAATACAAAAACTTAGCCAGGCGAGGTGGCAGGCGCCTGTAGTCCCAGCTACTCGGGAGGCTGAGGCAGGAGAATGGCGTAAACCCGGGAGGCGGAGCTTGCAGTGAGCTGAGATCCGGCCACTGCACTCCAGCCTGGGTGACAGAGCAAGACTCCGTCTCAAAAAAAAAAAAAAAAAAAGAAGGAAACTGGGAGACGTCCACCTCAGGAAATAATGCCAGTTCTGTGAGTGCTTCCTGAATGCTGGGTGCTGGGCCACGCAGGCCATATGCCTTCCCTCTCTGAGCCCGCACAATGCCCTGCTTGGAGATGAGAGGCCCTCTGCTGAGGACCACAGAGCTGGCACACTGTGGAGGCCAGATCCCAGCCCAGGTCTTGCAGAACTTTAAAGCCACTGGCTGTGCTGCCTTTGAGCTTTGGCCAACCTAGACAGGTCCTGATATCGTTTCTTGTCTTCTAGAATCTACGCAAATTTATGGAGCTGGGTGCGTGGCAACAGTAGGCAGGATTTCTTCCGAGAAATCCACCAGGACCAGCAAGAAAAGCATGGAGTCCCTTAAGGCAACCTTTCCTGAAAGTTGGAGTGAAGAGGAGTGGTGTGTTTGGAGGAGCCGCGAGGCGGGAGACCACGGGGAACTGCCAGGATCTCTAGGCCCATCAGAGTCTTCCATTTGTACTTTTGAATCCCTTATAACAACAATAGCTAAGGCCAGGCGTGGGGGCACATGCCTGTAGTCCGAGCTACTCGGGAGGATGAGGAGAGAGAACCGTTTGAATCCCAAAGGTGGAGGCTGCAATGAGCTGAGATTGAGCCACTACACTCCAGCCTGGGCGACAGACCAGCAAATGACCCAGAGCCTGTGTTCTGAGCTAGAGAGATCACTGGCCTGGGGCGCTTCTCGCGCCAAATCCTTGGGCTGCTCCCAAGCGGGCTTGCGGGGAGCCACGAGCCGGCTGGCATCCGAGCTCCTGACCCGGCCCCACCTCCCCAGTCCCCAGTTGCAAGAGTAACAACTTGCAACCTGAGACGCCGGGACCGGAGGCGGGAGGCGGAGGCGGATCTACCTGGAGTTGGAGGCGAAGGGGCTGGGGGCGGAGGGAGGCACCTGAGGCAAGCCCGGGGGAAGAAGAGGAAGAGGGTGGATCTGGAGGACGGCATGGCCTCGCGGACGGAGGCGGCACCCGCGCAGCGCGCGGCTCGGGACTCGCGTGCTACTCTGGGCGCGGGGCTTACCCGGTTGATCTCGGCCAGCCTCCTCTCCTGCCGGGCTTTGAGCAAGCCGAACGCCTTCCCTCCTGGAGGAGACAAAGAGGCCGCCTTGGAAGCAGGGTCCTCTCCGGGCCACGCGCCCCCGTCCCCGCCCGCTTCCCGCGCGCGGTGGACCCCGCGGTCCGCCCGGCGCGCACAGGTGGCGGCCCGGGGACGGCGGCGCCTACCTTGGAACCTGTTGCTGAGCGCGCCCGACATGGCGAGCGCGGGGCTCCCGCCGGCTCCAGGCTTCGCGGACGCAGCGAGGGACGAGGAGGAGGCACAGGCGCCTGGTCCGAACTCCGGCTGGCTGCGTGTGGCCGCGGGACCGAGGGGCGGAGGGACGGCTCGGGCGGCCGACACACCCCTCCCTCCGCTGCCGGCCCCTCCCCCCCCCCCCCCCCCCCCCCCCCCCCCCCCCGCCTCTCCCCTCCCCTCCCGCCTCACCCCTCCCCTCCCGCCTCACCCCTCCCCTCCCGCCTCCCGCTCCGCGGGCATCAAAGCGGCTATTATGCGGGACGCGGAGCCCGCCGGCCGACCCCTCTGCTGGAGGACGCGGAAAGTGCACAGCGCGGGGCGGCCGCACCCCTCCTCTCTCCTCTCCCCGGACCTCAGCAAGTCCCTGCCACAGAAATGAAATGCGAAGATCTCAGCATGAACTCCATGGGGTGGTTGTGAGGACCAAGTGCCGTCGGGAAGTCGGCGCTCAAACATGACTCTGCTGCCTTTGGGACGGTGCGGCTGCTGTGACAACAGTGGCCAGTCAAATTAATTGGAATGAACTCGTGTCTTAATAAAACCGATTTCTTGGACACTCACAGGCACTCTGCACCGTACATCAGTCATTTCATTCTCAAAACTGCATGAAATAGGACTTGGCATTCCCATTTCCAGAAAAGTCAGGAAGCTGGAGCTGGGGCGCAAGGCCACCAGCAGGAGAACCCATGACTCCAGGAAAAGCGGAGATCAGGGGGCAGGATGGGGAACCTGTGGCCAGAGTGACTGTGAAGTCTAGTGTCCAAATCAGGACAGCCAGAGTCAAGGGAGCACTCCTCATAGTCAAGGGAGCACTCCTCATAATGGTGGTGGGCCACAGGCATAGACAGGCGCTGTCCGGGGCAGACAGCACTCGGAATGGCCCCACCGTGCACACTGAGCGTGCCTGCATCTGATTCCTAGGGTTGGGACCCTGAGATTTTTTTTTTTTTTTTTGAGACGGAGTCTCGCTCTGTCGCCCAGGCTGGAGTGCAATGGCTTGATGTCGGCTCACTGCAAGCTCCGCCTCCAGGTTCAAGTGATTCTCCTGCCTCAGCCTCCCAAGTAGCTGGGACTACAGGCACACACCACCACGCCCCACTAATGTTTGTATTTTTAGTAGAGATGGGTTTTCACCATGTTGGCCAGGCTGGTCTCGAACTCCTGACCTAAGGTGATCCACCTGCCTCGGCCTCCCAAAATGCTGGGATTACAGGCGTGAGCCACCACGCCCAGCCGAGATTATCTTTTTTTCTGTGGCTGTCCCTGGGGAGGGAAGTGCCCTGAGGGGCTAGGCAGAATGGGATGGGGCTGAGGTCAGGGCAGCAGTCCAGGGGCAGGCCCCTCCTCCCCAGCAAGACCAGCGCCCACCTCTCCTAGGTGACGCTCCTCTGTCCATTCACCAAGGGTTTGGATTTGGCCAAGCTGCATGACCTTGGGCGAGGCACTTGACCTGGCTGAGCTTCAGTCCCCTGATCTTCACAATGAAGTAACCCAGAACGCACTAAGCAGGGAGTTTTGTAACTTTGATGACTTGCTGGATGGGTTAAGCAGAGGGTAAAAGCTTACTGTTATCACCCTAGGTGGATGGGAGCGGACTTAGGACAGAGCTCTCATAATGCACTTCCCTCTCCAGGCTCCAGCAGCCTATTGCCCCGGCCAGTCGGGCTGGTTGGCCCCAGTCAGCCATCCTACAGGGCAGGGGCCACCCCACCTTCTCCAACTCAGCTGCTGGACTGCATTGCTAGCCAGATGTTCAACAGCTGCCGCATTCCACCCGGCAGTGGCCCCACCTCTGAGGCCAGAGAATGGATCAGCACATGCACCAGGCATGATTAGACTGTGTGAGTCACAACACGTCAGGCCCGAGTTCTCCACCCATCAGGGATGCTGGGACTAAGCTTTGCTGGATCCCACTGCTTGAATGGATAAAGGCTGAATGCCAAGAGCAGGCAACAGGACGACTGTGTGCCATCGGCTGAGACACTGGAGGGAGGCGGGAGGGAGACATCAGACCCTATCCCAGAGGTCTTGGAAGAACCCCATCTTCTCGACATCACTTACACCGGACGCCAATCACCAAACTCACTGTGCAGCAGCAGCTCCCCCATCTTCGGCCTCTCCACCTCTGCCCAGATATCTAGGGACCAAGTCACTCCTAGCTCAGCTTAATCATGTCAATCCCCCACTGTAGCCTGGATTTTACAGTTTTCTGTGGAGGAGCACACCTCTTCTCTGAACTCCATCTCCCATTAGGTTGGCGGGTGGCACTGGTCATCCATTATATGGCCTTGGATCCAGAGAGATCCTCATTATCCTGGACAGGGGATGGGGAGGACTTCACCTAAGCAGAGAAGCTGGAATCAGGACACAGTCACCAGCTTGTCTCTTGCAAGCACTGGACCTGATGACATGTACACCTGGGGCCATTATGGGGGATGGCGGTGGGAGTGGGTATCCTCTCCTATCGGGCACAAGAAAAGCAAAGAAAGCCACTCTGCAAAGAGAAAACAATGGGCCGGGCACGGGGGCTCACGCCTGAAATCCCAGAACTTTGGGAGGTCAATGCAGGTGGATCATCTGAGGCCAGGAGTTTGAGACCAGCCTGACCAACATAGTGAAACCCTGTCTCTACTAAAAATACAAAAATTAGCTGGGCATAGTGGCAAGCGTCTGTAGTCCCAGCTACTCAGGAGGCTGACGCAGGAGAACTGCTTGAACCTGGGAGGTGGAGGATGCAGTGGGCCAAGATCATGCCATTGCACTCCAGCCTGGGTGACACAGCGAGACTCCGTCTCAAGAAAAAAAAAATTAAGAGAAAAGAACAAAGTAGATACAGGAGAGGAGAGCAGAGACAGAGACAGAGACCAAGAAGAGAGGTGGGAGGGGGAAAGAGGGAAGCCAGCCTATCCTGGAAGCCTCAGGCTCCCCTCCCTAGGCTATCTCCAACACCTAGCAGCCATTTTTACCCCAGGGTTCCAAGCGACCCTCCCAACACCGCTTTTCTGCTGAAATCACCTCAGGAGGGGTTTGGGGCTTGCAGCCAAGAGCCCTGACTGAGCAGCTCCAACATCCCACCCCATTCAACCTGGGTTCCTGGAGTGATGCAAGCTGGCCGAGCCCCCACCCTGCAGGCCCGGGACTGTTGTCCACCCTCTTGCCTGGATTGCTTCCTCCTCTGCCTCCCCACTCTTCAAGTCCCAACCCACACCCTCCCACTCCTGGATGGCGCCCTTCCCTGATCCTCACCATCCTCGGACACTTGGCTGTGAGTTCGTCTCCAGCCTGAACCAGAGGTCAGCTGAGGGCCTCTCTGCACCCCACCCCTCCAACGCCCCAGCTCCTAGGCTTTGCGTGGTAGGTACCTGTGATCACACAACCCCAGAAAAACCCTCTAATGGGAGGTACTGGCCCAGCCACGAGCTCGGCTTTTGCCACCTTCCTACCAACGTCTGGTCCACACGCTGGCCACCTCCTAGGTGTGTCAAGTGCACACCCACAGCCAGGGCCCTGGCTGCCCACCAGTGGGGGAGGGTGAGAGGCACACCACCCTGCCCAGTAAAACGGTCCTTTATTTCCACGTTAAACAGAATTGGTCTGTGCTGCTGCCCTACCCCTGCCCCTGTCAGGGGAGCCATGGGAGGGGGCTGAGCCCGCAGAGGTGCCTGTCTTCCCAATGCCAAGGCCTTGCCATCTGGTGGAAGAGGGCCTGGGGGAGGGAAGGATGCCAAGAGGAAATGCTGAGGAGTCCTGGGCAGAGGCCGGCATGCGGGCCTGGCCACAGGGCGATTCCCAGGCAGGACAGACTAGAATGGCAGCCAGGCTCGCACACCCTTGTGGCCTCCCGCATGGCAAGTGGTGCTGCAGGGCTGGTTTGGAAAGCGTCAATTAAAGGTCAACTGGGTTGCTGGGGGCACAAAGGCGTGCTCCTGGTAGCCTGAGCCCCCTGACCTAGGCGCTCTTGGGCCTGGCTCTTTGGATAGATCACACGCTGAAGTGGGTACAGGCCAGGGCGGGCCATTCCCTCAGGGCGTCTGGTGCAGTCCCAGGACCCTGAGAGGGAAGCATCCAGTGAAGCCAGTAACACTCTTGCCAGGAGTGGACCTTGCTCTAGCCGGACTAGCAGGCCTGGCCGTGGCCTCAGGGTCTCAGATTCCACTGCTGAGAACCCTCCCAGGATCTTGCATTTCTTGGCCTGTTGGTCCTCTGGCTGTGTCGGGCTGTGGGGCGTGCATGCAGCAACACAGGTCGGGGAGCTGCCGTGAAACAGAGGGCAGCCAGCTCTGGCACTAGAGGCTCCGGCTGTTGCTGACCCCCTTGATCTCTGCAGATCTGCTGAGACCCCCCTGCTGTCTGGAGTGAGTGGATGTAGCACCCCAGGGCATCTCATGTAACAACTTGCCCAATATCCAGAGAGTGCCTGGCACACAGGTGGCTCTCACAACAGCTGTGGACTGTAATGTGTGTGGACCGTAAGCTGTAGACTGGATGGACCTGAACACATGTGGGTCATCACACAGACATGCAGCACCCTCACGTGTGTATGTTATTGACACTGGGGTGTGCCTGTTTATGCATGTGCAGGGGTGAGTGTGCACTGATACCCAGGTGAACTGGGTACGCACATTCAGTCCTGCTGGCAGGGAAGAAGCCACAGACAGAATCGGCAGGGAGTGTGACTATTCACGTGGGGGCGAGTTCACAGCAGCCGACTCCGGGGCACGCCTGTGTGGGCACACCTGTGGGGTAGTGTGCACACCCCGGATCATGTAAACAGCAGGTGGGGGAGTGTGTGCCGGGGATCTGGGCAGCCCTCACTGCCAGCTGGCACAGTTCTCGGGCAGGCTGTGCAGAATGGCCTCCAGGTTCTGTTTGTCAGCGCGGATCTCGGCGAGGTCACTCTCGAAGCCCTGGATCTGCAGCTCCTGCTGCTCGGATTCCTGCTCCAGCAGCCTGAGTTTCCTCTGCAAGGCCCCCGGGGAGTCCAGCTGCAGCCTCAGGCGTTCTAGTGCCCACTGAGTCTCGTTCAGGGCCTGGGCTGGGGCTTGATGGGTGTCCAGCGACCCTGTGGTGGGGCACAAACAGCTTCATTGTGAGCCGGCAGTCCTGCAGGCCCCAGGGCAACCCCCAGCCCTGAGCCTCTCCCCAGCCCAGGCCTCCCAGGATTCCAACAGCCCACCATCCACCAGGGAGACGGGGACCAGAAGGTCTGGGAGGTGGGTGAGGAACCATGCATCCCAACGGGCCCCTGGGCAGACTCGGGAACATCCTCCTGGGTGGCACTTGACAAATGTCATTTTTGTTGATGGATTTATTATTATTGTCAAAAAAGAAGGCCTCAGGTGAGTCCCCTCTGCGTCTTAGTTTACTCATTTACACAACAGTGTGGGAGAGAGGCCCCTGTGATTTTTGCCGGCTCGAACATGCTGGTTCAATTCACTGACACACACATTTACAGATGCTGCCTGTGGGCCTGGATGTGGGCAGTCACTGGGGTAAACCACAGGGTCTCTGGCTTCAGAGCGAGGCAGTGAGGCAGCTGGATCAGGGACTGCCGGCCTGGAAGGCAGCAGTGGGGTCCTGGTTCTGGCCCCTGCATGTCTTCACACTGCTTCCTGGGGTTAAGGACTTCTCTGTGTCTCCCCAAGCATCGACCCTAACCCTAACCCTAACCCCAACCCTAACCCTGGGGCCAGGTGCTCACATTAGAACTGCTAGCAATGGTGACGGAATAGAATCTGCAGGCTGCATTTCTCCCATCTAGCCCTTGTCACCGTGTCACTAAGTGTAATGTTTAACAGAAAGATGGATCTCAGCCAGGTGGGAGAGTGATGGCAATGGGGAGGTAAGTCCAAAGTGGCTTCTTTTTTTTTTTTTTTTTTTTTTTTTTGAGATGGAGTCTCACTCTGTCACCCAGGCTGGAGTGCAGTGGCACAATGTCAGCTCACTGCAACCTCCACCTCCTGGATTCAAGTGATTCTCCTGCCTCAGCCTCCCAAGTAGCTGGGATTACAGGCCCACACCACCATGCCCAGCTAATTTTTGTATATATGTATGTATGCATGTATGCATGTATTTATTTACTGAGATGGAGTCTTGCTCTGTTGTCCAGGCTGGAGTGCAGTGGCACGATCTCGGCTTACTGTAGCCTCAGGTTCAAGCGATTCTCCTGCCTCAGCCTCCCAAGTCTCTGGGATTACAGGCATCTGCCACCACGCCCGGCTAATTTTTTGTATTTTTAGTAGAGACAGCGTTTCACCATGTTGGCCAGGCTAGTCTCAAACTCCTGACCTCAGGTGATCTGCCCACCTCAGCCTCCCAAAGTGCTGGGATTACAAGTGTGAGCCACTGCGCCTGGCCTGATTTTTCCATTTTTAGTAGAGACATGGTTTCACCATGTTGGTCAGGCTGGTCTTAAACTCCTAACCTCCTGTGATCCACCCACCTTGGCCTCCCAAAGTGCTGGGACTGCAGACGTGAGCCACCGCGTCCAGCCCCAAGTGGCTGCTTCTAACCCCGCAGGATTCCACTGGGCCCCAGGACTCCCCAAGGCCCTGGATCTCCTGGGTAAGCAGCTGCGAGCACCAAGCCAGGGTGCAAGAGAAGGTAGAGGGGAGCCAAGGCCCTGCTGACCTGGGAGGACCTCAAGAGGCCCCACGGCCCACAGCAAAATCCAAACAGCCTGGTCTTCGAAGAGATTCAGAAATGGGTTACAGCCCCCACTCTACCTGCCCAGGCTGCCTAGGGCTCCTGGAGCAGGGACCAGGCATGTGCTGTTCAGTCCGCATCCCCAGGCTAAGCACAAGGCCGACACAGAGTGTGACAAGTGAATGAACGACACTGACAATGCAGGAAAGGTTGAAGAGAGTGTCTGCTCCATGACAGGGCCTTAGGTGTCGACGGGGGGCTACCTGCACGCACTCTGAGTCACTTGGACCCGCAGGTGAGCCATGGCTGTGGCACCCTGGGCACATTATCTAAACTGTGTGCTAGGCGGGGTGTGGTGGCTCTCTCCTGTAATCCTAGCACTTTGGGAACCTGAAGTGGGAGCATCCCTTGAGGCCAGAAGTTCAACATCGGCTTGGTTAACATAACGAGATGCCGTCTCTACAAAAAACAAAAGTAAATGAAAAATAAAAAGAAACTCTCCACACTCAGTTTCCTCATCTGCAAAATGGCAAAAGAGTAACTGTCCTTGCCTAAAAAAGCGAGTATAAGAATTCTGTAAGATCACATGTGTGAATAGCTTAGTGTGGGCCTGGTGTCCAGACAACGTGCAGAGCGTAGCAATTCTCTCTCCTCTTATTACGAATGATCATTGAAAATGCATGCTGCCACATGGGTGACTCTTGATGACTTTCTGCTAAGTGAAATAAGCCAGTCAAAAGAGGGCAAATAAGGCTGGGCACGGTGGCTCACGCTTGTGATCCTAGCACTTTGGGAGGCCTAGGCAGGAGGATCACTTGAGCCCAGGAGTTTGAGACCAGCCTGGGCAACATAAGGAGCATATACTTTTGTCTCATAAAACAAAAAAAAATTAGCTGGGTGTGGTGGTGCCTGCCTGTGATCCCAGCTACTTGGAAGCCTGAAGTGGAAGAATTGCTTGAGCCCAGGAGTTTGAAGCTGCAGTGAGCCACGATTGCACCACTGCACTCCAGCCTGGGTAACAGAGCAAGATCCTGTCTCCAAAAAAATTTTAAAAGCACAAATACGGCATGATTCCAGTTATATGAGGTTTCATATTTCCAGAGTAGTCAAATTCTTTTCTTGAGACAAGAGTCTCACTCTGTCGCCCAGGCTGGAGTGCAGTGTTGCGATCTGGGCTCACGGCAACCTCTGCCTCCCAGGTTCAAGTGATTCTCCTGCCTCAGCCTCCCGAGTAGCTGAGATTACAGGCATGTGCCACCATGCCTGACTATTTTTTTTTTTTATATCTTTAGAAGAGACAGGGTTTCACCATGTTGGTCCAGCTGGTCTCAAACTCCTGCCCTCAAATGATCCGCCCGCCTCAGCCTCTCAAAGTGCTGGGATTACAGGCATGAGCTACTGCGCCTGGCCCAGAGTAGTCAAATTCATAGAGACAGAAACTAGAATGATGGCTGCCAGGGGCTGGGGGAGGGAAATGGGGGGTTAGTGTTTCAGGAAGACAGAGCTTCAGTTGGAGATGATGAAAGTGTCCTGGAGATGGGTAGTGGTGATGATCGCACAGCAATGAATATACTTAACGCTGCTGAACTGTACACTTCAAAATGGTTAAGATGGAAAATATTATGTGTCTTTTACAATTTGAAAAAAATACATGCTCTTCTTTTCAGTCCAACTGCCCTGTATGCTGTCTCCTGAGCCTCCCCACAACACTGGGCCTCTGGGACTGTCGTGCCTTGGGAGGTGCTGTTCCCTTCATCCAAAATGCCTCCTTGCTAAGGCCCGTCTTGAATCTGACCTCCTTCCTACGAGCCGCTATTTACTCACTCTCAACATACACCACGCACTGTGGTAAGCGCTTTCTAAACCACCCCATTGTTACTCCCATTTTCCAGATGGGCGATCCGAGGCTCAGAGAGGTGGAGTGACTTGCCCAAGGTCTAAGGGCCAAAGAAGGGACAGAGCCAGAGTTGAATCTTGGTCTGATCCTAAACCAGCACCTGATGCCACATTTTCGGCCATGACAGTCTTTCTTCTTCTCCTGAACCCTCAGCTCCTGAGGGCTGACCTGCTCATCCAGTGCCTATATGTTTTCTTGCCAACGGTGAGTTTTCTGTGTGCCCCCCTGCCCCACACTCAACGATAGAGGCCTCTGGAGGCACAAAGAGTTACTCAAAGTGAACTCACTTCTAGATGCCAACCCTGTCTTACATGGCACAGGGGGTTGGGCGTGGTTATAAATGCTTGTGATTGATCGAAAAGATGGGGATGCGGGAAGCATGGTGATGAGGACAAGGAGGAAATCTTCCCCAGGACTGGAGCTCACAGGAAGATCCGATCCTAGAGGTGCCCCACGGACCCAGGGGTTCAGGGCCCAGCCTTGGGGCCTCCTTACCCAGCCTGGCAAGCAGCTCTGACAAGGCCTCGATGTCCTTCTCCAGGGAGATGCGTGATTCCCGGATCTGCTGCTCCATCTCGCTCAGCCCAGCACCCACCTTCCAGGGGGAGGAGGAAGAAACAGCTTGAATGGCACCCCCACCCTGGCTGCCAGGGGCAGGAGGCAATAGTGTGGGGGCCCTGGCACACGTACCTGCTCAGCTTCCTCCAGCTCCTGTCGGCGTGCTTCAGAATCCAGCACCTGCCGGGACGCCTGTTGGAGCGTGGCTTGCGTCTGGCTGGTGAGCCGGCTGGCACGGCGGTGCACCTGGTTCCCCTCCCTCAGCAAGGCCTTGGCAAGCTATGGGATGGGTGGCAGTGGCAGGGAGAAGAGGTGAGTGCAGTACGTCCTTTTGGAGGTAAATAGCTCTTATGGCAATAATGTCAAGTAGTCTGTACCAGGCAGATCATTCATTCATTCATGCATGCAACAAATACGTACTGAACGCAGGCTAAGTGCTGGGCACCGTGCAGACTGCTGGCTACCACACATTTCTCTCAGGAGGAGAAATCCTCACTATTTTACAGATGAGGAAACAGAGGCACAGAGGGGAGGAGGGGCTGGCCAGAGCCCAAGTGGCATGACAAGAGATCAAGCCAGGGAGCCCCTACAGCAAATTCAGCACTTTTCCTAGGCACCATAAAGACAGTTTCCTTGGTGTGTGAGCAACAGAACCAGCAACAGAGCTGGGGAGATATGCAATGATTAGAATTTGGCACCAATTTTTAAAAAGCCTAGTTAAAATCAGCCAGGGCTGGGTGCGGTGGCTCATGCCTATGGTCCCAGCACTTTGGGAGGCTGAGGCAGGAGGCTTGCTTGAGGCCAGAGGTTCAAGACCAGCCTGGGCAACATAGTGAGACCCCAGTCTTTCTCTTCCTTTCTTTTTTTTTTTTTCTTTGTTTGAGGCAGAGTCTTACTCTGTCGCCCAGGCTGGAGTACAGTGGTGCAATCCGGCTCACTGCAACCTCCACATCCCAGGTTCAAGTAATTCTTGTGTCTCAGCCTCCGGAGTGGTTGGGACTACAGGTGCGCGACACCATGCCCGGCTAATTTTTTTTGTATTTTTAGTAGAGACAGGGTTTTACCATGTTGGCCAGGCTAATCTCGAACTCCTGACCTCAAGTGACCTGCCTGCCTTGGCCTCCCAAAGTGCTGGGATTACAGGAGTGAGCCACCACACCCGACCGAGACTCCACAGCTCTACAAAAAAAAAAAAATTAGCCAGGCACAGTGGCACAGACCTGTAGTCCCAGTTACTCAGGAGGCTGAGGCAGGAAGGTCACTTAAGCCCGAGGGTTTGAAGCTGCAGTGAGCTGTGACTGTGCTACTGTACTCCAGCCTGGGCGACAGTCTCTACAAAACACACACACACACACACACACACACAAAACTTAAGCTGGGTGCAGTGGCTCATGCCTGTAATCCCAGCACTTTGGGAGGCCAAGGCAGGTGGATCACCTGAGATCGGAAGTTGGAGACCAGCCTGGCCAACATGGTGAAACCCCGCTCTACTAAAAATACAAAAATTAGCCAGGTGTGGTGGAACACGCCTATAATCCCAGCCACTCTGGGATCTGAGGCAGAAGAATCACTTGAACCCAGGAGGCAGAGGTTGCAGTGAGCTGAGATGGCACCAGTGCACTCCAGCCTGAGCCACAGAGTAAGACTCTGTCTCAAAAAATTAAGAAAAAAATTGAAAACAAAAAGGCAGGTAAAATAAATAAATGCAAACTTCAAAATAACAAAAAAGAAAAGAAAAACCTAGAAGTTTAGGCAGGAAAGCCAGCAGACCCAGGTGTAAGTCCTGGTTAAGTTCATCAGGCTGGCTGTACCTCAGCATTCTCACCTGTACAGTGGGGACAGCAATGACACCTATTTTGTGAGGAACCACAGGCTCACCCCCGTGAAGTCCCTGAGCTAAATGCCTGGGCCCACTGAGCAGTGAGTGAGTGTGGAGTCGTCAGCACGGATGTCGGGAAGGGGCCCACGGAAGGGCGGTCCCCCAGGAGGCAGGAGGCCACTGTTGTCACAGCCACCGCCCTGACCTTGGCACTGTCCTTGGCCAACACCTCTGCTTCTCTGCCTTTCTTCTTGGCACTGGAGGAAAGAGGGGCCGCGTTTCCTAGCATCCTCTCCGCCTGCGTGGTCTTCTTTCTCATGTCTGCAAGGAGTCTGTCCCTGACGGAGTCTGCCTTCCTCTGCAGTGCCGCCTGGTCCTTGGGCCGAGGAAACTGCAGCTTCATTCCTGCAAACCCGGCTGAGGCTGGGTCAGGGGAACTGGGCTCACACCTCCAGCGCCTCCCAGGCAGCCGCTGGCAGAGCTGCCTGGCTGGCCACAGACCCCTGGACGACGAGTGGAGGTTTGAGGTGCGTGCAACCTGCGTATCACCTTCTCAGGCTTATCCAGGAGGAAACAAAAGCAAGCAAGACACAGACATACTGCTCGGGGAATTTTGAGATGGGTATTCATTCTATTAGGATGTCTATTAAAGTCAAGGAATTACATGGTGGTCCATGCTGGGGCCAGGGATGGGGGCTAGCACAGTCCACGGCTCAGTCTGCTCAGCTCGGCATTTTCATGTACCGCCTATATCTAAACAATACTTTGAGGCAGTGTATAGTGATGGGTAAATCAACAAATGGTTCCTTACCATGGAAAACCAAGAGTCTGATGTAACTGGAAGGATGAGGAAGGACAGAGAAGGAGGGAGAAGTACCAGAAAATCTGGATAATGACATTGCAGAAACCAAATGTTCGATTGATCACTGAGCTCTCAAGCAATCAAGACAAAAAGGGAAATGTTACAACTGGTTTTTTTTTTTTTTGAGATAAGGTCTCCGCCCAGGCTGGAGTGCAGTGGAGAGATCTCAGCTCACTGCAACCTCTGCCTCACGGGTTTAAGTGATTTTCCTGCCTTAGCCTCCTAAGTAGCTGAGATTACAAGCGCACAACACCATACCCGGCTAATCTTTTTTTTTTTTTTTTTTAGTAGAGATGGAGTTTCACCTTGTTGGCCAGGCTGATTGCAAATTCCTGGCTTCAAGTGATCCACCCACCTTGGCTTCCCAAAGTGCTGGGATTACAGGTGTGAGCCACCACACCTGGTAGAAATGTTAGAATTCCCATAGATTTTATTATTCAGTAAGAAGCAGTTTCCTTCTTGGTAAACAAAGAGACTATTTCCTTTCCTTTCAGATAACATTCTAAGGGGAAATTTAGTCAGATGTGGTGGCTCACACCTGTAATCCCAGCTACTCTGGAGGCTGAAGCAGGAGGATCAGTCCAGGAGTTCGAAACCAGCCTAGGAAACATAGTGAGACCTCATCTCTACAAGACGACAAAAGCTTAGCTGGGCATGGTGGCACACACCTATAGACCTAGCTACTCATGAGACTGAGATGGAAGGATCACTTGAGGCCAGGAGTTGGAGGCTACAGTGAGCTATGATTGCACCACTGCACTCCAGCCTGGGTGACAGAGTGAGACCCCAACTCAAAAAAAAATTCTAAAGGAAGTTTATCATCAAAAGAAGTGATTACAGGCCGGGCGCCGTGGCTCACACCTGTAATCCTAACACTTTGGGAGGCTGAGGTGGGTGGATCACCAGAGGTCAGGAGTTCAAAATCAGCCTGGCCAAACTGGTGAAACCCCGTCTCTACTAAATATACCAGAAAAGGCCGGGCGCGGTGGCTCACGCCTGTAATCCCAGCACTTTGGGAGGCCGAGATGGGCAGATCATGAGGTCAGGAGATCGAGACCATCCTGACTAACACGGTGAAACCTCCGTCTCTACTAAAAATACAAAAATTAGCCGGGCGCGGTGGCGGGCGCCTGTAGTCCCAGCCACACGGGAGGCTGAGGCAGGAGAATGGCGTGAACCCGGGAGGCGGAGCTTGCAGTGAGTGGAGATCGCGCCACCGCACTCTAGCCTGGGCGACAGAGCGAGACTCCGTCTCAAAAAAAAAAAAAAAAAAAAAAAAAAACAAAAAAAAAAAAAAATAGCCGGGTATGGTGGTGGGCACCTGTAATCCCAGCTACTAGGGAGGCTGAGGCAGGAAAATCGCTCGAACCCAGGAGGCAGAGGTTGCATTGAGGCGAGATTGTGCCACTGCACTTCAGCCTGGGTGACAGAGACTATCTCAGGAAAAAAAAATAATAATAAATTACGGATTACAGTGGACAAAGTCAATTTTAAAATGAATGAAGCTTTCTAATGTTTGGGGGCATAGTATTATAGAATTGTTCTGCCCAGAAATTAGCTCTGCTTTGCTCCTTTTTACACAAAATTGATGTTTCTCAACATGTATTCTGTGGAACCCTAATTCTCCACGGTGTTAACAAACGTTAGGGGGAAGTGTCAATTAAGTTGAAAGTGAAGCAGGTTTCTTTATTACAGGCCTTCTCAGAGCCTTTAATATTCTCAAGTGTTCTCTGTAAGACCTCAAGAGGATGCTGCAGCCAGAGACAGTTCCTAAATTTATTTGAACACAAGCCCTCTCTTGGCAGAGCGTATCATAGGCTAGGAGACCCCTGGCCACACCCTGGGGAAAACTGCTCCACAGTTGACTTCGTGAATTTTCCTTTTATCCTGAACACCAGCGGAGCACAGCCCAGCTGGTGTAAGAGGGGGTGTCTCTAAAATGGGATCAGAATGGGAAAAAGAGCCTGGGGTTAGAGGTTTGAGGTGAGCCCTCTTGTGGATTACGGGAGCAGTGCAAGGAAATTTCCATCCACTACAAAGAACGTTCTCATTCTCAGAACCCCGACAATGAGAAGGTAAAACCTTGTAAGGTAGTGAGATCCCCATTGTAGGAGACAGGCAAGCTGAGGGTGGATGAGTCTACTTCCAGGTATGAGATTTGCACCAGATGACCGTAAGACCTCTTATCATTCTAATGTTCTAAGATCCTAACATTCCATCCTTATAAGTCATTGAATGTACCTTTTTCTAAATATGACTCTAGATACTTAAGCATACACGGCCATGCCTTTCCCACAGGAAGTCCCCAAACGATGGGTGACTAGGACTTCAAGCTGCCAGGAAGCTGGGGAACAGGACCACTGACAGCCCATCCTCTGCCCCCGAGGGGCTGGGTCCACAGCTAGAGCTCCATCTCTTCTCGGCAATGGGCAGGGTTGGGGAGGGAGGCCACAGAACCAAGACAACAGCAGAAGCCTGACTTCTGGCCTCAGACCCCAAGAGACATCTGGGGTTCAGAGTATGTTCCTTATCCAGCCTGTTGGATAAGGAGCCACAAATAAAGGGTGAGGGGGCTTCTCTCTGGAGCAAATTGGATATCACAGAAGCCCATTGCACAGGTGGGTACTTGTAGAATTGTAATACTTGCTGGCTTCTATTCCCAGCTCAGCTCTGACCCAGGGATGAATAGCAATTCCTTTCCTCAGCCTACCCATCTGCAAAATGGGGGCGCTTGGCCCTATTTTCCTAAAGTTCAAAAAAAGGCCCGGAATGGCATCAACCCATAGCCCCTTCTAAAGAGAAACTCCATCCCCTTCCCATAGCCCCAACCCAACATTGGACCCGGACAGCCATATTTGTACCAGATAACTAACTGGAGCCCGGGCCAGAGTGGACTTGACCTGGGTGGACAGCCAATGATGTCAGAGTCTCCTCTCACTTGGTCTGGAGGGGCTCTGCGTGTGGTCTGATGACCTGGGGTGTATAGGATAGCCACATGGGCAAGTCCAAGGTGAGTGATGTATGAGATGGGGCAGGATCCTGAGAGGTGGAGGGAAAGTCCACTTGGCTTCATTAAACCCACAAGACCAGACTCCTGTCCCCTGCAAGCCTGCCCTGGCTGAGGCGAGAGCTGAGTGGCTGTCAGGGGCGTTTGTGCATCACAGAGCCTAGTGGTCAGCTGGACTCACGTACCTTCCAGGTCAGCCAGCAGAGTCCTGGCTCCCATGACGGTCACTGTGGCAGCCTGGACAGACGAGGAAGCCTGGGTCAGGGCGGTTCTGGCCTCCTGGTGTAGCTGGAGAGAGACGAGGAGAGGCTGGGCAGCTGGCTCCACAGGTACAGGGCCTGGGGGCAGCTCAGTGGGCACCAAACCCACATATATGGGTGCCCAAGTCATCACCAAATCCCTGACTCTGGGCCACGCTGTCCACCAGGAGCACCTGATCTGTGCTATTATATAAAAGTTGAACCCTGAATATCTCCCAAGAGATACCTGTCCACAAAAATCCCAAAGGAAAACTGAAACACTAGGATTAAAGGAATGAGAATAGCCAGGCGCAGTGGCTCATGCCTGTAATCCCAGCACTTTGGGAGGCCAAGGCGGGCAGATCATGAGGTCAGGAGATCGAGACCATCCTGGCAAACACGGTGAAACCTTGTCTCTACTAAAAATACAAAAAATTAGCCGGGCGTGGTGGCCGGCGCCTGTAATCCCAGCTACTTGGGAGGCTGAGGCAGGAGAAAGGCGTGAACCCAGGAGGTGGAGCTTGCAGTGAACCGAGATCGCGCCACTGTTCCACTGCACTCCATCCTGGGTGACAGAGCGAGACTCCGTCTCAAAAAAAAAAAAAAAAAAAAAAAAGAATGAGAAGAACACCTGAACATCTCTTCCAAACATGTTCTATTGGCCATGCACAGGGGCTCTTGCCCATAATCCCAGCACTTGGGGAGGCTGAGGTGGGCAGATCACTTGAGGTCAGGAGTTCGAGACCAGTCTGGCCAACATGGTGAAACCCTGTCTCTACTAAAAATTAAAAAAGAAAAATTAGCTAGGTGTGGTGGTGCATGCCCGAAATGCCAGCTACTCAGGGAGGCTGAGGCAGGAGGATGGCTTGAATCTGTGGGCAGAGGTTATAGCGAACCGAGATCAAGCCACTACACTGCAGCCTGGGTGGCATAAAGACTCCATCTCAAAAAAAAAGAGAAGAGGAGAGGAGGGAAGAGAAGAGGAGAAGAGAGGAGAGGAGAGGAGAAGAGAGCAGAGGAGAGGACAAGACTGCTCTATCTCAGCAAGTGGATGTGAAAATCACAAATCTGTTTATGACACACCTTGACTTACAGAAAATCAGTTTCTTCCCCACTGCCATTCAACAGGACTAGATCCACTGAAAGAATTTGGCTTTGATGGATGAGTGGGTAAACAAAATATGCTTCATCCACACACTGGAATATGACCAAGCCTTAAAAAGGGAGGAAGTATAGATCCAGGCTGCAAGGCAGGTGAACCCTGAAAAGATGATGCTAATAGGAGGAAGCCTGACACCATCGGTACGTATTACATGATTCCGTTTCTGCGAAAGTGCTGGACGAAGGAAATCTACAGAGACAGAGAACAGAGCGGAGGCTGCCAGGGCCTCGGGAGTGGAAATGAGGAGTGACTGCTGAGTGCGCATGGGGTTAGGGGTGGTGAAAATGTTCTGAAACTAGACTGAGGTAGAGGTGGCACAACTTTGTGAATGTGCTAAAAGCCATTTAATCTAAAATGGGTGTTTGTATGCCATGTGAATGTCACTGTAATAAGAATAAATAGTAGGCCGGGCGCGGTGGCTCACCCCTGTAATCCCAGCACTTTGGGAGGCCAAGGCGGGCGAATCACAAGGTCAGGAGATCGAGACCACGGTGAAACCCTGTCTCTACTAAAAATACAAAAAATTAGCCGGGCGCGGTGGCAGGCGCCTGTAGTCCCAGCTACTCGGGAGGCTGAGGCAGGAGAATGGCGTGAACCCGGGAGGTGGAGCTTGCAGTGAGCCGAGATCGCGCCACTGCACTCCAGCCTGGGCAACAGAGCGAGACTTAGTCTCAAAAAAAAAAAGAATAAATAACTAGTAGAGTTTGAGGAGCCGCCTAGTACTACCTCAGGCCTATTCTGATTGCTCATGGGGCGGGGAGGAGGACAAAGGTATGAGTGCTGTGGTGGGGTGAGGCATCAGTACACGCTGGGGCCTGGCCCTGACTCCTGGGGAAGTCACCTCACTTCCTGGCACCCTCACCCTGGACGAGGGCAGTGGACCAGATCAGCAGGTGCTACCCCAGGGCAAAGCCAAGCTCCCCAGGTAAGTGCCAGACACTGGGCTCTGCTCTTCAGATACATTCTCACGCCTCACAGACAGCCCCCTTATCCTGTCTTTAAAAGGAATGGAAGCCGGGCGCGATGGCTCACGCCTGTAATCACAGCACTTTGGGAGGCTGAGGCGGGGGGATCACCTGAGATCAGGAGTTCAGCCTAGACAACATGGTGAAACCGCATCTCCACCAAAAATACAAACATTAGCTGGACGTGGTGGTGCGGGTCTGTAATCCCAACTATTCTGGAGGCTGAGGCAGGAGAATTGCATGAACCTGGGAGGCAGAGGCTGCAGTGAGCCAAGATCGCACCACTGCACTCCAGCCTGGGCGACAGAGTAAGAGTCTGTCTCAAAATAAATAAATAAATAAATAAATAAATAAAATAATTAATTTAAAAAAAAAAAGGAATGGGGCTGGGTGTGGTGGCTCATATCTATAATCCTAGCACGTTGGGAGGCCGAGGCAGGTGGATCACTTGAGGCCAGGAGTTCAAGACCAGCCTGGCCAACATGGTGAAACCCCATTTCTACTAAAAATACAAAAAAATTTAACTAGACACGGTGGCACGCACCTGTAGTCCCAGTTATTCTGGAGGCTGACGCAGGAGAATCACTTGAACCCGGGAAATGGAGGTTGAAGTGAACTGAGATTGCACCACTGCACTCCAGCCCGGGCAATAGAGCAAGACTCTATTTCAAAAACAAAATTAAAAACAAACAAAAATATCGGTACAGCTGCCTTGGAAAGTGGCCACTTCTCTGCAGCTTTAAAATGAGCCATGAATGAACTAGAGAATGAACTAATGAATGGAGGCATGAGCGAGAACCATCCCAGGATGGTGGGTGTGGCCCGCATGCTGCTGGTGCTGTCCTCTGTCGGTCTGTCCATCGTTTCTTCTCAGGGTATCAGGGTCCCCTCCCCTGCCTCAGGCTGCGTGTGGAGTTTTGCAGGAGGTCCCGCAGGGATGGACAGAGATATCTTTTTTTTTTTTTTTTAAGACAGAGTCTCACTCTGTTGCCAGACTGGAGTACAGTGGTGCAATCTCAGCTCACTGCAACCTCCGCCTCCTGGGTTCAGCAATTCTCCTGCCTCAGCCTTCCAAATAGCTGGGACTATAGGTGTGTGCCACCACGCCTGGCTAATTTTTTGTATTTTTAGTAGAGACGGGGTTTCACCATGTTAGCCAGGTTGCTCTCGATCTCCTGACCTTGTGATCCACCCACCTCGGCGTCCCAAAGTGCTGGGATTACAGGCGTGAGCCACTGCGCCCGGCAGGACAGAGCTACTTCTGTCTCTGCCCTTCTCCCTCCCGCAACCCTGACCCCAGATCACCTTCAGGGTAACCCCAACCTCTCCCAGGTCCCCCGCTTTGAAGCACAAGAGCTGACCTGTGTGAGGGGCTCTGTTTGCCGTAGCGCTGCCTGGGCAGCAGCATGGAGGGTTCGGGCAGCCTTGGTGGCCATGTGCTGTTGTGACGCAACTGTCTTCTCCAGGATCTTCGCCTTCAGGCTCAGGTCTTCAGCCCAGGACTTCTGAGGCTGCAGGGAGACGGTGGGCTCAGGCAGGGCCTGGCAGGAAGGGCAAGTGGCGGATTCTCTACTTAGGGGAGGTGCCCTGCTGGACTGAGGCATCGGGTCTGCCCCTGGCTGCCAGCCCAGAATCCCAAGCCTCCTGAAAACCTGATGAGCTAGCTGATGCCCCAGGGAGCTCGGAAGCCCAGAGGCAGGAATAGCAGGGGTGGGGCTTTGTGTGGACCCCAGGAGGCAGAGGGGCCAGGGCAAGAGGAGCCAGGCTGGGGAACCCCTCACTTGGGGCTCGGATGACAGCCCTACCAATTTCTAGCTGTGTGGCCTTGAGCAACCCAGCCAACCTCCCCGACCCACACTGCTTACTGCAAAGTGGGAACGCTTCCTCAGCTCCACAGTCCTGAACTGAGACCTGGGGACTGGATGGCTTCAGAATGCAGAATTTCCCAGACTTTAGAGGAGAACTGTGCAGGTACTACATACGATCGAACACCCTCCGTGGTGTTGGAAGCAGAACCTGGGCTCGAACACACTAACAGCTGTGCATCCCTCTCCAATGCAGTGGGAGGAGCAAAGACCTCAAACAGGCAGCCTTGGGCATCGATCTGGGTTAGCATTTGTCCCAAATGCATTTGTATAAGCTGAATTCTTTCATGTTCAGTTTCGGAGTTTTGGGATTTCAGGGTTACTGAATCGACACAATGGACCTGACTCACACAGAGGTGATGAGTATAAGGTGATGGGCACAGAGGGGCCGGCCAGCTACCTCGTGCATTGCTCCCCAATCTCTGTCCAGCTCCCATGGGAGGAGCCTTGAAATAACCTAATGGGTGAGTTCCATGTGACAGACTGAGGCTTAGGGAAGGGAAGTCCTTGGCCGAGGTCACAGAGCTGGAGTGGCAGAGCTGGAATTGCATCCTGTGTCCATCTGATGACATTGCTAATGTCATTGTAAGGAGGAAGAGGCCCCAGCCTTGACATTATCATCAACAGAGAATGGTTGGGTTCTGACTCTGCCAAGCCCCATAGATAGGTTATATCATTTGACTTAGCTGTGATATAGTTAAAAATAAGCCACGTCACCGGCCTCTGCCCGGGCCCCACTGGTTTCTCCAGATGCTATAATAGGTTTGTTTGTTTGGTTGGTTTTTTCCTCTTTTTTGAGCTGGAGTCTCTCTCTGTCACCAAGGCTGGAGTGCAGTGCTGCAATCCTGGCTCACTGAAGCCTCTGCCTCCCAGGTTTAAGCCATTCTTCTGCCTCAGCCTCTCTAGTAGCTGGGGTTACAGGCACATACCACCACACCTAGCTAATTTTTGTATTTGTTTTTTGAGACGGAGACGCTCTGCCGCCCAGGCTGGAGTGCAGTGGCCGGATCTCAGCTCACTGCAAGCTCTGCCTCCTGGGTTTACGGCATTCTCCTGCCTCAGCCTCCCGAGTAGCTGGGACTACAAGCGCCCGCCACCTCGCCTGGCTAGTTTTTTGTATTTTTTTTAGTAGAGACGGGGTTTCACCGTGTTAGCAGGATGGTCTCGATCTCCTGACCTCGTGATCCACCCGTCTCGGCCTCCCAAAGTGCTGGGATTACAGGCTTGAGCCACCGCGCCCGGCCAATTTTTTTATTTTTTTTTGAGACGGAGTCTCACTGTGTCTCCCAGGCTGGAGTGCAGTGGCGCGATCTCGGCTCACTGCAAGCTCCGCCCCCCGGGTTCACGCCATTCTCCCGCCTCAGCCTCCCAAGTAGCTGGGACTACAGGCGCCCGCTACCGCGCCCGGCTAGTTTTTTGTATTTTTAGTAGAGACGGGGTTTCACCATGTTAGCCAGGATAGTCTCGATCTCCTGACCTTGTGATCCATCCGCCTCGGCCTCCCAAAGTGCTGGGATTACAGGCGTGAGCCACCGTGCCCAGCCTCCAGCTTCTATAATAGATCCTCCCGACCCCACACAGAGCTCTGAGACAACTGAGCTGACCAGAGCTCCCGGGGAAGCCAGCAAAGCCAGGTACGGGGCTGTATCTGCGCCAACTTGCTGCACCGCGGCCAACACGCTTTCCGCTTCAGGCAGCACCTCTGCCATAGCCGTCCCCAGTGCTTTCTGGGCCGCCTGGACCTCCTGGTACCTGGGAGGAAACAGAGGCCATGGAGCTGGGTGCAGAACTAGCCCTCCCCATCCCTGTCTGGGTCCCAGGCTGGAGCCATTGGTTTGCAAAGGCCTCTGCCAACTTCCCAGGCAGAATAACCCTCTGTGGGGACGGTACAGCTGCCTCGGAAAGTGGCCGCTTCTCTGCAGCTTTCAAATGAGCCAGACGGGCTGTGAAAGGGCCACATTCTTGTTTCCGCATCATTCACTTCAGCCACACTTTGCTGAAAGGGCTCTGCTTGGTTTCCACTCAAGAATCACATGTTTGCAAATGTTTGGCTCTTCTGGGTGAATGGCGAAGAGGAAAATGCCCCGTGAAGTGGGGAGCACAGTGGCCCCGGCCCTGGTCCTGGCTCAGCCATGCCCTTTCCGGAGACCTTGGGCACATCCTCACCACGGATGAAATGGAGAGCCCTGGGCTACAGAATCTCTGTGGGCCCTTTTGCCCTGATGAGCCTGTGGTCTATAACCAATCAGCTAGGATGGATTTTCTGTCCTGACCAGCTGTCCACACCCTATCCCACCCATTCCTCCCTGACAAGGGCACTGCTGGGGTGGAGACCTCTGGCTTCCCTTCCATCCTTTACACCTCCTTAAAGAGCCAGTGCCCTGCCCCGGAGTGGGTCATGTGACCTCCCCCAGCCATGCCGACTGGCTCAGGGCAAGACATCTGATCTTTTTTTTTTTTTTTTTTTTGAGACGGAGTCTTGCTCTGTGCCCCAGGCTGGAGTGCAGTGGCGCGATCTCGGCTCACTGCAAGCTCCGCCCCCCCGGGTTCACGCCATTCTCCTGCCTCAGCCTCCTGAGTAGCTGGGACTACAGGCGCCCGCCACCTCGCCCGGCTAATTTTCTTGTATTTTTAGTAGAGACAGGGTTTCACCGTGTTAGCCAGGATGGTCTCGATCTCCTGACCTCGTGATCCGCCCGTCTCGGCCTCCCAAAGTGCTGGGATTACAGGCTTGAGCCACCGCGCCCGGCCAAGACATCTGATCTAAACGGAGCCAATCCCATTCTCGTTTAGGAGTGTCAAGGGGCTCAGCAAGATGTTGGGGAGTCTCCATGGACCTTTAAACTGAGAAGGACAGAAGGGGTCACCAAAGCAGAGAAGCAGAGCCGGCTGTCTGCAGAGGCAGAGAAAGAAGCCGGTGCCGCAGAGGAGCGCAGAGGAGCTACCCTGGGCTGGGGCGCAGGGGCCAGGGGGCGCTCAGGGAATGCTGCAGAGGGAGAGCGAGGTATCTGTTGCTCTGGGTTTCAGTTCTCGTCCCTTCTCTTGAAGAGACTGAGTTGCACTCCCCCTCCCAGGCAAAAGTGGGTTACTGCGACTCACCACCGAGTGGCCCAAGACCCTGTGGCCCCATTCCCAGCAGGACGCAGACCCAAGACACCAACGACAAAGAATGTCGGGACTCAAGGGAGCTAGCCCTGGAAACAGCAGCCTCTGGCTAGGCCCTGTCGGCTCCAGGAGGCCAACCCTAAAGTTTCTACCCACACCTGGGGAGGCCTCACCTGTCCTCCAGGTCCCGCTGGGTCTCCAGGGCCATCCTTCCCTCCAGCAGACTCCAGAGAAGCGCGTAGCTGGTGTTGGAGGCGAGCAGGGCCCTCTGAGCAGTGGCTGCAATCTTGGTGGCGGTGTCTCTGTGGCTGTGTGAGGACACCCACCTGAGCATCACCAAGGGCTCGCAGGGAAGGGGCCCAAGACCAGAACTACGCCCCCTACTACACAGGCCTCCTGCTGCCCCAAACAGAAGACAGCCACAAAGACAGGTACTTTTTTTTCCATCTTTCTGTGTTACACGTTTCAAGGACAGGAAAGGTACTCCATGCCCTGTTCCTGTTACATAGAGACATGGAGTTTGTGTCTGTTGTCTCGGCATAAGGATTAATAGGATTTTTTTTTTTTTTTCTGAGACAGAGTCTCACTCTATTGCCCCGGCTAGAGTGCAGTCATGTGATCTCAGCTCACTGCAACCTCCCTTCCCGGGCTCAAGCGATTCTCCTACCTCAGCCTCTCGAGTAGCTGGGATTACAAGTGTGCACCAGCTAATTTTTGTATTTTGGTAGAGACGGGGTCTCACCATGTTGGCCAGGCTGGTCTGGACCTCCTGTCCTCAGGCGATCCACCTGCCTCGGCCTCCCAAAGTGCTGGGATTACAGGCTTGAGCCACCGCGCCCGGCCCTATTTTTTTCTTTTTAAGAGATGGAGTCTTACACTGTTGCCCAGGTTGGAGTGCAGTGGTGCCATCACAGCTCACTGCAACCTCAACCTCCTAGGCTCAAGGGTTCCTCTCGCCTCAGTCTTCCAAGTAGCTGGGACTACAGGTGTATGCCACCATGCCCAGCTAATTTTTTAAATTATTTTGTAGCCATGGGGGTTTCACCATCTTGTCTAAGTTGGTCTGTAACTCCTTGCCTCAAGCGATCCTCATGTGTCGGCCTCCCAAAGTGCTGGGAATACAGGTGTTAGCCACTGTGCCTGGCCAATAGGACATTTTATCACACATGAAAGCATCTCAGTTTGGACAATAAATTGTACAGTCACCCCGATATAGACAGCATAGAAGAGAGTGGTCACAACAGCTTGGGTTTGAATCCTGGCTTTATTGCTTCCAAACTGTGTGTCCTTAGGAAGCTCCTTAACTTCTCTGAATGTTTTCCCATCTGTAAAATGAGTCTAAGGTCCCTGGAGTGTAGCTAAAGGAGAAAATTGTCACAGATCCTGTGTTTTTAGGATCTTAAGCTGCTTTTCTTTTCTTTTCTTTTTTTGAGATGGAGTCTCACTCTGTTGCCCAGGTTGGAGTGCAGTGGTGTGATCTCAGCTTACTGCAACCTCTACCTCCCAGGTTCAAGCAATTCTCCTGCCTCAGCCTCCCAAGTAGCTGAAATTACAGGCACCCACCACCATGCCTGGCTAATTTATGGACTTTTAGTGGAGATGGGGTTTTACCATGTTGGCCAGGCTCGTATGGAACTCCTGACCTCAAGTGATCCACCTGCCTCAGCCTCCCAAAGTGCTGGGATTACAGGTGTGAGCCACTGTGCCTGGCCTTAACCTGCTTCCTTTTTTTTTTTTTTGAGACGGAGTCTCGCACTGTTGCCCAGGCTGGAGCGCAGTGGCCGGATCTCAGCTCACTGCAAGCTCCACCTCCCGGGTTCACACCATTCTCCTGCCTCAGCCTCCTGAGTAGCTGGGACTGCTGGCGCCTGCCACCAGGCCTGGCTAACTTTTTTATATTTTTAGTAAAGACAGGGTTTCACCGTGTTAGCCAGGATGGTCTTGATCTCCTGACCTCGTGATCCACCTGCCTTGGCCTCCCAAAGTGCTGGGATTACAGGCGGGAGCCACCATGCCCGGCCTTAAGTTGCTTCTTAAAGGCAGTGGATGAAACAACCCAATGTCTGTGAATGGAAGATGGATAAACAACATGTGGCATTTCCATACAACGGGATATTATTCAGCTGTAAGAGGAGCAAAGCACCCATCCAGGCCTCGATGTGGATGAGCCTTGAAAACACTGGGCTAAGAAGCTAGTGGTAAAAGGTGACACACTGTGTGATTCCACTTCTATGAGACGCCCAGAATAGGCAAATCTATAGAGACAAAAAGCAGAGCAGTGGTTCCAGGGCCTGGGGGGGTAAGGAGAAACGGGGGCTGATGGCAGATGGGTCCAGGGGTGTTTTTGGGATGATGAAAATCCTACAATTGGCTGTGGTGATGGCTTTGCAACCCTGAGAATATAGGGAAACCACTGAATTACACAGTGAGACAGAGTCTCACTCTATTGCCCAGGCTGGAGTGCCGTGGGTAAAGGCCTCTGTATAGTGTGAACTATACCCCCAGTATAATAACTTGTATATTATACAACTCTCACAAAGAGAAAGCAGGCAGATGCTCTCCGACGCCTTCAGTCAACCAAGCTTTGCCCCCAACATCTCTGGACTCACCTTGCCTGCCCCTCCACATACTGGTGACACTGCCCCCACCAGACAGCTCTTGTAATATCTGATCCCAACTTCTGGGTGGGGGCACCTGTGGGGCTGACTCTGACTCAGGAACCCCCAGGAGAAGGGCCAGGCACAACCTCACCATGTCTTGGGACTCACCTCCTGGCGAGGGCACGGGCCTCTGTGGCCAGGTGGCTCCATTTGGTGGGTTGGCCGGGACCATCCTGGGGAATCTCCTGTAGAAAGAAGAGGAAGAGAGGAGGAAACTGACTTCCCGTCCCCAAAGGGCAAGGGCCACATCTGGCCCAATTGTGAGGCAGAACTGGATAGCACCAGTCATTCTATAAATGCACAAAGCTGGCCACGACATCGGCATCCAGTGAGCGGAGTCCGAGGATGCAGAAACACCAATAAGGATGCTGCCCACCACTTACTGTGCATTCAGTCTACTCGGAACATGCCTCGCCCTTTGCAAATGTCCTCTCGCTGAATCCGCAGAGGAGGTACTGTGTGATCCCCATTTTGCAGATGAAATTGAGCCTCCCAAAGTAGGGAGTCATACCCAAGGTTACTAGGTCAATGGGAAGGCTGGGGCAGGGACCAATGCCCAGGCTTGGTGTGTTTGGGTAGGGGGGTCCCCTGGGATACCAGAGACGCGAGAATGGCAGCTGCGTGCAGAATCTCCTCTTCCGAGGACTCCAGCACTGCCTCCAGGTCTGCCAGCTGGGTGCAGGTCTTCTGGGCTCCGGCCTGGGCACAGTGGGCACCCTTGCTCAGCCTCTGCAGCTGCTCCCGAGAGGCCTTCACAGCACCCTCGAGGCCCATCATCTGCTCCAGGAAGGCTTCCCGAACCCCTATGGGAAGCCCACAGCCCGGGGGTCACAGAGTGGTGGAGACGTCACACAAAAGCCCCCACCCCCAGGGGTCCCCTTCTGTGCCCTCCATTCCCCAGGCATCAGCAGCCCCAAGTACCAACAGGTAGTCCCAAAGGCAGAGTCTCCCCATTTTCCAGATGCAGGCTGAGGCCCAGAGAAGGCAAACATGACCCAAGGTCCCACCCACAGTCAGTCAGTCACACACAGGGACCAGGAGAGACCCAGACCTTCTGGGGCCACACAAGCAGTTCTGGACCCCTCAAATCAGCTCTAATTCACCATGTGGCTCACGTGGGCATTTTAAGACATGGTATCTGATAGCCCCTATTTCCACAGTGAGTCCTGCTAACAGGTTCTCAGCTCGCCTCTGTCTGGCTGCTAAAGGAGTGCGGCGCTTATACACATAAAACTTCACAAAGTAATCCAATCCATTTCCGCGCCTTTCCAGGTCCCAAGGCCAAATTCCTCCTGGCTTCAGTGACAGGTCCCTTCTTTTTTTTTTTTTCCTTCCCTCCTTCCCTCCCTCCCTCCGTCCTTCCCTGCTTCCCTCCTTCTCTCCCTCCCTCCTTCCCTGCTTCCCTCCTTCCCTGCTTCCATTCGTAGAAACAAGGTCTTGTTATGTTGCCCAGACTGATCTCAAACTCCTGGGCTCAGGCAATCCTCCTGTCTTGGCCTCCCAAAGTACTAGGATTACAGGAATGAGCCACCACACCCGGCCCTCCTTCTTTTTTCTTATTTACTCATTTATTAATATTTTCTATGAAATTAATATTTCTATGCACTGTGCTGAGCTACGGCAGTGAGCAAAACGGCCCAGAATCAAGACAGCAAGATGTTCCCAGTCGAGCCTCTGGAGCAGCGCCTTGTGACCCCTTGTGAAGGGAGTGAATAAATGAATGAGCCCAGCCCCATCCTCACTGAACTTAGAGTCTGGTTAGGGCAGGGGCATGGGGACAAGGATTGATATTCATAAAATTACAGGTGGGCTAGGGACATTGAAGGAGAGGCCCATGGCAACAGGGTTGTGTTGTGAGGGTCCCCGACAAGACCAGACAGCAGGCACTGGGGGCCTCCCCTTGCCTCCCACCCTCCCACTCTGCGCTCCCGCTGTACCTGGAAGCAGGTGGTGGCCCTGGTAGATGTCCCCCCTTGGGGCCTCTCCCAGCAGAATGTCTAGTGGTCCCCAGGGACTGCCACAGTTGGACCCTTGCAGCCACCCCTCCATCAAAGTCAGTTTGGCCTTCAGCTTGGCTGCCTGGAGACGACAGGAAGAAAAGGTGTATGAGGCTGCTGGCATGCAGGTCCTGCCCAGACACTCCCCCCGGCTTCTACCCTGCCACTCTCCCTGTGGGTTCCCTTCTCCAAATCCTCCCCTGGGCCTCAACACTAAGGGTATGCCGCACCCCTGAGAGCCAACCGTGCCCACCCCATGGTAGCTGTCCCTTCCCCTCCCATCCCCACGGCACCTGTTGACACCGCTGACCATACTGCTGTCCTACCTCGAAGGGAGAGAGGAAGGGATGGGAAGGGATGCCTCATAAGGATTTCTGTCTGTCCTGTTCGCTGTGTTCCCAGGACGCCACACGGAGAAAGCACGCTATGGACACTGGCTGAATGTGCTATGAACGTCCCCTAGCCCCGTCTTTTCATCAAACAATAATTGCATTTACAGAGCACTTCCTTGGAGCCAGTCTCAGCACGAATGCCTGCCACGCCCCGGTCTGATTCCCCCTGTCACCGCTCTAAGTGGCCGGCACAGGTCCCAGGCCCTGTCCGCCATTCCCAAGTCCAAAATGTTCTGAAAAGCCACAAGGTGTTCCATTCCTCACTCGAGAGCGAAACCTGAACTGAAATAAACCTGTTCTGAAAAAGGCTACTTGTGGTCTTCATTTACCCACTTGGCGGAAATAGTCATCTGTTTTCCTGCCTAAATATCACCGGGCTTGACTCTGGGGGCTGCCCATTCACAGTGGGGGATTACGTGATATTCAGTGTGGCATGTCTTTTTTTTTTTTTTTTTGAGACGGAGTCTCGCTCTGTCGCCTAGGCTGGAGTGAGTGGCGTGATCTGGGCTCACTGCAAACTCCGCCTCCCGGGTTCACACCATTCTCCTGCCTCAGCCTCCCGAGTAGCTGGACTGCAGGTGCCCGCCACCTCGCCTGGCTAGTTTTTTGTATTTTTTAGTAGAGACGGGGTTTCACCGTGTTAGCCAGGATGGTCTCGATCTCCTGACCTCGTGATCCGCCCGTCTCGGCCTCCCAAAGTGCTGGGATTACAGGCTTGAGCCACCGCGCCCGGCCTTTTTTTTTTCTTTTTTGAGACAGAGTCTAGCTCTGTCACCCAGGCTGGAGTGCAGTCGTGATCTTGGCTCACTGCAACCTCCGCCTCCCAGGTTCAAGCAATTCTCCTGCCTCAGCTTCCCGAGTAGCTGGGATTATAGGTGCGCACCACCCCCACCTGGCGAATTTTTGTATTTTTAGTAGAGACGGGGTTTTACCATGTTGTCCAGGCTGGTCTCAAACTCCTGACCTCATGATCCGCCCGCCTCAGCCTCCCAAAGTGCTGGGATTACAGGAGTGAGCCACAGCACCCGGCCTTCAGTGCATGCCATCTTATCTTTCTACAATGCCACACATTCTGAAAGCTGGCCCCACTGGTTTCTAGAAAAGGATTGCAGGCCTAACTATCTCCAGTCTGGAGTAGGAGAGAGACTGAGGCTTACCAAGGCTGTTGCCTGCCCAGACACATGATAATGAACGGAGTCGGGGGAGGGGAACCCCAATGGGTTAACCCTAGAGCTTGAACTCCTGACTCCAGCACCACCCACCTCCCCACTCAGAATCACCTCCTGTTAACCCTCTTTACCAAGGGGTCATCTGTGGTCTCATCCCCACTGACCCTGAGAAGGTGAGACCCCAGCCCGGCATGGTCGGGAAAGGCAGGTGACAAGAGTCACCTTTCCCCCATCCACCCAGAGCAGGGGAAGGGCCGAGGTGAGGGTTGAGCCAGGCTGGAACAGGCCCGAAGCTGGGTGGGCATAGGGAGAAGGTGGGTGATGGGCTTGCAAGGCCTGAGCTCTGGGGGTAAGCAGGCAGTTCCTGGTGCCCGGCATAGAGCTGGCACTTGCTAGGGATACAGAATGAATGGAAAGTTGAGTGGGTTTGGGCAGACTCACCTCCTCCTTCACCAGGGCATAGCAGGACGGGCATTCCTGGCAGTGTGTGCCATCTGCCGTGAGGAAGAAGTTGTCGTGGCAGCGGTCACATTTGTAGCCCTCGAAGCCAGGCCTGCATATGCAGGTGCCGTTCTCGTGGCACTGGGCTGAGGCAGCGCCCAGTGGGGAGCACCTGCAGGCTAGAGGGGCCAGGGGCAGTGGGTGCTCGGTTCTGGGTGTTCCCAGAACACCCTGGGCAGCATCAAAACCAGATTCCTGGGCCCTTCCCTGGAGATTCTGATTCAGAAGATTGAAGGTGGCACAGAGCCTGGCTTATTCCAATGTTCCCTGGGGATCTGAGGACCAACCAGGTTTAGCAACTGCCAATGCAGCCCAACTCTACAGGTGAGGAAACTGAGGCCCAGAGAGTGACATGATGGCCCCAGGCACACAGGCACTTAATAGCGGCATCTGGGACTACATTTCTGGCCGGCATGAGGATGCTGGCAGGCTGCAGAGGGCCAGACACTTGGGCGAGAGTCACAAGCACAGCCCTGCACCCACCGCTCTGGGTTCATGTGATGCTGCTCTCCTGGTCACCGCCACAAAAGCAACTCCCTCCATGCTTCTGGCTGCTCTCAGGACCCTGTCCCGTATCTGACCATCCTTTCCTGCTGCACCCATCTTCCCCATCCGTCATCTCTGCCCAGAGACCTCAGGCCCCATCCTTCAGGCAGCCCGGGAAGGACCCAGCCTCCTTACCCCGGCAGCCCTTGATGGAGAAGCCAAAGAAACCCAGCTGGCATCTGTCACAGGCCTGGCCTGTGACACCTGGGCGGCAGGTGCACTGTCCAGTCTTGGGATGGCACTGGTCCTCCTGGGAGCCCAGCGGGTGACACTTGCAGCTGTGATAAGGGAAGGAACTGGGTCTGAGGCAAGCTCAGGGCCACTTCTGGCCCAGCCTCTGCCAGCTGCAGCTGGCTGGGGCCTCAGATCACAGCCCTCTGCTGACAAGACCCCATCTCCTCTTGGTGCGTGGCACAGCTTCCCCAGCTGTGCTCTGGAAAGCACGAGTCTCCCTGGATGCTCGGGGAGAAAAGATAAAATAAGGCTATGGGGACAAACATGTCTCGGGGAGACTATACGCCTCTGTTGGAAAGTCACGATGCAATCAGCATAGCAAGGGCTCTGAGAAGTCCTGCAAGGAAGAAACCTGTTTGTCCCACTTGGTGTTTCCCTGGAGTCCTCCACTGTTCCCTAAGGACGCTTGTCTAAGGTGCTACTGTGGCCAAAAGGCCACACAGTGACAGTGTCACTGAGAAGGGAATCAGAGACCAAACCGGCCGCCTGCCCACCTGGACATCCCTTAGGGCTGCTCTTGGCCTGCATCCTAGGCTGGCAGGACCATGAGTCCGATGCCAAGAGTCCATCCCTTTGCCCCTCTTTGGCAAAGGGCACAACGTGCCTGGCAGTGGGCCTAGGACAACACCTTCTGAACCAGGCCCCTCCCTGGGGGCTGCCTGGTGCCCTCTTCCATCCTGGCGAGGTCCCCAGGGCTCCAGCAGTCTCACCCTACTTACCTCCGGCAGCCCCTCCCAGGCTGGAGGTCGAAGAAGCCAGGGTAGCAGCGGCTACAGTCCCGTCCAGTCACGTGAGGCAGGCAGGAGCACTGGCCTGTCACTGGGTCGCAGGGCATCTGCTCACTGACCGAGCCCTGTGGGTGGCAGCTGCAGGCTGGGGGCAGGAGCAGGAAGGGGTGTTGGCAACAATGCAGTGTCTGTTCTACCTTTGGGGGTCCAACAGAGGCAGAGGAGATGGGGGAGCCTCCAGAGATGATACTGCATGTTCAGCCCAGATTCCAACGCCCCTGCTGGAAAAAGGCTCCAGGGCCGAGCTCCAGCCTCAGCCCATTGACTATAACCTTAGAGGGACAGCTCAGGACGGTCATGGCGGCAGACAGTCCTTCTGAGCCTGCCCTGAGCCCTGGCAGGCTGCAGAGGGCCAGAGACTTGGGTGAGGGTCACAGGCACAGCCCTGCACCTAAGGCTCTGGGTCCCGTGACCCTGCTCTCCTGGCCACCGCCAGGGGATCATCTCATTCTGGGCCAGAGCTGTGTTTCCTGCAGGGGTTCCATAAAAAGAGAGTGAGCAGGCCGGGCACGGTGGCTCACGCCTGTAATCCCAGCACTTTGGGAGTCCGAGGCTGGCGGATCACAAGGTCAGGAGATCAAGACCATGGTGAAACCCCGTCTCTACTAAAAATACAAAAAATGAGCTGGGCGCGTTGGTGGGCGCCTGTAGTCCCAGCTACTCGGGAGGCTGAGGCAGGAGAATGGCGTGAACCCAGGAGGCGGAGCTTTCAGTGAGCCAGGATCGCGCCACTGCACTCCAGCTTGGGTGACAGAGCGAGACTCCGTCTCAAAAAAAAAAAGAGAGTGAGCAGGAGCCAGCAGCTGCGGCGTAGGAAAGGGCTCCAAGCACATCAGTGTGGGGCGAAGGCTGAGCTTCCACCCTGCAGGGCTCTGGGAACCTCCCGGGGGCTAAATGTTAACTGAGGCGATGCGGGGAAGCATGGCCTTGGAGACCCGGCGCAGGGCGATCACCGGGTCAGCCATATGTGCTAACTGCAGAGCGGGAGGTAAGCCGCAGACTATCCGGGCTTTGGAATCAGAGTTTATAAGATCTCCTGGCTGAAAGAGACCCTGGAGAGGGGCAAACCCCTGTGCTTTCTGGACACGGAGACAGGGAAGGGGAGTGACCTGTCTGAGGCTGGATGGCCTTGCAGAGGGGCCAGCTGGTTCCGGTGGGTTCCTCAGCCACCCCTTCTGGGTCCTGAGCCAGGGCAGAGGAGAAGGGGCCCACTGTGCGCCACCCCGGGGACTGGAGGTGGGTACTCACGCTTGCATTTGTCTGCGGGCCGAGGGACCAGGGCGCTTCCGTAGAAACCTTCACGACAGTGCTCACAGTGGTCACCCGCGGTGTTGTGCAGGCAGCGCAGGCAGTGGCCAGACAGGGGGTCACAGTTGCCCACGGCATTGGGGTCCACATTCCCGCTGCACTGGCACTGGTAGCAGGGCTGGGGGGGCCCCGAGAGCCCCAGCGGGTCCCCAAAAAAGCCATCATCACAGACCTCACAGCGCCGCCCTGTGTGTAGAGGGAGCACGTGTGAGGAACGCAGTCAGCTGGGCCCACCAGGGATGAGGGTGGGTGTGAAGCAGAGCAAGCGTCCCTCCAGCCTCCCCGGGGCAAAGCACAGGCTTGGGCAGGAGGACCTGGGACCAGCTCCCAGTGGCTGCCCACAGCTATGTGGTCCTGGGTAAGCCACTGCACCTCTAGGAATTCAGGTTCCTCTTTTCTAAAGTGGGGACAACAATGGCGGCTCCCCACAGGACTGTGACATAATTTGTGAAAAGCGCTTAACATCCGGCCTGACATGTAGTAAGCACTCAGCAGCAGTGGCTGTCATCACATATCTGTCCTCACACCCTCATCATCATCGTCGCCATCATCTTCACCATCACCACTATCCCCATCAGTACCTCAACCATCATCATGACCTTCCTCATCATCATCTTTTATTATTATTATTATCAAGATGGAGTCTCACTCTGTCACCAGGCTGGAGTGCAGTGGTGCGACCTCGGCTCACTGCAACCTCTGCCTCCTGGGTTCAAGTGATTCTCCTGCCTCAGCCTCCGTAGTAGCTGGGATTACAGGTGCACACCACCATGCCTGGCTAATTGTTGTTGTTGTTGTTGTTTGAGATGGAGTCTTGCTCTGTCTCCCAGGCTGGAGTGCAGTGGCACAATCTCAGCTCACTGCAAGCTCTGCCTCCTGGGTTCACCATTCTCCTGCCTCAGCCTCCCAAGTAGCTGGGACTACAGGCGCCCGCCACCTCGCCCGGCTAATTTTTTGTATTTTTAGTAGAGACAGGGTTTCACCGTGTTAGCCAGGATGGTCTCGAGCTCCTGACCTTGTGATCCGCCCGCCTCAGCCTCCCAAAGTGCTGGGATTACAGGCGTGAGCCACCACGCTTGGCTATTTTTATTATTTTTTGAGACGGATTCTCGTTCTGTCACCCAGGCTGGAGTGCAGAAGCACAATCTTGGCTCACTGCAACCTCCACCTCTGGGATTCAAGCAATTCTCCTGCCTCAGCCTCCCAAGTAGCTGAGACTACAGGCATGTGCCACCATGCCTGGCTAATTTTTTTGTATTATTAGTAGAGATGGGGTTTTGCCATGTTGGCCAGGCTGGTCTCAAACTCCTGACCTCAGGTGATCTGTCCACCTCAGCCTCCCAAAGTGCTGGGATTACAGGCGTGAGCCACCACACCTGGCCTTCATCATCATCTTGATCATCATCTTCCTCATCATCTTGACCATTATCCTCATCCTCATCACCTGCTTCATCCTCTTGTTGACCATCACCTTCATCTTCATGATCTTGACCATTATCCTCCTCATCATCACCTTCATCACCATTGTCATCTTGACCATTATCTTCACCATCATCACCTTCTTGACCATTACCCTCATCATCACTCATGGTCGCCTGTGGTGTTGTGAGCCAGCGCAGGCAGTGGCCAGACAGGGGGGTCACAGTTGCCCACAGAATTGAGGTCCACATTCCCACTGCACTGGCACAACTGTCATCGTCACCTTATCTTTATCATCACCTCATTGTCATCATTCTGATCATTATCCTCATTTTCTTCATTACCATTGTCTTGATCACCCTCTTCCTCACCTTCTTTATTGTCACCATCCAACGTCAGTCACCTGCTTCTCCTGGTCCTCTTCCTCATCCCCCTCTTAGCTGGGTGGATTTTCCTGTGCAGTCCCTGGCCCCTTTACCTTTTCTGCTTCTCATGTTTCCTGAACTTCCTCTAGACTGTGCATTGCAGATCCTGCCCTGCTTTCTGGGTTTGACTTGGACTTTCTGGCTCATCTTCCAGCCCCCAGGTCACTGTGAGCCACAGAAGAGATGCTATGTGAGGGGGCTTTTGGAGGGTGGTTCTAGGGATCCACTCTGGACACAGATGGAGCATGAAAGAACATACTTGTTCCAAGTGCTTCATGTGGTATCGGCCACTCTTTATAAACATGTCCATCTCTCTGCCTATCTCTACACGAAACCAATGTCAGGCCCAAGTAATAGCCACGGTCCCCTGGACGTGACAGGAATGCTGCCTTGCGCACATTATTATTTTTTCTTTTTTTTTGAGATGGAATCTTGCTCTGTCGTTCAGGCTGGAGTGCAATGGCATGATCTCGGCTCACTGCAACCTCCATCTCCAGGGTTCAAGTGATTCTTCTGTCTCAGCCTCCCAAGTAGCTGGGATTACAGGCACGCACCACCATACCCAGCTAATTTTTGTATTTTTAGTAGAGACGGGGTTTTGCCATGTTGGCCAGGCTGGTCTTGAACTCCTGATACCAGGTGATCCACCTGCCGTGGCCTCCCAAAGTGCTGGGATTACAGGTGTGAGCCACCGTGCCTGGCCACTTACATGTTTTTTTCACGTTCCTCTTGACATTTTTACACTGCTCCAACATTACAATGAGTATGTACATTTATTTCTATTTTTTCATTTATTTTTTCTGAAGTTACTAAGTCAGTCAAGAGTACGTACTAATTTTATAATTAAAAAATAGCTGCTGCCATTGTGAAGAATAGTTGTGAGCTCCTTGTGTCCTCAAAAGTCATTGGCCAGTTGAAATGAAGTTAATGGTACTGGCCGGGCATGGTGGTTCACTCCTATAATCACAGCACTTTGGGAGGCTGAGGTGAGTGGACCACTTGAGGCCAGGAGTTCGAAACCAGCGTGGTCAACACGGCAAAATCCCATCTCTACTAAAAATACAAACATTAGCCAGGCGTGGTGGCGAGTGCCTGTAATCCCAGCTACAGGCAGGAGAATCTCAGCTACAGGCAGTTGAGGCAGGAGAATCGCTTGAACTTGGGAGGCGGAGGTTGCAGTGAGCTGAGATTGCGCCGCTGCACTCCAGCCTGGAGGACAGAGCCAGACTCCGTTTCCAAAGAAAATAACTTAATAGTGCTAAGGGCAACCCTGAAAAGGGAAAGGGGGAATGGAATGGAACGGAACGGAAAGGAAAAGACAAACTGGAACAGAGGTCAAGGTCGAGGCTAGCACCCGCCTTGTGGATTCTAAAATAGAGATAAAATAAGACAGGAAAGGGGGAGATTGAAATTGATGATGAAGAATGAGCCCCATGGTTAAGTGGCCATTCACCTGGAACCAGGTGGGGACAGCTCACAGGGCAGGAGGCAGCTCTGGAGGTCCTGGGAAGGGCTGCAAGGGGCCAGGATGGCAGGCAGGAGTCATCCCGGGACAAGTGAGAATCAGGACTTGACCTCGGTCAATCCTGACTCAGACGTCCCCAGGTGAGCTCTCGGTGTGCCAGGCCCTCCCAGGACCTAGGGGACACTGGCGTGGGTAAGAAGGGTAGTGGCAGAAGGTCCCAGGTCTAAGGTCCACTCCAGGTGACCCTCCCTCCCAAGGGTGGTCCCCTCTGCACACAGCACTGCCTGCTCCCCTGAAATCCTCCCTCAGGTAGGTCTCAGCCTGGGTCCGCCTGAGCTTCTCTAACTGTCCATTCTCACTGGCCTCGCGCATGTCTGCAAGCCAGGGAAGCCACAGTCGGGAGCTAGAAAATGTAAGGAAGATAATGAGAATGGAGGGACAGCATGGTGGCCAGTGGGGTGCAGGGTCCTGCGGTGCAATCTCCGTCCCTTGGTTCCTGAGCTCCTGGCTCTGTGGCCATCCACCCTGCCCTGTTGGCTGTTGGCTGCCAGAGAACTGCTTTCAGAACGGTCCCAGTGAAAGCACACGGCATTTGACAAATCAATTTAATGCAGCCACAAGTACCAAAAGCAAAATCAGATGTCTAGGAATCTTAAAAACATTACACTGCGTGAAACAAGCCAGACCCAAGAAAACAAACACTATATGGTTCCATTTAAATGGAATACTGGGAGCAGTCAAATTCATAGAGACAGAGAAGAGAACAGCTGTTATCAGGGGCTGGAGGGAGGAGAGGCTATTCAACAATTTTTTTTTTTTTTTTAAATTATTTTGAGATGGAGTCTTGCTCTGTTGCCCAGGCTGGAGTGCAGTGGCACACTCTTGGCTCACTGCAAACTTCACCTCCTGGTTTCAAGCGATTCTCCTGTCTCAGCCTCCTAAGTTGCTGGGATTACAGGTGCCTGCCACCACTCCCAGCCAATTTTTGTATTTTTAGTAGAGATGGGGTTTTGTCATGTTGGCCAGGTTAGTCTTGAACTCCTGACCTCAGGTGATCCACCCGCCTTGGCCTCTCAAAGTGCTGGGATTACAGGTGTGAGCCATGGCGCCTGGCCTTTACAATACATTTGATCAGTGCGGTTTCTGTCTGGGATGATGAAAAAGTTCTAGAGATGGATGAGTGACAGCTGCACAGCATTGCAAATGTACTTCCTGATGCTGAGTTACACACTTACAAATGGTTAAAATGGCAAATTTCATGTTATATATATTTTATCACAATAAAAATTAATATTGTAATATGCCAAAAGTCAGCGAATTTACTTTATTTTTTGAGATGGAATTTCACTCTCGTTGCCCAGGCTGGAGTGCAGTGGCGCAATCTCGGCTCACTGCAAGCTCTACCTCCTGGATTCAAGTGATTCTCCTGCCTCAGCCTCCCGAGTAGCTGAGACTACAAGTGCGTGCCACCACGCCTGGCTAATTTTTTGTATTTTTAGTAGAGACAGGGTTTCACCATGTTAGCCAGGATGGTCTCAAATTTCTGACCTCGTGATCCGCCCACCTCAGCCTCCCAAAGTGCTGGGATTACAGGCATGAGCCACTGCACCCGGCCTGTACTTTATTTAAATTTTTTTTTTTTTGATACAGAGTCTGGCTCTGTCGCCCAGGCTGGAGTACAGTGGTGAAATCTGGGCACATTGAAGCCTCCACCTCCCAGGCTCAAACCATCCTCCCACCTCTGCCTCCAGAGTATCTGGGACCACAGGTGCATATGCCACCACACCCAGCTAATTTTTGTATTTTTTTTTTTTTAGAGATGCGAGTCTCGGTATGTTGCCCAGGCTGGTCTTGAACTCTGGAGTAAAGCGATCTGCCCACCTTGGCTTCCCAAAGTGCTGAGATTACAGGCATAAGCCACCACACCCAGCCGAATTATACGCTTTAAATGGGTGAACTGTCAGGTATATGAATAGTATCTCAATAAAGCTGCTTTTAAAAAAAAATCAGAGTCGAGGATGTCTGAGTCCAGAGGAGGAAAGAATGCAAGGAGTCTGAGAACAAGGGTGGGCGTGGGTGGTTCTGCTTCGCACATCACCTGATGACATTTTTTAAAGGCTAGAAGTTTAATCAAGGTTTTCCACCTTAGCTGTGTAACAGAATCACCCAGCGAACTTGTTCAACTATCACTAACCCGGACTCTAAGGGGCCAGGGACCAGATATGAATTTTTTTTTTTTTTTTTTTTTTTTTGAGACGGGGTCTCGCTCTGTCGCCCAGGCTGGAGTGCAGTGGCCGGATCTCAGCTCACTGCAAGCTCCGTCTCCCGGGTTTACGCCATTCTCCTGCCTCAGCCTCCCAAGTAGCTGGGACCACAGGCGCCCGCCACCTCGCCCAGCTAGTTTTTTGTATTTTTTAGTAGAGACGGGGTTTTACCGTGTTAGTCAGGATGGTCTTGATCTCCTGACCTTGTGATCCGCCCATCTCGGCCTCCCAAAGTGCTGGGATTACAGGCTTGAGCCACCACGCCCGGCCCAGATATGAGTATTTTTAAATGGCCCAAATTCTAAATGGCCCAAGTTCTGCTGGCAATATGCAGCAGCCTGGGGCTCTGGTTATGGGGCTAAGGGATTCCGTGTCCCCAGAGGTCATGCCTGCTGCCTATAAGCTGGGCTCTCCCTCACTGGCCACACCCTAAACCCGGGGCCCTAACACTGGAGCCCAGGGCAGAGTCACAGCGCTAGGACTTGGCCCTCCGTGGGGCAGGGCTCCAGGGCAGGAGTCACTCACCTCTCTGGCCCGGGGGGCAGTGGGTGCATGCCACCTCCCCGCTCTCTGGGATGGTCGTGCAGGCCGACTGGCCAGGGCAGGGACAGGGCTGGCAGTCATCGGCTTGGCCCGCGAAGGGGTTGCCATAGAAACCCGGCAAGCAGCGTTCACAGGATGGGCCCTCAGTATGGTGGCTGCAGACGCAGATCCCTGAGGGGCAAGACAAGCACCTGTTTACCACTATCTGAACCCAGAATGCCCAGAGATGGTGGGCATCCGCGCGGGAGAGGTCAGGGAGCACATCCCGGGCAGAAGTGGGGTGGGAACCTTTCCCAGGCGGAGGCAGCAGGGCCTGGGGATTGAGGGTCCAGGCCTGGAGCTGGACCACCCGGTTGATGTCCACTACTCACTGCCTGTGCAAAGCTGGGCAAGTTGTCTAATGCCCCCATACCTCAGTCTCCTCATCTGCAAAATGGGAACAACCACAGCACTGACTTCAAAGGGTTCTTGTCAGGGTCCAACAGGATCACGCATTCAAAGTGCCTTGCAGACTCTCTGGCACACATAATCATCGGTGCTGCTGTTATTATTATTACTAATCGAGACAGTCTCACTCTGTCACCCAGGCTGGAATGCAATGGCGAGAATCTTGGCTCACTGCAACCTCCATTTGCCAGGTTCAAGTGATATTCCTGCCTCATCCTCCCAAATAGCTGGGATTACAGGTGTGCGCCACCATACCTGGCTAATTTTTGTATTTTTAGTAGAAATGGGGCTTCGCCATGTTGGCCAGGCTGGTCTGAAACTCCTGACCTCAAGTGATCTGCCTACCTCGGCCTTCCAAAGTGCTGGGATTACAGGCATGAGCCACTGCGCCCGGCCAGCACTGTTATTATTTTGTATTCCGAAATCTCTCTCTGAACCAATAGGTGACACAGCTACCATTCACTACATGGTTGTCCTCTTGATTCCAAGGGACCAAAAGGAAGAGCAACTTTTCCAAGGGAGACATAGACCCAGAATTCTGCTTCACATGACTTTGCAAAGAGGCTCCCCTTTATGTGGTTTGGGATACACAGGGGATACCTAGTCTCAGAGGAGGGAACCCATTTCTGCCCTCTGGCTCCTGATGATGGTGGATTCTGCAAACTCTTCTTCCCCAGGCTGACCACACCTGGCATCTGCTCAGAGCCTGGGGTGCCTGAGAAGGGAGGCCCACTGCCAGGGACTGAGTGAGAAGCCTGGCTGAGACGGGGTTAACCAAGACCACCACTTCCAGGAGGTCCCCAGGCAGCACCCCAGCAGCCGAGGCAAGGTGACCTGGGAGGAGGAGTGAGGACCAGGCCGCTCGTGCACAGCAGGCCTGGCATCCAAAAGGAACTGTCCCAGCCTAGGCCCAGCACCCGTAGGCTCATTCTTCCTCCCAGCCTAGGGAGCAGGGTTACACTGCCCATTTCACAGATGAGGACTTGCCCAAGCTGAGCGGGCCAGAGGCTCTGTGGGGATGACAAACTGATCCCAGCTATGGAGGACTCTGCTTCCTCCAGAGGGGCTGTGGGAAGCACTGCAGCAGGGAGGGATTACGTGGCCTCATCTGGGCTTGATTATTGATGCCTGCCACAGACACAGAAGAGAGAGTGCCCTGTATGTGGTGTGTGGCATGTGGCGTGTGGCTGTGGTTGCCCTCCCTGGCTACGTCGGCTGACTTTTTTTCTTTTTTGGGATGGAGTCTTGCTCTGTCGCCCAGGCCAGAGTGTAGTGGCGTGATCCTGGCTCACTACAGCCTCCACCTCCCGGGTTGAAGCAATTCTCATGCCTCAGCTTCCTGAGTAGCTGGGATTACAGGCACCTGACCACACCTGGCTAATTTTTGTATTTTTAGTAGAGATGGGGTTTCACCATGTTGGCCAGGCTGGTCTCGAACTCCTGACCTCAGGTGATCTACCCACCTTGGCCTCCCAAAGTGCTGGCATTACAGGCGTAAGCCACCACGCCTTGCTACTGTCTTTTCAGGAAAAAAATGCCCAGTAGCCTTCTTCTCAGAGAGCCCCCACCTGCTCTGGGGAGGTAGCAGGCGTCTAGGCATGAGGCCCTCAGTGTGGGAGTAGAGAGAGGCCTGGGTCCAGCTTTCTCAGGTGCCTCCTGGCCATGTGACCTCGAGCAAGGCCAGGTCTGCTCCTATAGAAGTGGGGATCAGGCCAGGCGCGGTGGCTCAAGCCTGTAATCCCAGCACTTTGGGAGGCTGAGACGGGCGGATCACGAGGTCAGGAGATCGAGACCATCCTGGCTAACACGGTGAAACCCCGTCTCTACTAAAAAATACAAAAAAAAAAACCAACTAGCCAGGCGAGGTGGCGGGCGCCTGTAGTCCCAGCTACTCGGGAGGCTGAGGCAGGAGAATGGCGTAAACCCGGGAGGCGGAGCTTGCACTGAGCTGAGATCTAGCCACTGCACTCCAGCCTGGGTGACAGAGCCAGACTCCGTCTCAAAAAAAAAAAAAAAGAAGTGGGGATCAGTGGGCAAGGCATGGTGGCTCACACCTGTAATCCCAGCACTTTGGGAGGCTGAAGCAGGAGGATCACTTGAGGTCAGGGGTTTGAGACCAGCCTCAACATGGTAAAACGCCACCTCTACTGAAAATATAAAAATGAGCCGAGCATGGTGACAGGTGTCTATAATCCCAGCTACACAGAAGGCTGAGGTGGGAGGATCTCTTGAACCCAGCAGGAGGCTGCAGTGAGCCGAGATTGTGCCACTGCACTCCAGCATAGGCAATAGAGCGAGAGTCTGTCACTCCCCACAAAAAATAAAATAAAATATAAAACAAAAAATAAAACAAAAAGAAGTGGGAATGAGTAGCCAGTAGTGACCAGGCCCTGGGAGTCCAGGCTGGAGAGTGGCACAGCTCTGCCACCTGCTGGCCATGTATCTGCCCGTGGTGCCCTCCCCTGTGAGACGGGACAGGAAGGGTCCTGGCTCCCACAGGAATGTCTGCAGGAGTCAATGATGTAGTGTAGAGAAGGTGAATAGCACATATAGGAACCTGGTGACACTATTTTATTATTTCCCAAGTGTCCTGAAAAGTAGAGACTTTAATTATCTGCGCTTCCCTAAGGCAGTCCCGGTTAGCTATGGCTGAGCTCTGATGCAACCCAGGCCTGTGTTTTCAGAGCCTCAGTGTCTCCTGACCTCCATGTGGCTTTGTGCAGATACAGAGACTGTGTATATACTGTCAATATCCCCACCTTACAGAAGAGGAAGCAGGCTCAGGGAGGGAAGTGACTTTCTCAAGGCCACTAAGGGGTGAGGGTGGCAGGTCTGTGGTTCTGGGTTGGCGCCTATGAGCTGCTGTCACCTGTGTGACCCTCATGAGAACCCTCCTGCTGTCACCCGCCATGCTGGTGCCTCTGCCCTTCCTCACAGCACCTTCTGCATGTAAGAACCCCTGAGGTCTTTCTCTGGTCCTTCCTGGGAAAAGGATCAGCCCCGGGAGAAGGTGGCACGGACAGACGGCCTACACAGCAGCTGGCTTCCGGCTCTCACCTGATGCATAAAAAGTCCTTGGCACAGAGTCTGAGGCTTCGATAAATTCCAGTAGTAACTTTTTTTTTTTTTTGAGACGGAGTCTCGCTCTGTCGCCCAGGCTGGAGTGCAGTGGCGCGATCTCAGCTCACTGCAAGCTCCGCCTCCTGGGTTTACGCCATTCTCCTGCCTCAGCCTCCCGAGTAGCTGGGACTACAGGCGCCCGCCACCTCGCCCGGCTAGTTTTTTGTATTTTTTAGTAGAGAAGGGGTTTCACCGTGTTAGCCAGGATGGTCTCGATCTCCTGACCTCGTGATCCGCCCGTCTCAGCCTCCCAAAGTGCTGGGATTACAGGCTTGAGCTCCGCGCCTGGCCAAATTCCAGTAGTAACTTTTATTAAAATATGAGGCGCCCAGGCAGTAAGCAGCACGGGAAAGCTCAGTGCTCACACTGCCCCTCAGCTTGGCCAACACCTCAATGCCTGTGCCAGGCTGGCCCTGTTCAGGTCAGTACTCATCTCGCTGTTTTGGGTATAACCGAGGTGCCTTCAGACGGGGTGCCGGGACACTCACCTGTGTTGGGGTCACAGGTGCCATGCTGGTTACAGGTGCAGGGGACACAGCTGGCATACGGACCCCCCTGTGGTGTCTCCCTCTTGTATCCCGGAGCACAGGATTCACAGAACTGGCCCATGTAGCCACTGGGACATGAACAAGTCTCCACCCAGGAGGCTGGCGGGGAAAGCCCTGGCCGGGCGGATGTGAGCCGGACCTCAGTCAGGAACACCTGGCCTGCAGGGTGAGAAGGGAGAGAGGAGGAAAGGAGGCACAAGCTCCCCGCACATGCTTCCCCCCAAAACCCTCCTGTTCACATATGAACCAGGCCCACGTATATAAAGGCAGCCTAGCAATCAATGATTTTTTTTTTTTTTAATTTGAGACAGATTCTCACTCTGTCACTCAGGCTGGAGTGCAGTGGTACAATCATAGCTCTGCAGCCTTGACTTCCCAAGCTCCAGTGATCCTACCATGTCACCCTCCCAAGGAGCTGAGACTACAGGTAAGCCACTAAGCCCAGCTAAGTTTTTAAAATTTTTGTAGAGATGGGGTTTATCCATGTTGCCCATGTCTTGAACTCCTAGCCTCAAGTAATCCTCCTGCCTTGGGCCTCCTAAAGTGCTGGTATTGCAGGTATGCGCCACTGCGCTGGTTGATTTTTTTTTTTTTAAATAGTCAATTCAAGGGTAAGGGAGATGAATCGGCAGTTTTCAAGAAGAAATAGATACGGCTGAGAATTTTATGGAAAGATATCCACTCCACAGGTTATTAAAGATATATAGATTTAAACAACGATGATACCATTCACACCTCTCAGACTGGTAACATTTTATAGATGAATTTTAGTGGAGGATGGGGTGTAGGAAATTCACCTGGCCTGCTCATAACTGAATGCTACATTTAGGCAAAGTGTAAGGTCTATTTCTAAAGCTTTAAGATTTTTCTTGTTGTTTTGTTTGTTTGTTTGTTTTGAGATGGAGTCTCGCTCTGTCGTCCAGGCTGGAGTGCAGTGGCCGGATCTCAGCTCACTGCAAGCTCTGCCGCCCGGGTTTATGCCACTCTCCTGCCTCAGCCTCCCGAGTAGCTGGGACTACAGGCGCCCGCCACCTCGCCCAGCTAGCTTTTTGTATTTTTTAGTAGAGACGGGGTTTCATCATGTTAGCCAGGATAGTCTCGATCTCCTGACCTCGTGATCCACCCGCCTCGGCCTCCCAAAGTGCTGGGATTACAGGCTTGAGACACCGCGCCTGGCCTGTTTTGTTTGTTTTTAAGAGAGACAGAATCTTGCTCTGTCACTCAGGCTGGAGAGCAGTGGTACAACCATAGCTCACTGCAGTGTTGAACTCCTGGCCTCAAATGATCCTCCTGCCTCAGCCTCCCAAGTAGCTGAGATCAAAGGTGTGTGCCATCACACCCAGATAATTTTTAAATTTTTTGTAGAAAAACAGTTTCGCCCTGTTGCCCGGGCTGGTTTTGAACTCCTGGCCTCAAGGACTCCTCCTGTCTCAGCCTCCCAAAGTGCTGGAATTACAGGCACGAGCCACCACGCCCAGCCTAAAGTTCTAAGTGTTATAGGAGATTTTGAGACTAATGACGAGAACAGGATTTTGATGTAAAAGAAGCTAATTGACACAGAAATGTCAGTGACATTTCTTACCTGCAAGGAAAGTGAACATTTTGCATTTATTTAAACTATAATGGGTACGTTTTAAAAATAAAGAAATCTGATATTTGAAAAAAAATGAGTGTGGATGTATGAATACTAATCAGGAGGTTTTGCTTCCAGTAACAGAGGAGTAGGGGATCCTGGCAGATCAGCCTTCCCACAGAAAACAACTATAAACTCTGGGCAAAATATGAAAACAACCATCTGTAGACACAGAACAGGGAGACCGGGGGTGGCCGACACTCCTCATCAGAGCAGCCCTTCTGAAGGAAAATTCGGCAGCGTGGATCAAAATGGAAAATGCTCCCTCTTTGACCTAATATCTCCATTTCCAGCACTCTGTCCTAAAGCAACACTTATACTGGAATACCAAGACTTTTCTATGAGGCTGGTCCCTATTCCCTGTGACACGGCTGTAATCGGGAAAACTGGAGACCACTCAAGTGCCTGTCAATAGGGGGATGGCTAAAACCTCACAGAGCACCCACACCGCAGAATCTTACACACCAGACCCAGAAAACCAGGTTTTCTATGTGTAATGACAAGGAACAACCTCCAGGACACACTGTTAGCTGACAAAAAGCAAGTCCCAGGATATTGTACTGTGTGATTACTTTTCTTTCTTTTCTTTTCTTTTCCCTCCCTCCCTCCCTTCCTCTCTCTCTCTTTCTTTTTCTTTCTTTTTTTGAGACAGGGTCTGGCTCTGCCACCCAGGCTGGAGTGCAGTGGCATGATCTTGGCTAACTGCAAACTCCGCCTCCCAGGCTCAAGTGATTCTCCCTCCCGAGTAGCTGGGATTATAGGTATGCACCACCACTCCCGGCTAATTTTGGTATTTTTAGTAGAGACAGGGTTTCCCCACGTTGCCCAGGCTGGTCTCAAACTCCTGAGCTCAAGCGATCCGCCTGCCTCGGCCTCCCAAAGAGCTGGGATTACAGGCATGAGCCACCGTGCCTGACCGTGTAATCACATTTCTATGGTAAAAAAAAAAAGGCCGGGTGCGGTGGCTCACACCTGTAAATCCCAGCACTTTGGGAGGCCGAGGTGGACGGATCACGATGTCAGGACATCGAGACCATCCTGGCTAACACAGTGAAACCCCGTCTCTACTAAAAATACAAAAAATTAGCCGGGCGTGGTGGTAGGCGCCTATAGTCCCAGCTACTCGGGGGGCTGAGGTAGGAGAATGGCGTGAACCCGGGAGGCGGAGCCTGCAGTGAGCCGAGATCGCGCCACTGCACTCCAGCCTGGGCGACAGAGCGAGACTCTGTCTCAAAAAAAAAAAAAAACAATACAGATGTTAAGCACATACACATAGAAAGATTTAGAGAGAGACCTCCCAAAACATTACCCATGGAAAGAGGAAGTTTGGGGATTGCAGGTGCGAGGGAGGGTCACTACGTCGCCTCCTTCTCCAGTGCATTCCAGCACCCTTGGACTCAAAAGAGGCCCGGGGAAAACTGACCATTTGAGCCAGAGGTTCTCAAAAAGAGCAAAATCTCCCTCCCCCGGAAACAAATCTGAGGACATGTTGGTTGTCATGTGGATGAAGAGGCCTAAAGTTCCCGGAAATTGACATTCCCAGAAACTCCCCACGTGACTATCAAATGTCCTGCTTGGTGCTGGAAGGGTAGAAAAACCCCTTTGTAAACATCTGAGCCTAGAGCTCAGCTTCATTTTACACACAGACAGTAGGGTTTTTGTTTTTTGTTTTGTTTTTTTAGAGACAAGGTCTCGCTCTGTCACCCAGGCTGGAGTGCAGTGGCACAAATCACTATAGTCTCAACCTCCTGGGCTCAAGCCATCCTCCAGTCTCAGCCTCCTGAGTAGCTGGGACTACAGGTACAGACCACCACACCAGGCTGTTTTTTTCTTGTTGTTGTTGTTGTTGCTTTGAGATGGAGTCTGGCTCTGTCGCCCGGTCTGGAGTGCAGTGGTGCAATCTTGGCTAACTACAACCTCCGCCTCCCAGGTTTAAGCGATTCTCCTGCCTCTGCCTCCCAAGTAGCTGGAATTGCAGGTGCATGCCACCATGCCCACTTAATTTTTGTATTTTTAGTAGAGATGGGGTTTCACCATTTTGGCCAGGCTGGTCTCGAACTCCTGACCTCATGATCCACCCGCCTTGGCCTCCCAAAGTGCTGGGATTACAGGCGTGAACTTCTGCTCCCGTCCTATATTGATTTTTAAAATAGCGTGTGTGGGTAGGTTATAATGAGGAACACATCAGAGGCTAAGGCTGTCAATCACTGTGACCAGGGTGGGAGGTGGTGACAGATCCCCATCAATGATGTGTGATGGCTTGGCCCCCTTTGGGAAGATCAGACCCTCCTAGGGTGGCTTAGGTAGAATGACCAGCATGGGAGTCATTCTCCCAGGGGACTCCTGGACTGCCGGCTGTGGGCTCTGTCCGGCAGGGACTGGGGCTTGGTGGATTCAGCGAAGGTGGAGTGCCCACACCCAATGGGTCTGGGTGGCTTGCTGGCCACACACCTGCCTCTGAGGCCCATCCTTTAGGCCTTTCTCCTGTCCAGTCCCTGCGGCTGACCTCAGCCACCATCCCCACTGCCTTCACAGGTTATATGACCTCCGGCAATGGTCCTGACTTTTGACTCAGATTTCTTCTTGGCAGGACAATAACCACTGGCCACCAGGTCCCAACAAGACCGTGGCCCCAGGAGCCCAGCCCAGTTCTGAGAACTGGCAAGCACTCGGGTCTTGGGCATGTGGTTGTCTTTACTGACCAGCAGGGCTGGGGCCGGGACTGACATGGAGGCGGAGGCTGGTCAGGTTGGCGAGGAGCCGCTGGAAGTGGAAGGGGGGCAGTGGAGGGGCCACATCCTCAGAGGTCTCCTGCAGGCTGGCGAGAGAAGCGGTCAAAGTGAGATCCCGACATAGGGTGGGGGTGCCACGGCTGGGGATGGGGTGCAGCCCCCCAGACCACAGGGGCATCTGAAATGTGCCCGGACCTCAGAGACCACCCCTCCCACCTCCCCATCTCTCAGGACAGAAGAGGATACTTACTGGAAGCTGAGCTCTACCTCCCTGGGATGCCCGGCATCCTGGGAACCAGACAGGCTAGAGTGCCTCAGGGACAGGGCCAAGCCCGCCCCTTCCAGCCTCAGCTGCACAGGGAGTGGGGAGCCTCTGGGGGGCACCTGGAAGGTCAGGATGAGGGGCTGCCCATAGCTGAACCGCTGATCTCCCAGGAATTTCTCTGAAGACAAAAGAAGGCGGCTTTGACAGTCTTCATATGGTTAGCATGATTTTAAAAGTCTATATTGATTTTAGTGGCAACTAAACGTTCAAACAAGATAAAAGTGCAGTGGGTAGAAAATCCAAAGCTCCCCGCACGGCAGACCCTGCAGGGGACCCGCTCACACCTCCACAGCCCGTCCCCGGCTTCACAGGCGTGTGACCTGTGCAGTCACACACGCCCCCACGCTTGGCTTCATGCTCTGCTGTGACCATCTTCACATTCTTAATAATTTTATCTTTGAACTAGGGTTTTAGAAGTGGTGTCCAACGCAACACGGAGTCCAAGCAGGAACGGAGGGGATACACACACACGTGTGACCACAGAGGCTGCCACCTGCTCGCGAGCAGCATTCACGATGCCCACGAGCACGGAATTCCTAGGGAACACCCAGCAGCCGGAGTTTGGCGGGACTCCAGGTGACATTTAAGGTAAGCGAGCTGGCTGAGTGAGCAGAGGCGTGCTGGGCCCCAGGCCACACCTTCCCTTCCAATCAGAACTTGCTCCAAACTTGGAAGGAAGGCACTGGCGTTCTGAGAAACACAAACCACGGAGAAGCCCTGGGCGGTACCTTCTGACTCACGTCATTTCCCTGTATCAACCAATCATTGCTTCGGAAGATCGTGACCCATGAGGAAAGAGCACGGACCACCCTCCTTTCCCAGCAGTCTTTCCCTTACCCGTGAGAAAGCCACGGATGTGTGCCGTGTTAGTGGAACATGCATGTGTCAAAGAGTGAAATCAAAGTGGCTGGGCTTGTCGTGTGCGGTATTTCCACTGTCCTCGTAAGAACAAAATACGCAGGCGGGCGTGGTGGCTCACGCTTGTAATCCCAGCACTTTTGGAGGCCAAGGCGGGTGGATCACAAGGTCAGGAGTCCAAGACCAGCCTGGCCAAGATAGTGAAACCCCATCTCTACTAAAAATACAAAAAATTAGCCAGCTGTGGTGGCGGGCACCTGTAATCCCAGCTACTCGGGAGGCTGAGGCAGGGAATCGCTTGAACCCAGAAGGCAGAGGTTGCTGTAAGCCGAGATCGCACCATTGCACTCCAGCCTTGGCAACAGAGCGAGACTCTGTCTCAAAAAAAAAAAGGAATGGTAAAATTCATGCTAATAACTTAATATGTTTCATGCTAATAACTTAAAATTTTCCTTTACCTAGAATGGCATCAAATAGCAAACCAAAAAACACCATGACAAATACAGGGCAAAACTGCAGGGAGAAACAAGTGTTTATATTTTAGTACCTTTAATGGTACCTCCCCCTATTTGGGAATTGGGGGGCAGTTTTCATTCTGCAGTGCACCCCTCAAATTCTGTAGTATGCCCCGCCACAGCTTCGGTGGGCAGCTCCTGATACACTGAAAGTCCCTGTGTCCCTCTGCCCCGGAGCGTTTCCTGGCTGGGGGAATTGCTCACCTGTGCAGAAGCAGCCTGAAGCAGGGAGCCCCAGGAGATGGTGGCCACATGCTCCGGCTGCACCCCGATTCGGCCTCCAGAATCAGTCACCAGCGCCAGCGCAATGCTCCTCTCCCGTCTTTTGCTACTCATGTTCTACACGTGAGATGGTTCCACATACTGTTCCACCACCGGCAGTCTTTGTAAAGGTTGCATCACAGTCCACCAACAGGCTACCCAGTCCCTCCTGGGACTGCCCCAAGCTTACACCACTAAATACTCCTTTTTTTTTTTTTTTTTGAGACAGAGACACAGTCTCTCTCTCTGGCCCCCGGGTAGGGGTGCTGTTGTTGCCTTGTCTCACTGCAACCTCCATCTCCCGGGTTCAAGCAATTCTCATCCCAGTCTCCCGAGTAGTAGCTGGGATTACAGGCATGCACCACCATGTCTGGCTAACTTTTTTGTATTTTTAGTAGAGACGAGGTTTCACCAGCCACCATTTCAGGCTGGTCTTGAACTCCCAACCTCAGGAGATCCACCTACCTCGGCCTCCCAAAGTGCTGGGATTACAGGTGTGAGCCATTGCGCCCGGCCTACATACTTATCTTCACTCAGCTCCTGGTCTTTGCCCCCAAGTGCTCATAGGCAGACTACAGAAAGCGGACATGCTGGCCAGAGGGTCTGTGGGTTCATTCCCTCTGATGCTGTCAACAGCCAGCCCAGACGCTTGTTTCTGTGTCCCCTCCGTGAGCAACGGGCAGAAGCCTGGCTCCCCTGCCATGCCCTCACCTCCAGCTGCTCAGGGTGCCCCGGGAGCGGGCCAGCCTGAGAGCACCACGAGGCCAGGCCATCCATCCATCTCACCCCTGCAGTGTCCCCAATACCCAGCAAGCACTTCCTGCGGGAATAAGCCCCTCTTCTTCCATATGCCAGCAGAGTGGCCACGGAACAGAGTGTGTTTTTTGCTCATGGGACTCTGAGCTTGCAGCACCTGCCCCACAAAGGGCCCGAGGCCTCTGACTTCCTGGCTGCGGGGCGCACGGCTCCTCAGCCATCTGTGACTCATCTCCTCAGCCTCTCTGGGAGAGGGAGGGAAAGGGCAGAGCTGGTCCAGGGCGCTGGCAGGCCCTGAATCAGCCACAGTGGGGCTAAAGACGGGCTCTAGGCTCTGGGTTCTGGGACTGAGACAGTCACCAGGAGACCACAGGTCCCCTCACTGTGGGGTGGAGAGGTCAGAATGATCAAGAACCTCCTTCCTTTTGCAAGAATGCCATGGCTCTGGGCTTGGGGTGCGGTGGCCTGGTGGGTGAGGGGCTGATGAGAAACACAGAGATTTTCTGGGCCATGACAGTGGCTATGGCTCTGTGGCACTGAAGAAACCCTCTGTGACAAAGCTATGACCAGAAAAATGGGGGTTTCATCAGATACTGTGGTCTGATGGCAGAATAACAGCCTCCCAAAGACATCTACACCCTAATCCCTGGAATCCGTTTATATGGTGTGTTCTGTGGCAGGGGACATTAAGGTTGTTACTCAGCTGACCTGAGGTAGGAAGAGCATCTTGGGTTATCCAGCTGCGCCCCATCAATCATTAGAGACTAATGGTAAATACGCAAAAGGGAGGCAGGGGAGTTGGAGCCAGTGATGGGGCATGAGACAAACTTGGCTGCTTTGCAGATGGAGGAAGGGGCCATGAGCCCAGGAATGCAGGCAGCTTCCAGAGGCTGGGAAAGGCAAGGAAGGGACTTTCCCATGGGCCTCCAGAAGGAACTCAGTCCCGCTGACACCTTGATGTTAGCACCGAGAGACCTATTTCTGACTTCTCCAGGACTCTAAGAGAATAAACTGGCATTGTTTTCAGCCTCTGATGTGTGGTGAGTTGTTTAGCAGCAGGAGGAACCGACACAGGGCAGTCAGCCCCAACTGGTGCTGGAGGTACCTGGTGCTGTGAGCTCCTCCTCATCTTCTGGGCTCAGGAGGACCCCATTTGGGCTCCATTGTGGGGGGTGCTCGGGGCCCCCCACACTTCTGGCCCACCAGCCTTCGGCTCCTAGACAGCAAACACAGACATCCCCCAATCAGTATGAGGCCCTGGAGGGTGGTCTCCACGTGCCAGCCCCAGCTGGAGCCTTGGGGTGGGAGGGAGCCTCAGGAGAAGCTAGAAAGCTCAGGGACCCGGCTCTGCTTGGGGCATGGTCAGGCCTGGAAGCCTGTCCTGCCCTTTCAGTGAGGTTTTGAGCTCAAAATGAAGACAGCCTGAAGACCCCCACATGGGTGTCCTGGGACATCAGGGGCATCTCTAATAGTACCAGACTTGACCTCATCTTCAGGCTCTCAGAGAACTTTCTCACCTGTGACCTCATGAACCCTGTCCTTCTAGTGACCCGTGTTATTAACACCATTGCAGGCAGGGAGGCCACCTGGTTAGGAAGGGGTCCAGCCAGGAGGGGAGCCCAGGCCTTCTGGTCCCCAGTGCCAGTTCAGTGCCTCCTCCCTCTGGCCACAGCAGTTAACACAGAGCACAGCCCAGCACACAGTGAGTGACCTTAAGGGGCTGCCTCTCCAGGGGACAGGGGGCAGTGAGGCAGAGGCCAAACATCTGAGGCAGCCAAGGGGTAAGAAGGAAGGAACAGAGTGGGGAAAGAGGTCAGAGAAAGGAAGATGTCAACATGAAGAGAAGTTTGCAGACAGGCTTTTAGAAGAAACTAGGAGGCGGGGCGCGGTGGCTCATGCCTGTAATCCCAGCACTCTGAGAGGCCAAGGTGAGCAGATCACCTGAGGTCAGAAGTTCGAGACCAGCCTGGCCAACATGGCAAAACCCTGTCTCTGCTAAAAATACAAAAATTAGTCAGGCATGGAAGCAGGTGCCTGTAATCCGAGCTACTCAGGAGGCTGAGGGAGGAGAATCACTTGAACCTCGGAGGCAGAGGTTGCAGTGAGCTGAGATTATGCTACTGTACTCCAGCCTGGGTGACAGAGCAAGACTCTGACTCAAAAAAAAAAAAAAAAAAAAAAAAATCAGCCAGGCATGGTGGCTCACACCTATAATCCTAGCTCTCTTGGAAGCTGAGGCAGGTGGATCACGAGGTCAAGAGATCGAGACCATCCTGGCCAGCATGGCGATACCCCGTCTCTGCTAAAAAAAAATAAATAAATAAATAAATAAATAAATAATAAAAATTTAAAAACCACTCAGTTTTCTTTTTTTCTTTTCTTTCTTTCTTTCTTTCTTTTTTTTTTTTTGAGACAGAGTCTTACCCTATCACTCAGGCTGGAGTACAGTGGCATGATCTCGGCTCACTGCAACCTCCACCTCCCAGGTTCAAGCAATTCTCCTGCCTCAGGCTCCTGAGTAGCTGGGATTACAGGAGCTGGCTACCATGTCTGGCTAATTTTTGTATTTTTAGCAGAGATGAGGTTTTGTCATGTTGGCCAGGCTAGTCTCAAACTCTTGACCTCAGGTGTTCCACCCCCCTCGGCCTCCCAGAGTGCCGGGATCACAGGCATGAGCCACTGTGTCCGGCCACAGTTTTCATTTCTAAGACAGCAAATATCCATGTAAACCACCCACATTAAACAAAAGCACTTTGGGGTCCTCAATAATTTTCACGAGCATAAAGGGATCCAGAGGCCGGGTGCGGTGGCTCACACCTGTAATCCCAGCACTCTGGAAGGCTGAGGAGGGTGGATCACTTGAGGTCAAGAGTTCAAGACCAGTCTGACCAACATGGTGAAACCCCAGATCTGTACTAAAAATACAAAAATAAGCTGGGCATGGTGGTGGGCGCCTGCAGTCCCAGCTACTCAGAAGGCTGAGACAGGAAAATCACTTGAACCTGGGAGGCGGAGGTTGCAGTGAGCTGAGATCGCGCCATTGCACTCCAGCCTGGGCAACACGGTGAGACTCCATCTGTACAAAAAAAAAAAAAAAAAAAAAAAAAGAAGGAATCCAGAGACCAAAAAGTTTGAGAACTGCTGCCCAAGGGCAACTGTGAGACAAAATGAGAGGATACCCCTGAAGGGCCAGCCACACCCAGTGCCTGGCCCAAGGTGAAAACAGATCATGACACCATTCACAGGGTCTAGAAAATGAGTCCTGCCCAACGCTAACACCCTAGACCCCCGGACCCAGGACCCAGACACGCTGACCCGGTCCGCGCATCTCTCCGTCCTTTCTGCACGGCGTCCAGCAGAGGGCGCGCGGTCCTCATGTCTGGGGCGCCCCAGCGTCGGCCCTGAGGTTCTTTTCCAGCTAATGCCTCGCTCTTTTCTGGGGACAGGCAGAAGGTGCGGGGCGCTCTGTGGGACATAGCTGGGGCCCACGCAGCCTCTGGTTTAATGCAGAGCTCCGAGCTCTGCTGCTTTCCTCTTTAAAGATGCGGCTGTACCACGTGGAGTCAGGGACCATGGTAGCGGCTGCCATAGTAGTTAAGGGCAAAACACAGCTGGGCGCCAACACTCATAATCCCACTTTGGGAAGCCGAAGTGGGCGGATCACCTGAGCTCAGGAGTTCTCGACCAGCCTGGGCAACATGGTAAGACTCCGTCTGTACAAAAAAATACAAAAATGAGCCGGGCATGGTGGTGCACACATGTGGTCCCAGCTACTCAGGAGGCTGAAGTGGGAGGATCACGGGAGCCCAGGGAGGTGGTGGCTGCAGTGAGCTGTGCGTGATGGCACCACTGCACTTCAGCCTTGGTGACAGAGCAAGACCCTGCGTCCAAAAAAAAAAAAAAGGAGCAAAACTCAGGAGCTGATAAACCCAGTGCTCACAACTGTTACGTGGCCTCAGGCAAGTGCCTACCTTTTGTGGGTCTCAGTTACTTCATCATTAAAAGGGGAATGAGAATCCTTGCATGTGAGGTGCTCAGCGCAGTGCCTGGCATACAGCAGGTGCTCAATAAGTGGAGGCCAGGAGACTGAGCCTGAATCCGCAGTGTTTAGATATACCCAGTGTTTAGATATACCAAGGGAGGCCAGTCTCAACGGGGTGAGTGGAAATTCCCCTACAGGATCCAAAAAGCGTCACGTAGCCGGGCCTCAACCCCACCGAGTATAAAGAGAAGAGTCAGAGACTGGGGAGGGAGCTGGGGGTCGCAGGTGGGCATTGGGAAGCCATCATCTCACCCCCGATCCCACCTAGGCTGTGCAGGCCTGTGGCTCCTCTCCTCAATGGGAGATCCACCAGTGCAAGATCTCCCCAGGGCAGGACCACCTGCCGCTAGGCTGGGAGCAGACCCTTGGGAGACGTCTGCAGGGGGCACCTCTTACCCTGGTGGAAATCGGTGAGGATGTGATGCACTTGGAACTGGGCAGTGGCCGCACACACCTTGGAGTGGCCATAGCAGAAACAGCTGCTGCAGCCGACCGGATTGTGGGGCTGCAGGTTAAAAGTCCCGGGGCGACATCTGCAATGGAGGCAGGACATGCTCACCAGGGTCACGTGAATCAGACGGGAAGGGGCGGGGCCAGGGTATCCCACCTGGACCAATGAGAGTCTAGAATCACTGCAGAAACTTAAAAACAATTTTTTTTCAGAATTCTAGAAGAATAGCAAGAACATTACAGATTGTTCCCATACCTGCTTCAGGCAGCCTCCCCTGATGCTGACATCTGACATTACCACAATACATTTGTCAAAACTAAGTTAACTAAACTCCAGACTTTATTTGGATTTTTTTTCTTTTTTTTTTTTGAGACAGAGTCTTGTTCTGTGGCCCAGGCTGGAGTGCAATGGTGCGATCTTGGCTCACCACAGCCTCAGCCTCCCAGGTTCAAGAGATTCTCCTGCCTCAGCCTCCCGGGTAGCTGGGATTGCAGGCGCCTGCCACCATGCCCGGCTAATTTTTGTATTTTTAGTAGAAACGGGGTTTCACCCTATTGGCCAGGCTGGTCTCGAACTGACTTCAGGCGATCCGCCCTCCTCAGTCTCCCAAAGCGCTGGGATTACAGGCTTGAGCCACCACACCCAGCGACTTTATGAGGATTTCTCCACTTTTTCCTCTAATGTCTGGTTTCTGCTGCAGGATCCCATCTGGGACATGGTGTTGCATTTAGTTCCTTGTTCTCCTCCAACCTATCACCGCTTCTCGGTCTTTCCATATCCGCCACTATCTTGACACTCTTTGAAAAGCACTGATCAGGTATTTTTAGAATACCTGATGTTTCTCATGATTAGACCAGGGTTATAGGCTTGGGAAAGAAATACACAGAGGTGAAGTGCCCTTCTTGTCACATCACGTGGGAGCACAGGAAACCCACATGACATCCAAGCGATGCTGACTTTTATCACCTGCTGAGGGTGCTCTCTGCCAGTCTTCTCCACTGTGCAATCACCATGGTCCAATCATTAGAAGCAAGTCAGTGAATAGGCCGGGCGCGGTGGCTCACGCACTTTAAAAAAAATTATTTATTATTTTTATTTTATTTTTAATTTATATATATATATATATATATTTTTTTTTTTTTTTTTTTTTTTGAGACAGAGTCTCGCTCTGCCGCCCAGGCTGGAGTGCAGTGGCCGGATCTCAGCTCACTGCAAGCTCTGCCTCCCGGGTTTATGCCATTCTCCTGCCTCAGCCTCCTGAGTAGCTGTGACTACAGGCGCCCGCCACCACGCCCGGCTAGTTTTTTGTATTTTTCAGTAGAGACGGGGTTTCCCCGTGTTAGCCAGGATGGTCTCGATCTCCTGACCTCGTGATCCGCCCGTCTCGGCCTCCCAAAGTGCTGGGATTACAGGCCTGAGCCACCGCGCCCGGCCTATTTTTATATTTTTTGAGACAAAGTCTCGCTCTGTTGCTCAAGCTAGAGTGCAGTGGCGTGATTCCAGCAACCTTTGTCTCCCGGGTTCAAGTGATTCTCCTGTCTCAGACTCCTGAGTACCTGGGACTACAGGTGTACGTCACCACGCCCGGCTAATTTTTGTATTTTTAGTAGAGACAGGGTTTCACTATGTTGGCCAGGCTGGTCTTGAACTCCTGACCTTGTGACCCACCCACCTCGGCCTCCCAAAGTGCTGGGATTACAGGCATGAGGCACTGTGCCCAGCTGGCTCACGTACTTTGGGAGGCTGAGGCGGGTGGATCACCTGAGGTCAGGAGTTCGAGACCAGCCTGGCCAACATGGTGAAACGCCATCTCTACTAAAAACACAAAAATTAGCCAGGCATGGTGGTGGGCGCCTATAATCCCAGCTACTCGGGAGACTGAGGCAGGAGAATCACTTGAACCCAGGAGACAGAGGTTGCGGTGAGCCGAGATCACACCACTTCACTCCAGCCTGGGCGAAAGAACGAAACTCCATCTCAAAAAAAACAAAAACAAAAAAAAGCAGCAAGTCACTAAATGCAGCCCAGTCTCAAAAAGAGGGGGATTAAGCTAGACTTCCCGGAGGGAAGAGTATCAAAGAACCCATGGACAGATGTTCAAGCTACCCCAGTAATTAAGACATTTTGAGGCTATGCAAATATCCCCCCTTTCCTTAAAGTTCTGCCCACCAATGTCAGCATTCATCAGCAGCTCTTGCCTGTAGCAATTACCGCTGTGAGGTTTGAACAGTGGTTCTCTAGTTCCTTCATTTCGACATTCATCACTTGGAATTCTTCTGCAAGGAAAGTTTGTCCCTTCATCCCCATCTATTTATGTATTCAATCGTCTATTTACATCAGGATGGATTTGTGGATTTGACTTTATTCTCTGGGTTATAATCCAATACTATCGTTGTTTATTTTGTTGCTCAAATTGTTTCAGCCCTGAGAGCTCTTTCATGTCGGCTCCTGTGTCCTTTTGACATGGGCCTGCATTCTGGTTTGGGTTGTTTTGTTTGTGTCTGTCTCTGTTTTTAGCTTCCTTGCTTCCTGGCACTATAAGACGCCTTGGACTTATCTTGTCTTTTTCCAGCCCCAGTCCCAGAATCAGCCACTTCTCCAAGCAGCTCTGGGGAATGTCAGACACAAAGCCAGGAAGAAGAGAGATAGTGTGTACCCAAGGAGCTAAACCCATGTTTGTCTGCTGGCTGCACTGCTGGAGCTCGAAGGCCTCTTGAACACTTGAAAGAGGAAGTTTATGAACTTCGTGGCATTGGGAGAGCCCCTTTGACTTGCAGAGCTTCAGAAGCCCCATTTGTACCATGATCAGACTGCAAAGATGGCAGACAGGCTCAAAATCCAGCTCAATGGGTAGGGGCTTCCTGAAGCAGGGTGTTAAGAAGGATCCTGAGGTTGTAGTAGGGCTCATGGCCAAGACTGTTGTGCCCCATTAGTGATGTCTGTTGTGGGTGTGAAAGGGGAGGGTTGTGATAGTGTTCCCTTAGTGATGTCTGCTGTGGGTATGCCATTAGTGATGTCTGCCGTGGTGAAAGGGGAGGGTTGATAGTGCTCCATTAGTGATGTCTGCTGTGGGTATGAAAGGGGAGGGTTGTGACTGTGCTCCCTTAGCGATGTCTGCCGTGGGTATGCCATTAGTGGTGTCTGCTGTGGGTGTGAAAGGGATGTGTGATGTCTGTGTGTGATGAGTGATGTCTGCTGTGGTAGTGAAAAAGAAGGGTTGTAGTAGTGCTCCATTAGTGATGTCTGCAATGGCTATGAAAGGGAAAGGTTGATAGGGCTCCATTAGTGATGTCTGCCGTGGCTGTGAAAGGCAAGGGTTGATAATGCTCCATTAGTGATGCCTGCTGTGGGTATGAAAGGGGGAGGTTGTGATAGTTCTCCCTTAGTGATGTTTGTCATGGTTATACCATTAGTGATGTCTGCTGTGGGTGTGAAAGGGGTACGTTGACAATGCTCCATGAGTGATGTCTGCCATGAGTGTGAAAAGGGAGGGTTTTGATAGTGCTCCATTAGTGATATCTGCTGTGGGTAAGAAAGGGGAAGACTGTGGTAGTGCTCCTTTAGTGATCTTTACCATGGGTATAACATTAGTGATGTCTGCTGTGGGTGTGAAAGGGGTGTATTGACAGTGCTGCATAAGTAATGTCTACCATGAGTGTGAAAAGGGAGGGCTGTGACAGGGCTCCATTAGTGATGTCTGCTGTGGGTGTGAAAGGATTGTGATAGTGCTCCATTAGTGGTGTCAGTCATGGATGTGAAAGGGGAGGGTTGATAATACTCCATGAGTAATGTTTTGCTGTGGGTGTGAAAAGGGCGGGTTGTGATAGTGCTCCATTAGCTATGTCTGCAGTGAGTGTGAAAGGGGAGGGCTGTGATAGTGCTCCATTAGTGATGTCTGCCACAGCACGTGGTAGTACGAGCACCATGTATTTGCTATCCCTGGATTAGATGGTCTCTCCTATTCTTCCAGCTCTTTCTTTTCAGGATTCTAAGCTAAGACATGTATTTTCTCAGCTTATGAATAATCAGTGGTGTTGGATCAAAGCATAAACAGTGCCATAAAGCTTTTGAGTAACTTCCTGTATGACAGATACATGGTGCTCCAGGAAGGGCACAGGGTGACAACGTCACCCAAGTCCATGAAGACTGTGCCCCTTGCTCCTCCCCGCATTCCACAGCTTTGGTACCTCATCAGTGAGCCCCCAGGTCACTTCCAGCAAGCTTACTGCTGGATTAGCTCACACACCTGTCACATAGGTTGCCTTCCACATTCTCTTTGCAGGGGCAGCGCCCACTGCGGGGGTCACAGGTGTCCAGGCTGCCAGCGGGATTGCAGGTGCAGGGTCTGCCAAAGAGACAGGACAAGGGGAAAACGGGCAATGAGCAACTTCAGAGTGGGAACAGCTCATCCTGGGAAGGGAGCATTCCCTGCTCCCAACATCAGGAGTGAGGCTGATGCAGGAGCCTTACCTGGCTTTACTGTTCCCATCTTGCCAAGGAAGTGACCCATCCATCACTGGTACACTGGTCCATCTGCCCACGAGCACACACCATCCAGGACCCTTCCAACTTCATCCACACACTCACTCGTCATCCATGAACCAATCTCTTTTCTTTTCTCTTCTTTTCTTTTCTTTCTTTCTTTTTTTTTTTTTTTTTTTTTTGAGACAGAGTTATACTTTGCCACTCAGGCTAGAGTGCAGTGTCACGATCTCAGCTCACTGCAACCTCTGCCTCCTGGGTTCAAGTGATTCTCCTGTCTCAGCCTCCCGAGTAGCTAGAATTACAGTCATGCACCACCATGCCCAGCTAATTTTTGTATTTTTAGTACAGACAGGGTTTCACGATGTTGGCTAGACTGGTCTTGAACTTGTGACCTCAGGTGATCCACCTGCCTCAGCCTCCCAAAGTGCCAGGATTACAGGAGTGAGCCACTGTGCCCGGCCTCCATGAATCTTTCTATCTATCCCCTCACTCCTCCATCCACTTATTCATCCTTCCATCTTTCTGTCCAGCAGCCACCTATCCACCCATTCATTCACCCATCCATGCATCTTTCCATCCCTCCCTCCATCCATCCACTCATCTAACAAGACATGGTTCCTCCCTAGTGAATCCCACAGTCCAGTGTAGACAGACAGATCACACAGACCCTGTACCACGATATGTGTTATAGGAGATGTAAGAGAGGCTATGCCCGCACTGCAGGGCCTCTGACTCAGCCTGGGGGTGCAGGCGAGGGGCAGGTGGGAGGGAAGGCGTCCAGAGAGAGGGGCCCCTCAGTTGAGACCTGAAGAATCAGCAGGAGGCTGTGAGCCACAGGCTGGGGAGAGGGGGCAGGGGTAGGAGGTGTGGCATGTGCAAAGGTCCAGAGGTCAGAAAGACCCCAGGGAAACAGCCAGGCCCCATCTCATGGTCATTTTATGCCCAGAACCACCAAATATTTTACGAGGAATCGGAGATCTCCTAGATATCCCCAACGTGTTTCTACTGCCTTTCAAATATGCAAGGATGCCTGTTATTAACCAAAGCAAGTTCACTTAAAAGTGCTTCTGGGCCGGGTGCGGTGGCTCACGTCTATCATCAGCACTTTGGGAGGCCAAGGGGGGTGGATTACCTGAGCCCAGGAGCTCAAGACCAGCCTGGGCAACATGGCGAAACCCCATCTCTAGCAAAAAATACAAAACTTAGCCGGGTGTGGTGGTGCACATTTGTAGTCTCAGCTACTCAGGAGGCTGAGACAGAAGGATCACTTGAGTCTGGGAGGCGGAGGTTGCAGTGAGTAGAGATCACGCCACTGCACTCCAGCCTGGGTGACAGAGCAAGCTCCACCTTAAAAAAATAAAAAAATAGAGATACTGGGCATGGTGGTGCACGCTTGTAATCCCAGCTACTCAGAAGGCTGAGGCAGAGAATTGCTCGAACCGGGGAGGCAGAGGTTGCGGTGAGCCAAGATGGCACTGTTGCATTCCAGCCTGGTCGACAAAGCAAGAATCTGTCTCAAAAAAAAAAGTGCTTCTAAATTTATCATAGCTTTTTTGTTTTGTTTGTTTTTTGATCACTGTATACTTTCTCAATCAAGTGATGGCAAATGTGTTGGGGTAAGGTCCAGACTCCAGGAGCCCCTGCCCCTCTTTGCCCTCAGCTGTCCCACTGGGTACCAGACTCAGTGTACCCAGATGACGCTCAGCCTCTCCCACCCCACTCCCCACACTGCACGCCCTGCTATCCAGAGGCCCAGAGAACCCCGAGGGTCAGTCTTCACCCCTTCTTCCTCTTCGACCCCCTGGTCGCCATGTCCTGTCAGCAACTCCTTGCACTGGGCTCTGGAATCTGCCCTGCTCTCCTTCTCCACAGTCAAATCCCTATGCAGGCTGCCCAGGCGTTCCTGCTGCAGCCTCCACTCAGCCTCCTCCTCACCCACTCCTGCTTCCCACCGATCCACAGCTCCTCCGGAGGTCTCCCATGCCCCCCGCCCCGCCTCAAACACCTGTCCTTCCCCTCTCCCTGCAATTATGCAGCGCCTCCTGCAGGAAGCCTGCCCTCCACCCGCAAGATCCGCTGAGCTGCCACAGGGCTCAGCCTGGTCTCATTATGGTCTGTTTTTGTCTCTTGGCCTCCCCAGTCCTCACCGGGATTAAGGTGAGGTAGCTGCAGACAGGAAGGGATGGGGAGGGGAGGCACTACTGACAACCTGTCCCTCCTGCTTCTTGTCATTCCGTGCAATGTGTCCATACTAGGCCGTCCCTTGCTCTCACCTGCAGCCTCCCTCGCTGAGCGAGTGGAACCCGGGCAGACAGCGATCACACTTCCAGCCAGTCACAGTGGGCTTGCAGGCGCAGGTGCCTGTGTCATCGCACTGGAGGTGCAGAGAGCCTGGGAGAGGAAGGGCACAGGGCAGTGAAGGCCAGGAGGGGCGGGGATTGGAGGCTGGGGATGTGGAGCCCACTCACCTGCCGAATGGCAGTCACAGGGCTGGCATGGCATCCGCGGATCCCAGTGATAGAAATTCTCCTGACAGCGCTCACAGTGTGGCCCAGCTGTGTGGTCACGGCAGTGGTGACAGCGCCCGCCGTGGCCTGTGCTGCGGAAGAGCTCCCGATCGAATGTGCATTCCTCGGAGCGGCCACTGCAGTTGCAGGCTGTGGGCAGGAGCGGGGAAAGGTGTGTGAGTCCCCCGTGATGTGGTAGGAGGGGGCATCTGTGCCAGTCAGCCTCCCTGTGCTACATGAGCAGGCAGTGCAAAGAGAAGGGCAAGAGCATGGTCCAGAATGGAGTTCAGGCCCAGCTTGATCAAGGTTAGACACTGCTTATTTTCCAAAACAGGACACTCTTAAGAGCAAAGGGGACACCGTTAGTAAATACACCGAAACAACGGGCAGAAAGAGGACCCTCCCAGGCAATCAGGATAGACACCCAGATAGACGGGCACTGATCAGAGGCTGGCTGCCTTCTGGAGTGGCAGCATGGCTCACTCCAAAATCTCCTGTAGGTCCTCCAAGCCATAACAACAGTGTGAATCTCACTATTGTGTGAGGTCACTCAGGGGTACAGAAAGCACAAGTCACCTTTCATTTCCCCATTAAATCATGTTTAAAAGTCTGTGTGCGGGACTGGCTCTGTCTCGGCTCCCAGAGTGAGCTCAGGGGTGCATCCATGAAAGGTGCGGAGCCACGTACACCTGCCGCCCTCATGCTGCCCACAGGCCAGACGGCAAGCAAGCAAGCAAACCCCCTGCAGGTGCAGGGCTGGGACAGGAGAGGCGAGGGGCTTTGGGAGCCGAAAGAAGGGGCCCCTGCGGCTGTGCTGGGGTGGTGGGACAAGGCTTCCCAGAAGAAGTCACAGCCGTGGCCAGGCACGGTGGCTCACGCCTATAATCCCAGCACTTTGGGAGGCAGAGGTGGGCAGATCATGAGGTCAGGAGATTGAGACCATCCTGGCTAACACGGTGAAACCCCGTCTCTACTAAAAATCCAAAAAAACACAAAATTAGCCGGGCGTGGTGGCGGGCGCCTGTAGTCCCAGCTACTCGGGAGGCTGAGGCAGGAGAATGGCATGAACCCGGGAGGCGGAGCTTGCAGTGAGCCAAGATCGCACCACTGCACTCCAGCCTGGGCGACAGAGCGAGACTCCGTCTCAAAAAAAACAAAAAAAGAAGTCACAGCCGCGCTGAATCTGAAGGCTGAGCAGTGAGGAATAGGCCAGGCAGAGGAAGAGGAAGCGGGAAGGGCATCACAGACACGGGGCAAAAGCCCAGGGGATACCCCACGTCCAGAGATAGAAGCATGGTCTGGTGCGGGTGTGCCATGAGGCTGGCTGCAGGCAGCATGTCGTGTGATGGCAGGGAAGTGGGGACGTTGTGCAGTGGGGGCCTGCAGTGCAGAGGCAGTTGTGAAGTCAGAGGCTAGCAGAGCTTGCTCCAGGGAAGCTGGGCTGCCGTGGTCAGTGGACGTTAGCTGGGAGCAAAGGGGGAGCCATGGGAAGGTTTAAGCAGGGGATGGATGTTATTAAATTTGTCCTTTAGAAAGCCCTGGCCCAGTGCCATGGCTCACGCCTGTGATCCCAGCACTTTGGGAGGTAAGGTAGGAGGACTGCTTGAGCCCAGGAGTTTAAAGACCAGCCTGGGCAACAGTGAGAGCCTATCTCTACAAAACATTGCTTGGCATGGTGATATGTGCCTGTAGTCTCAGCTACTCTGTAGGCTGAGGTGGGAGGAACACACACCCAGGAATTCGAGGCTGCAGTGAGCTATGACTGTGCCACTGCACTCCAGCCTGGGTGACAGAGTGAGGCCTTGTTTCAAGAAAAGAGCCATGGCTGGGCGTGGTGGCTCAAGCCTGTAATCCCAGCACTTTGGGAGGCCGAGATGGGCGGATCACAAAGTCAGGAGATCGAGACCATCCTGGCTAACATGGTGAAACCCCGTCTCTACTAAAAAATACAAAAAACTAGCCGGGCAAGGTGGTGGGCGCCTGTAGTCCCAGCTACTCGGGAGGCTGAGGCAGGAGAATGGCGTAAACCCGGGAGGCGGAGCTTCCAGTGAGCTGAGATCTGGCCACTGCAGTCCAGCCTGGGCGACAGAGCAAGACTCCGTCTCAGAAAAAAGAAAGAAAGAAAGAAAAGAGCCTTAGCTGCAGGCAGGGGAGGGTTGGGGGCATGAAGAGCAGGGAAGAGGAAACTTTAGGTGTGCAGGGAGAGGAGGCAGTCCCAGGCCCAAGGCATCGGCTGCAATGGACAGAAGTTAGACAGACTGGAGCGATGCGGATGGGCCAGAATTCAGGGCTCGGGGCTGTCTCAGCTGCGGGTGAGGGTGGGGATGAAGGGTCAAGCATGAAACCCTGGCTCCCAGGCTGCTGACTGAGAGACACAGATGTGACCACACGGCTGAGGACATGGTAGAAGCAGTCTGGCCTCTGTGTCCCCACCGCGGAGACAGCAGCAGGCTGGGACGGTGGAAGCCAGCCAGCACAGCTTCCTTGGCCCCAGGACTCCCTGGTGGAGGTAGGCCAGCAAGGGCAGCTCCTGCAGACAGCGCCCCACCCTCAGAACAAGCCCCCCACCCCCCCGGCCCAGCCCCGGTTATGGTCACCAGTGGCCCAGGCCCAAGAGGACAGTGGGGCCCAGAGGCCAAGCTGCCCACCCAGCGAGCCTGGCGGGCCTGTGAATGAAGATGTGTCTCCTGCCAGCAGCACCAGCACCAGCTGGGATCCAGCACCCAGCAACAGTGGCTGTGCATGGAAAGCCTGGAGGAGACCAGGCTGTCTGGGCACAGGGTGGGTCTTGCAGCCGGCGCCGTAGCCAGAAGGGAAGTCAGGGGGTCCCTGCTCTTGGCCTGTGTCCCTGGAGAAGACATGATGGCATCATCCTCTCTCCAGCACTTCTCTGAGGTTAGGTGGTCAAAGCCACATCGCATGGGGGCTGGGACACCAAAGGGCTGCCTGGGGGCCCGTGGAAGAGTCTGGGTGGGCCGTCAGCACCCCCTTGCTTGTGGGGTAGCCTGGTTCTGATTAACAGCTGGGGTGGGAGCGGTTAACACAAAGAAGTAAGTCAGGGACCTTCCGGCCCTCCCACCACAGGCGCCTGTGCATGGGTTTGTTCCAGAGCTCACCAGCACAGTCAGTTCTCTGTTACTGCTGCCCCCAGGGCACATAGTAGGTGTTCAGTGAGGGCCAAGATTGAGCTACTTAGTGGAGGACAGACCGAGGCTTAAACACACCCCCTCCCCAGGCTCCCCTTCCGCTCGTCCTCATCTCTGCAGCAGCAGAGAGACCCCGAGCTGCCCCCCAGGCGTACCCAGGAGGAGCCACCACTGTGAGGTTTCGGGGGAGTTCGTTTCCCCACCTGCAACACCAGCCTCAGGTCCCTGATGCCCCGTGACACTCACGCAGACACTCGTGGGTGGCCTCAGCGGTGCCCCGGGCCCACGGACGGTCCTGGAAGAAGGGCAGGCAGCGCTCACAGTCCGTGCCGGCGGTGTTGTGCTGGCACCGGCAGGCCAACTGGCCCGCCGCGTCGGGGCCACACTCGCTGGCATGCCCGTTGCACTTGCACCTGGGAAAAGACAGGGAGGAGGAAGGGGACCCGCAGGTGCCAGCAGGGCAAATAAGGGGTTAGTCACCAGGTAGCCCCTGTTTGCAGGTGTGAGCCAGACTCCACCCTCAATCTTGGCCCTCACTGAACACCTACTACGTGCCCTGGGGGCAGCAGTAACAGAGAACTGACTGTGTTGGTGAGCTCTGGAACAAACCCATTCCATCTTCACCAGCCTGTTACCGCCCCCATATAATGGATGGGCAAAGTGAGGCACGGAGAAGCTGCCCAAAGCCACCAGCTAGCAAGTGCCCGCCACAGAAAGCTTCCACCTGGCAGGAGCCCCACCTGGGGGCTGAGAGGGACCCAGGAAGAAGTCACCTTAGTCTCCCGAGTGGAGAGTGGGCCAGCAGTCAGAGCAGCACAGGTGTGGGGAGCTGAGGGGACCGCCTCCAGCAGCTATCCCTTAACGGTGTCCCAAAGGGCAGGAAAGAGGGTACCCCAAACAGGGACAGCCCCCGAGTCCCTCCAAATCCCCTGTAAGTCTATGTCTGATATGGTTTGGATCTGTGTCCCCACCAAATCTCATGTCAAACTATAATCCCCAGTGTTGGAGGTGGGGCCTGGGTGGGAGGTGATCGGATCATGAGGTTGGAATTCTCCTGAATGGTTCAGCACCCTCCCCGCTCAGCATTGTAAAGTGAGTGAGTTCTCCTGAGATCTGGTTGTTTAGCAGTGTGTGGCTCCCGCCCCTCCGCCCCACCCTGTCCCCTGCTCCCTCTCTTGCTCCTGCTCTGGCCATGTGATGGGCCTGCTCCTTCTTCACCTTCCACCATGATTTTAAGTTGTAAGTTTCCTGAGGCCTCTCCAGAAGCCAAGCAGATGCCAGCACCATGTTTCCTGTACAGCCTGTGGAACTGTGAGCCAATTAAATCTCTTTTAATAAATTACCGTCAGCCGCCCGTGGTGGCTCATACCTGTAATCCCAGCACTTTGGGAGGGCAAGGCGGGCGAATCACCTGAGGTCAGGAGTTCCAGACCAGCCTGACCAACATGGAGAAACCCAGTCTCTGCTAAAAATACAAAATTAGCCAGGTGTGGCAGCGCATGCCTATAACCCCAGCTACTCTGGAGGCTGAGGCAGGAGAATCGCTTGAACCCGGGAGGCAGAGGTTGCAGTGAGCCGAGATCGTGCCATTGCACTCCAGCCTGGGCAACAAGAGTGAAACTCTATCTCAAAAATAAATAAATAAATAAATAAATAGCCATCTCAGGTGTTTACAGCAGTCAAGAATGGGCGAATACAGCATCTTTGAGAGCAGCCCCGGCCCGTGTCCCCATTCCACACACAGGGTCAAGAGATGGGTGGAATCAGGCAGGAACAGGGGTGCCCTGGGAGCCCGCGGCATGCTTTGCAGAGACAGACTCTGTGAGTGATTGTCCCTGTCCCGACCGCTGTCCCTGTCCCGAGCTGTTCAGAGGCCATGGCTTCTGCCCCTGGCCAAGGCAATAGCTTCTCCCTGGAGCCTCACCGGAGGTGGGAGGGACATTAGTGTCCCCATTTCACACAGGAGGCATCAGGCTCAGGCCTTGGAACTGACAGATGCTAAGTGGCTGAGCTGGACCTGAAGCCCGTCCTCGCCGACTCTACGTGGACCCCGAGCTCCCAGACACTCCTCTGTGGTCACTCGGTGGCTCCCCTAAGCCACATTCCATGCTCTACCCTCAGCAGGTGTTGACCAATCGCCAACTGCTGTTGGGACTCCAGGTGCTTTAGCTGATATGGGGACACAGTGTGTGGTAGGGGACACAGTGTGTGGTAGGGCACGCGGCACGGCTTCCACTCAGGGTCCAGGTTAGGCAGGCAGCACCCCAGGGTTTCTTGGGGTGAAGCAGGCGCCAGGCAATCCTGGGACAGTGGTCACCAGGGAAGTGACAAGGGACTGCCCCTGCCTTGGAGGGGATGCTGCAACCCACCCTCTGACCCAGGAAAGGAGACTGAGACCCCACGGGCTCCACTGTGAACACAGGTTGTTGGGGCCACCTGTCCCCTGCCGTGAGCATCCTGCCCCAGTCAGCTGCGGTCTGAGGGTGGTCTGGCTCTGGCAGCTGGAACCTGGATGTCCTCTGGCCCAAAGTCCCCTGACAGCAGGCACTGGAGCTCACGGCCGCCTTCCCTGGGGAGCTCCTCCCGCTGACTCACATAAGGGGGCAGGTTGGAGCAGGGGGATCCTCATGGCCGTAGGGGCTCTCAGTGACGAGCCCTGGCCTTCCCTGGAGCTCACACACCCAAAGCAGGCATTTGAGCCTCATGCTGCCCCCTTCTCCATCTCTCTAATGCCACCCAAGTGCCTCTGAACCGTGGAGGCCCAGAGTCTGGTGTCATCCCTGCTCCCCACTCCCACAGCCCATGGTTCACACACGGAGCTGTGTTTCCGTCCTCAATCGCGTTCAGACCCATGCTCCCCCCACCCCAGCCCTCTGGTCCAAGCTGCCACCTCCCACCCTGATTCCTGACATTCGAGTTCCTCTCTCCTCTTATCCGCCTTACTTGGCTGTCAGGGGTTTGGGGGTGTTTTAAAAATCTGACTGTTACTACCCTGACCAAATCCTTCCACAGCTTCCTCTTGACTGCCGGGTGAGGCTAAACCCGCCCAGGCCTCGACACTCTGCCAACCTCTCCACGTCTGCCTGTCTACCCTCCACCCCGCCACACTGGCCGTCCCCTGGTCCTCAACCCCAGCCTTCCCACTCCTGGGTCCCGTCTGCAGCGCCAGCTCCTGTCCTCCCTGAGCCCAGGCACATGCTCTCCCTTTCCTCCCCTTCCTTGTCATCCTGGCGCGGGCTGATGTGTTCACTGGGGAGCAATCTGATCAGTGTCTGCCGTCCCCATGTGACTGGGGCAGGAAGGCACCTGTTTTCCTCTCTCCTTTCAAAGAAACCTGAGAAACATTGACACAGAAGACGTTTGTGCCTCCCTTGTCCCACAGCCCTCCCTGGGCACCCACTGCCAGGTGGCCATGTGCAAGACAGGCCCTGGGACTTGAGGTGAGAGATGGGCCTCTTCCTCCTGGGCAGCCCCTGCTTCCTGGAGGGGACAGATGTTGGAGTAGAGACAAACTGCCCAGGACACTGACGGGTGCTAAGGGTGTGTAGGACCAGGACCAGGACCAGGACCAGGGGCCAGAGAGGAGCCAGTAACATTCCCATACTAGAAAGGGGAAGGGGGCTGTGGCTCATGCCTGTAATCCCAGCCCTTTGGGAGGCCGAGGCAGGCAGATCACCTGAGGATGGGAATTCAAGACCAGCCTGACCATCATGGAGAAACCCAGTCTCTACTAAAACTATAAAATTAGCTGGGCGTGGTGGTGCATGCCTGTAATCCCAGCTACTCCGGAGGCTGAGGCAGGAGAATTGCTTGAACCTGGGAGGTGGAGATTGCAGTGAGCTGAGACTGCGCTACTGCCCTCCAGCCTGGGCAACAAGAGCAAAACTCCTTCAGAAAGAAAGAGAGTGAGAGAAGGAAGGAAGGGAGGGAAGAAGGGAGGGAGGAAGAGAGGGAGGGAGGGAGGAAGAGAGGGAGGGAGGGAGGGAGGAAAGAAGGGAGGGAGGGAGGAACCTCCAGGCTGAGGGGACAATGGGCACCAAGACCCAGTGTGTCTGGCACATGGCAAATCAGCTGATGCAGGGGACCCGGCAGGAGGTGGGCTGGGTGGGGGCCCCCAAGACCTTGAACGGTAGGTGCTCCCTCCCTCTCCCCTGGGGCACACCTGACTTCTGTGCCCCCACACAGCAGCCGCCTTCTGCTCTCGGGTCTGGGTCCTGGAACCCTGCCTCCCTTCTCCCGCCTACCTGCCGCCCACAGAGAAGTCGGACACGGCATAGTAGTAGGACTGGAGCACCTTGGGGTCCTTGAAGATGTCATCCCCAAATGTGTTGAGCCGGTCTAGAGAGATGAGGAGTTCGGTGCTGGTGACCCACTCCTGGGGCAGAGGGGAGAGGGCGCCATCAGCAGGTTCCCAAGTATTTAGTATTTACCCCCATCACTCTGCTTGCAGGTCCAGCTGGCTGCCCCAGGGGCTCCTGGGACACAGGGACAGGTCAAGCTCAGGCCAGTTCTGAGAATGCTGCAGAAATAAGGAGGCTGTGCTTTGGGGGTCACCCCAACCTGGGTGCTAGGCCACCGACTGGTGTAACTTCAATGTCTTAGAGCCTTCATTTTCCCATCTGTGAAATGGAACAAAAATAGCACTTCCCCTACAAAGGTGTCCGGAGGAGGGTAGCCAGTGTCAGCGCTGGCTGTGAGGTCGGGCCCATGCTCAGGAAGCAGCTGAGGTTTGGCGGGGACAGGGGTCGAAGCAGCCCACTGAAGACCCCGCTGTGCAGGTCACCTGGCTTTTCCCAGGGGCTCCTGCACCCCATTCCAGGGATACAGCTGGGGGACGGTGTGCCCCCGCAACCTTCTCCCCTGCTCAGTGGGGCCTGGCGTGCAGCAGGCCCTGGGTTTCTTGGCTTCTCACATGCTGAGGGTCAGGCTCTTGTGGACAGGTCACCTGCCCCAGCTGACATCTCTTCCACGAGAGCAGGGACTTGTGGCCCCTTGTTCTCGCTGCTTCCCCAGCCCTGGGCTCTGCCTGGACCTAGCAGGTGCTCGAGAAGTACCTGCTGATTCCTGAATGAGCAGCTTCCCCATGGAAGAGCGTGGAGGAAACAGAGTCGGGGAAAACCCACGTGAAGACTGACATTTTCATTTGCCTGCTGTTACCATCAGCAGCGGCTCCAGCTGAATATTAATCAGCGTTTTGATTCCGCCCAGGAGCCCCTGCTTTAGCAATCAGGCCCATCAGTACAGAAAATGAGCTCCTGGCAGGTCGTCTTTTTGCCCCAGCGTGACTCAGGCCTGCAGCCCCTCCTGCGCCCCCAGAGCTCGGCAACCGGAGCTACTGCCAGTGCCAGGCACCCGGGGACTCTGCCGGAGGATGCCTCGGCCGGGAAGAGGGGTCTAGCACCCAAACACTAAAGTGGCAGCCTCTGCACCAAGCTAAGCTTGTGTTTGAGTTCGCAGGCCCAGATCACCCCAAGATGCACTTCCCAAAGGTCAGCGTGCATTCAGGGATCTGGTTAAAGTGCAGCTTCTGATTCAGAGGTCAGTGGTGGAGCCGGGGAGCTTGCATTTCTAACAAGTGCCCAAGTTCTGATGCTGCTGGACAAGGAGCTAAGGCCTGGGGTGGGGAAGTCGGGCAGTCCAGAGCTGAAGGCACCGCGACGCTTCCTTCTCCAGAAAAAAGCGCCACCTGGAGAACTCGAACCAACTGGATGTCAGAGCTAGGAGGTGCGGCGGCTACTGATGCATATTGTGTGGTTAGCGCTCGGGCCTCACAGTAACCCTGGAGTAGGTATTGTTATTAACCCCATTTAGAGATGAGGAGACTGAGGCTCAGAGAGGGTAACTGTTCTGTTCCAAGTTGCACGGCCCATGCATGGCAGAGCCGGGATTCTGGTCTACCTGATCCCAGGGTCCCAGCTTTAACCACTAGGCTGGTCTGCCCCAGCTGTGTCTACCCCAATGCCCTTATCATGCCAGTGGGGCCCAGAGACAGCAATGACCTGCCCAAGGTCTCCTGCCTCTGCTTCCTGGCCTGTGATCCAATCCATCAGTCCGCAAGGACAATGGCAGTAAAGGAGTGGGGTCAAAATCTCTGGGACATAGGATGGACACTGGGAGAGAGAAGCCTTAGCCTTAATTGCAGGGGGCATGTCTTGGTGCCTTAAAGGTCATTTTAGGGCCCGGCACGATGACACATACTTGTAATCTCAGCACTTTGGGAAGCCGAGGCGGGCAGACCCCTTGAGACCAGGAGTTCAAGACCAGCTGGGGCAACACGGCAAAACCGCGTCTCTACTAAAAATACAAAAATTAGCCAGTGTGGTGGCGCACACCTGCAGTCCCAGCTACTTGGGAGGCTGAGGTAAGAGAAATTGCTTGAACCTGGGAAGCACAGGTTGCAGGGAGCCAAGATCATGCCACTGCACTCTAGCCTGGGCAACAGAGTGAAACTGTCTCAAAAAATAAAAAGTCATTTTAGGGCAAGCCCCACTGAACCCAGGCACTGGAACTCCAGCTTAAGCTACGAGTGGGTGCTGGAGTTGATTCTGGATGGATCCCAGGACCCAGGCCGTGGTATTAAGGAGAAGCAGGAGGTGGACAACTTGGGCTGTATGTCCAAGGGGTGCTCAGGCGGCCACTCAACTCTGGCGGTCTTACTCTGCAACAGCCAGGTCAGCCTTCTCCTCCAAAGTCCTAGGCCGCTCCATGGGGGTCAGAAGGGCCCAGGATCCAGCAGCCACATCCTTCCAAGCTCTGTGTCCTCTGAGAAAGCACCTGCCCCCTAAATGTGTCCAGGGGAGCATCAGGAGGAAACAGCAAGGTAGACTTGCCTCTGTTTGTCCTGCTCTGCTCTTTTTTTTTTTTTTTTTTTGAGATGGAGTCTCAATCTGTCGCCCAGGCTGGAGTGCAGTGGCCGGATCTCAGCTCACTGCAAGCTCCGCCTCCCAGGTTTACACCATTCTCCTGCCTCAGCCTCCCAAGTAGCTGGGACTACAGGCGCCCGCCACCTCGCCCGGCTAGTTTTTTGTATTTTTTAGTAGAGACGGAGTTTCACCGTGTTAGCCAGGATGGTCTTGATCTCCTGACCTCGTGATCCGCCCGTCTCGGCCTCCCAAAGTGCTGGGATTACAGGCTTGAGCCACCGCGCCCGGCCTCTGCTCTTGGTTTCTATCCAGAAGCAGCAGGGGAGGCATTTCTCAAAAGATCATCTCTCCATCAGGGACAGTGTCCAGAACACACGAGGCAACGAGACAGAAAACCTCCAACGGCCAAGGATGTCCCCGGGGTGGTGGCTGCACAGACGCAGGTGGGAGCAGGGGCCGGCCCTCCCTGCCTGTCTTCATCTGATCTCAGCTGATGTTTTCTAACCCACAGAGCTTTGGAGCCCATGGAGAAGAAATTGTAATTTGTAAACAAAATCATGGTGACATGTGTACATTTTTAGTGGGATAAGCAGGGCCTGGAGGTCTGCAGATGTGGTTCTGTGTGATAAAGGATTTGGCTTGCCTGAAGAGGGGCCTAGCCCTTTGCCCTGGACCCAAGGGAGTCACCTCCATATCCTTGGATGTCCCACCTGGTAAGAGTGACTTCCCTTGGCCACACTACACAGTCTATGCCGATAAATTGATTTGCGGTAGGGACCTTAGGCCACACAGAATCGGCGTCACCTCTGGAGGGGCTGGAGACAGGTCAGCCACACAGGCGGTCAGCTGTGTCTACACTGCCAACCTCCAGTAAAAACACTGGACTTCAGGCCAGGTGTGGTGGCTCACACCTTTAAGCCTAGCACTTTGGGCGGCTGAGGTGGGAGGATCGCTTGAGCCCAGGAGTTCGAGACCACCCTGGGCAGCATAGTGAGACGAGGTCTCTGTCTAAGAAAAAAAAAAATTGGCCAGGCACGGTGGCTGAAGCCTGTAATCCCAGCACTTTGGGAGGCCAAGACGGGCAGATCACGAGGTCAGGAGATGGAGACCATCCTGGCTAACACGGTGAAACCCCGTCTCTACTGAAAAAAAAAAATACAAAAACTAGCCGGGCGTGGTGGCGGGCGCCTATAGTCCCAGCTACTCAGGAGGCTGAGGCAGGAGAATGGAGTGAACCCAGGAGGCAGAGCTTGCAGTGAGCTGAGATCCAGCCACTGCACTCCAGCCTGGGCAATAGAGCAAGACTCTGTCTCAAAAAAAAAAAAAAAAAATTAAAAATAAAACTCTGGCCTTCAAGGTTGGCAGTACTCTGTGCACACGGCCATATGTGGCTCTGGGGAAATATGTGCTGTGCGTGTGACTCCACTGCATTGGGAGGATAGCTGGACGCTCAGAGCCTAGTCCCCCCTGTCACCTGGCCGTGCGCCTCTCCCCTGGTTGATGTTAGCCGGTAGCCTTTCATTGCAAAAAATTGCAGCTCTGAGCCTCACAGCTTTTCTGAGTTCCGTGAGTCCTTATAGTGAATCACTAAACCCAAGGGTGGTCCTGGGGACCCCGACACAGCCGGCTCCACGTGTTCTCGTGCTGCACATTGCTGGCAGGATGCAACTTCTTTTTGGGTCTCAGTGTCCCCTCTGGAAGCAGGATCCTAACCCCGGTTCCCTTGTTATCCCAGATGGGCAAAGGAGATGCTCTGAAAGTCTGGAGGGGAGGAGAGGGCAGGTTCCCCGGGTTCAGACACGTCTTGGGTCCGAACCCGGGGAAATGGACTAGAGCAGCAGTCTCCAACCTTTTTGGCACCAGGAACAGGTTTCGTGGAAGACAATTTTTTCCACCAACGGGGTAGGCGGTGGTTTGGGATGAAACTGTTCCATCTCAGACCATCAGGCATTAGATTCTCATGAGGACATGCAACCCAGTTGCTCCTGGGAGAATCCGATGCCACAGGCAGCTGATCTGACAGGAGGCGGAGCTCAGGCTGGAATGCTCACCTGCCCGCCGCTCACCTCCTGCTGTGACTCAGTTCCTAACAGGCCTCGGACCAGTACCAGTCTGCAGTCAGGGGTTGGGGACCGGTGGACTGGAGAGCCGCCCAACACACTTATGTGTAGATGAACAGCTATGGACACACAGTAACGTGGACACAGATGGGTGCCGATACCGGCAGGTTCACACACCTGGGTGGACCTATGTGGGCTGAACTGGAGGGCCCTGAACGGACCGACATGGCCACAGGCCTGCCGTCCTCTCTACCATGAGGACAAGGACGGGGAGCTGTCATGCACGCATATCTCCAGAGCATGGGTGGGTACACCCTACATGCCAAGCACCACACTGGTCACAGTGTGTGCCTTCCCGCCACCCCGCAGCGGTCTCTCCAATGTGGCAGCCACGGGTCACATGTGGCTATCTAAGTTAAAATGTATTAAAATTAAATAAAATATAAAATCCAGTTCCTCAGCTGCGCTGGCCACATCTCATGGTGGCTGGCGACACCACATGGGACAGTGCAGCTAGAGGTGCTTTCCATCATCACAGAAAGTGCTGCTGGTCAGCCGGGCACAGTGGCTCACGCCTGTAATCCCAACACTTTGGGAGGCCGAAGCGGGTGGATCACTTAATGTCAGGAGTTCAAGACCAGCCTGGCCAACATGGCGAAACCCCCGTCTCTACTAAAAATACAAAAAAGAATCAGCCAGGCGTCGTGGCAGGCACCTGTAATCTCAGTTACTTGAGAAGCTGAGGCAGAATAGCTTGAACCCAGGAGGCGGAGGTTTCAGTGAACAGAGATTGCGCCACTGCACCCCAGCCTGGGCGACAGAGCAAGACTCAGAAAAAAAAAAACAACAAAATAAACATGGGGTTTTGCAGGTCCCCCACCCTGTGTGTCCTGGCACATCAGACCCTCCTATTGCCATGACCCAATCCCAACCCCGTCCTGACGCCCCAAGCCCCACTCCTCTCTGACCTGCAGCCCAGGGCTCTCCTCGAAGTTGTAGGCGCTGGGCCGGCCCTCCAGGGTGGAGAAGGCCACATTGCCCCCACTCAGCGGGGAGATGTCGCTGAACTCGGAGGTGCAGAAGGCCACGCGCTCATCCTCGCCAGGGCGCAGGTACTGGCCCTCGGGCCGGCCGTAAGTCTTCTGACAGGAGGCGCTGTAGAACTGGTAGGGCTCCCACGGGCCGTCCGCGCGACTGCGCTTGTAGATGGCGAAGCTCTCAGGGCGACTGGTGTGGAACTTCAGCCTCACATACGTGATCTCGTAAGCCTTCCCTGCAGCCAGGAAGACAGGGCTCGTTTTATGGAAGGGGTGGGAGGAATGGAATCCTGGTCCAGGGAGGGCAGATGGCTGTACTGCATGCACTAGCGTGGATGGATCGTTGGAAGCTGTCTAGAGCTCGGGACAGGGCATGCCCCCCTCCATTCGTGATGCCTGTTGGGGCACTGGGAAGGACAATGCCCGCATGCTTCCCAAGTATTTGCTTTTCCTCTTCCGGGTCAACTTGCCACCTTGCACAGGAATCTCCGTTGCAACACCCCTGATAGGCAGCCATCTCTTTTTGCTCAAATATCTCCAGCAATGGGATATTGCCACATTCTAAGAAAGCCCGCTCTACTGTTAGAAAGTTATTTCTTTTACTGTACCCCACCAAAGCCGATCCTCGCACTGTGCCTTCGGCCTCATTCCCTTGCAATGACTACAGATCTCCTAATCCTCACGAAATCCTCCCTGGACCTCTTATTGCTCCAAGTTTCTATCTTCCAAATTTCCCAAGACAGGTGTAAATCCACTGCCCCACGGCCTCATCTCCCAACTCAACCTCCAACCTACTACAATCCAGCTTCTCTGGGCCACTCCACAGAAGACACTGTACTTGCAAAGTCACCTCACTCACAGCCCCCCGTGGCCACAGCCAGGGGCCCCTGATCACGCCTCCTTTCCTGGGCCTCTGATTATGCTCGTCACCTCGAAAGTCCCCTGTCCTGGGGCCTCCACCTGCTCTCCTCTCCCTTGCCTGCCTTGGCCTCCTCCTGAGCCCCTCTGCTTGCTCCCTGAACCCCCAGCTTCCAGCGGCCTCTCCCTTCCCTGGGCTTTAGCCCCACTCCCCCACATGCCCCCGACATCCAGTTGGGGGATCTGCAGGCTTTAGGCCCCTGCCTGCCCTGCGTTCCACCCTGGAAGCGTCCTCAACAGCGGATCTGACTGCATCACAATGACTCAGCTACCCTGGGGTAGGAAGGGTGGCTGTGGTAGAGGGAAGGGGGTTCCCAATTCCTCCTCTTCCCTCATGGGATGTCAACGGGCAATGCCTAAAGAGAGAAAAACCCCGACGCAGCAGTGCAGGCACAGGGCTGGGAGATAAGGATGCATCAGGGAACAGAAACGGCTCAGACAGTCAGGCGGAGAGGGAGGCTGGGGTGCGGGCGCGGGAGAACTGCCGCCTTCCACAGTTCGAGCTGGGAAGTATCTGGCGTCTACGCTGAGAGTGGGTATGATTTCAATAATGAGAAGGAAGTACAGTCTGAATTTAAAAGGCAATTTCCCCACTGCCTGAAATGCCACCATCTCCCCCTACCCTCCTACGTTAAGGACTCCATCCAGGTACCCCCTCCTCGCAGAAGCCCAACTCAACCTTAAGCCCTAATCCACACCTCTGACATCCCCCCAAGACAGGGGAGGGGACCTCCTACAATGTGACCCTACATCTAGCCTCCTGCAGAGTTACCTGCTCAGCGGTGGCTCCCCACCCTGGACAGAGCTCCTCATCGTCAGCACCAGGTGTCTCTTTGGTAATCTCTGCCACCCCAGCACCTAGCAAGGTGCCTGACACCTGGCAGGCATTCACTGAGTACTGGTGCAGGAATGAATGAATGAAGGGAAGAATGGCCCATGCAGGGAGTCCCTCCTGCATCTCTATCATTGGCAGTAGCCTCTCACTCCCCAGAGCAGCACAGAACTCACCCAGTCCCCTCCCCATGGCCGGCTTTCTATTCTCTGATCCTTCCATCCCTGGTCCCAGAGACCCCCAGGAGGCTGCCCACTGCCATCACCATCTTCCTTAGGTGTCAAGGACAAGCCACCCTAGTCCTCTGCCAAAACATCTTCACTCTAGGTAAGAGCTAAAAGGCTGGGTGCGGTGGCTCATGTCTGTGATCCCAGCACTTTGGGAGGCCGAGGCGGGTGGATCACCTGAGGTCAGGAGTTCGAGACCAGCCTGACCAACGTGGTGAAACCCCATCTCTACTAAAAATACAAGAATTAGCCAGGCATGGTGGCGGACGCCTGTAATCCCAGCTACTTCAGAGGCTGAGGCAGGAGAATTGCTTGAACCCAGGAGGTGGAGGTTGCAGTGAGCTGAGATCGCGCCATTGCACTCCAGCCTGGGCAACAGAGCAAGACTCTGTCTTTAAAAAAAAAAAAAAAAGGCCGGGCACGGTGGCTCAAGCCTGTAATCCCAGCACTTTGGGAGGCCGAGATGGGCAGATCACGAGGTCAGGAGATCGAGACCATCCTGGCTAACACAGTGAAACCCCGTCTCTACTAAAAAACCAGCCAGGCGTGGTGGCAGGCGCCTGTAGTCCCAGCTACTCAGGAGGCTGAGGCAGGAGAATGGCATAAACCCGGGAGGCGGAGCTTGCAGTGAGCTGAGATCTGACCACTGCACTCCAGCCTGGGCGACAGAGCGAGACTCTGTCTCAAAACAAACAAACAAAAAAGGCTAAAACTTCCTTCTTAGAAGAAAACAGGAGTAAATATTTGGGACTTTGCGCTAGAAGAGCCTTCTTAGAAATGACACCAAAAGCATAGGTAACAAAAGAAAAAATACATAAGCTGGACTTAATCAAAACCAAAACTTCTGTCCTTCAAAGAATACCACTGAGAAAATGAAAAGGCAACCCACACAGTGGGAGAAAATAGTTGCAAATCATATATCTGATAAGGGACTTACCCAGAATATGTAAAGAATACTTACCACTCAAAAAGACAACCCAATTAAAAACGGGCAAAGGGGAAGTAGATTGCTTGAGCCCAGGAGTTCGCAACCAGCCAGGGTAACATGGTGAAACCCCACTTCTACAAAAAATATAAAAAATGAGTCGAGCGTGGTGGCCTGTGCCTCCAGGCTATTTGGGAGGCTGAGGTGGGAGGACTGATTGAACCCAAGCGGTTGAGGCTGCAGTGAGCCATGATCACACCACTGCACTCCAACCTGGGCAACCAAGTGAGAACCTGGCACTCTAACCTGGGCAACCCAGTGAGACTCTATCTCAAAAAAGAAAACAACAAAAACGGCAAAGGTTTTGAATAGACATTTCTCCAAAGTGGATATATGAATGGCCCAGAAACACAAGAAAAAAATGCTCCACATCATTGGCCAGCGGGGAAATGCAAGTCAAAACCATAATGAGATCCCTTTCACACCCACTAGGCTGGCTAGCGTCGACAGAGATAATAACAAGTGTTGGTGAGGAAGTGGGGGCATTGGAACCCTCATACGCCACTGACGGGAATGTAAAATGGGGCAGCCACTTTGGAAAACAGCCCAGTAGTTCCTCAAAATGTTAGACACGGGGTTATCAAAGGACCCAGCAATTCCACTCCTCAGCATATACTCAAGAGAAATGAAAACACATAACATACATCCACACAAAACGTACATATGGATGTTCACAGCAGCTTTCTTTGTAACAGTCAAAGAGTGGGAACAACTCCAATACCCACCAACTGATGAATGAATCAATAAAACGTGGTATATCATATGATGGAATATGATGGGGCTACAAGAAGAAATGAAGTGCTGACACAAGCAACCACAAGAAGGAACCACGAGAACGTTACACTAAGTAGCAGAAGCTAATCACCAAAGACCACATCTTATGGGATTCCACATAAATGTCCAGAATAGGCAAATCTACAGAGATAGGAAGAAGACAGGTGGTTGTCACAGGATAGGGGTTCAGGATGGGGATGGGGGGAAACAGAAAGTGACTGCTAATAGGTACAGGGTAATAAAGGTGTTCCAAGCCGGGCTTAGTGGCTCACACCTGTCATCCCAGCACTTTGGGAGGCTGGGGCTGGAGGATCACTTGAGCCCAGGAGTTTAAGACCAGCCTGGGTAACATAGCAAGATCCTGTCTCTATTTATTTATTTATTTTTGCGATGGAAGTCTCGCTCTGTCGCCCAGGCTGGAGTGCAGTGGCGCCGTCTCGGCTTACTGCAAGCTCCGCCTCCCAGGTTCACGCCATTCTCCTGCCTCAGCCTCCCAAGTAGCTGGGACTACAGGTGCCCGCCACCTCGTCTGGCTAATTTTTTGTATTTTTAGTAGAGACGGGGTTTCACCATGTTAGCCAGGATGGTCTCGATCTCCTGACCTTGTGATCCGCCCGCCTCAGCCTCCCAAAGTGCTGGGATTACAGGCGTGAGCCACCACACCCGGCCTACAAAAAATAAATAAATAAGAACAAATTTAAAAATTAGCTGGGTGTGGTGGCTTGCATATCCCAGCTACTTGAGAGGCTGAGGTGGGAGGATGGCTTGTGCTCAGGAGGTAGAGGCTGCAGTGAGCCGTGATCGTGCCACTGCACTCCAGCCTGCGCAACAGAGTGAGACCCTGTCTCAAAATAAGTAAATAAATAAAGATATTCTAAAGGTGATTGCGGTGAGGGCTGCACAACTCTGTGTATATATTAAACACCACTGGATTGCATAGTTTAGATGGGTATATTATATGGTATGGGAATTATAGCTCCTAAAGCTGTTATATATACGATATATGTTAACTGTGGTGTTATGATAGATATCAGTTGTTGGGCTGGGTGTGGTGGCTCACGCCTGTAATCCTAGCACTTTAGGAGGCCGAGGGCGGGGAGGATCACTTGAGCCCAGGGGTTTGAAACCAGCCTGGGCAACATAGTGAGACCCTGTCTCTATACAAAAAAAATATATGTATGTGTGTGTGTGTGTGTGTGTGTGTGTTTTCATCCACAGCTCCTGGCTTATGATTCCCACAGCCCTCCTTATGGTCTTTTGTTTGAATGTTGGGTGTGTTGAGCCTCAGGGGCAGGCCTCTGCCTAGCTCCCCTACCTTTCTGACTGTGGGTCTTAAGACCCTCCAAGAGAGGGTCCCACCCTATACGCAGGGGAAGCAATGCTGATGCATGAAGCGTCCATAAAAAGCCGAGGACAGGATTCAGGGAGCTTCTGGATGGCTGAACACTGGGAGGTTTCTGGAGGGTGACACCCAGGGAGGGCATGGAAGCTCCCGCCCCTTCACCGTTCCTCACCCTGCTCATCTCTCCATCTGCGTCCTTTGCAATAGTCTTTAAAATAAACCGGTCCATCTGTTACCCTGAGTTCTGCGAGCTGCTCCAGCAAACCGATGGAACCCAAAGAAGGGGTCATGGGAACTTGAAGCTAGTCTGTCAGAAGTTTCTGAGGCCTTGACTTGCGACCGGTGTGTGTGGCGGAAGACAGCCTTGGGGACTGAGCTCTCAACCTGTGGGATCTGATGTTATCTCTGACTAGATTGTGTTGGAACTGAATTAGAGGACACCCAGCTGGTACCGCTGCTTGTTGCGTGGGGGAAAACCCCACGCATTTGGTCACAGAAGTCTTCTGGGTTGACGATGCTTGTGGTCTGAGAGCAGAGGAAAAACACATTTTGAGGAGTTTTTCCCTATACAGTTATATATATGTATATATATATGTATAATTGGACCTCACATCCATTAGGGTGGCTATTATAAAAAAAAAAAAAAAAACCAGAAAATAACAAGTGTTGGCAAGGATATGGAGACATTGGAACCCTTGTGCACTGTGGGTGGGAATGTGAAATGGTGCAGCCGCTATGGAAAACTGGTGGTTCCTGAAAAAACTAAAAACAATGCATCTATTTGACAGCCCCAGAGCAGTTACTGTCTGCTAAGGTTTCCACTACAGATGCAAAAAGAGCGTCCCTGTGCTTTCTCTCTGACTGCTTTCTGCTTTCTGTGGCAGCCGAGATCGAATAGAGGAATACAGGAAAAAGCATGGAGAGAGAATTTTTGCAACTCAAGAATAGCCTTGTAAGCAGTGAAGAGCCTGTGTCACTCCAAACAAGAACCTACAATGGGCCGGGCGCGGTGGCTCAAGCCTGTAATCCCAGCACTTTGGGAGGCCGAGACGGGCGGATCACGAGGTCAGGAGATCGAGACCATCCTGGCTAACACGGTGAAACCCCGTCTCTACTAAAAAATACAAAAAACTAGCTGGGCGAGGTGGCGGGCGCCTTAGTCCCAGCTACTCGGGAGGCTGAGGCAGGAGAATGGCGTAAACCTGGGAGGCGGAGCTTGCAGTGAGCTGAGATGCGGCCACTGCACTCCAGCCTGGGCGACAGAGCGAGACTCTGTCTCAAAAAAAAAAAAAAAAAAAAAAAGAATAGGTTTTTTTTTTTTTTTTTTTTTTTTTGCCATAGGATCCAGTACTCCCACTTCTGGGGATATACCCAAAAGAATCAAAAGCCAGACTCCACGTTTGTGTTATATGTATTTGGGGGAAAAAAAATAAAGGCATCCTCCTTCCTCCCCTAGTCTCTCTATGCACCAAAACAAGAAGCTGGTGAATCACCTCCATCCTCAGCGAGTGACCTCAGTATTCTCCAGATCACTAGCTCATTCACTGGAATATTCCTTGTGTTTGCCCTCCTCTCTGTCATTCTCTCAGCCCCTCGTCTATTCCCTGACTTATTGCAATGGTCTGGAATGCCCTGCCACCTCTCTTTGCAAACGTGTAGTCATGTCTCAGTCATGTTTCGGCTCAGACTGTACCTCGGAATCCTTCTTAACACAAAGCCCTAGGCAACAACCAATCCAAGGAAAATTGTTTGGTCTCCCCAGGTTAGAAGAGCACTTGGCAATCTTTTTGTTTTTTCAGACTTGGCAATCTTGATTCATATTTGGGGCTTAGACTTAGTGCCAAGATGGGAGGGCTGTGATGGAGCCTAGCCCTGGTTCAGCCAGGGTCTTGTGGTATCTGGTGTCATGGCCATGGGGAGTCCCCAGCTCCTCACAGGGAGTCACCACACCCTGAATTGCCAAGAGTTCGCCTGGGAGAGGAAGAACAGGAACAGTGGGTGGCCAGATGGGGCTCAGGGACCCTGCTGTGTGTGTGACTCTCCTGTAGGCTGGGAGCAGCTCACCCGCCTGGTTCTAATGCTTGAGGTGGGCAGGGCAGCCTCACCCATGCATTCCCAGCTCAACTTTCCACCCTAGCCCTTCCCGCCCCACTCCCCAGGCCACTATTCCCCAGATGGCTCTAATTAAAGGGCTTTGTTTTGTTTCCATTTTCCCAAAATAAGCCTCTTCATACTGAGCTCATTCTGCTTGGTCAGTGCCGGATGTGGGCCGGCTTGATTTTTATGACTGTCCTGGTGTCATTCTTGATGGGCTTTATGTTCCAGCTGGCTGGAGAGGATGCAACTTGGCGCTCCTGCTGTTTGGCTTGGGCGGTGCGGGGCGGCTGGTGGGGGATACTCTGCTGTGCCCAGCTGCTGGCTCAGCCAGCAGGTGAAGACTGGGACGGGGGCGGGTGGGACCTCCATGTCTCCATGGGCACCAGAACCCCCTTCACCCCCTTCCTAGGCAGTCCCTTCCCTCTGGGGTCCCATGGAATCCTGAGTAGGAGGGCGCCCTGGTTTTGAGCAGTGACTTTGGGCAGGACACTGAGGAAGTCCTTCTCCTCCCTGAGCCTGACTCCTCATTAGTAAATGAAGTGTTTGGGGATCTCAGCCATACAGTGCGTGTAAAGCACTTGGCAAAGCACCTGGCACACAGCAGGTGCCTACTAAATGCTGGCTATTGTTTTAAACACAGACTCATCCAGGGATCATGACTCCCAGGCACACTTGGGACAGTGTCCCATACTGTCAGGACTACCTGCTGTCTCCACTCTCTCACTGGATTATAAACTCCTCCTTGAAGGTACAAATCCTGCCTCGAATCTACTCATTCATCTGGCAAGCATTTATTGGGCACCTCTTGTGTGCCAGGTGCCATGCTCAGCAATAAGGATTCATGGCACCTGCCCCAAGGGGAGGTGACAGGTGGGGAGAGAGAGGCAGGTCTTGTTTTTGTTATTGTTGTTTGTTTTGAGACAGAGTCTCACTCTGTTGTCTAGGCTGGAGTACAGTGGCACAATCTTGGCTCACTGCAACCTCCGTCCCCTGAGTTCAAGCCATTCTCCTGCCTCAGCCTCCTGAGTACGGCGATTACAAGCATGCACCACCAAGCCTGGCTAATTTTTGTATTTTTGTAGCGATGGGATTTCATCATGTTGGCCAGGCTGGTCTCGAACTCCTGACCTCAAGTGATCTGCCTGCCTCAGCCTCCCAAAGTGCTGGGATCAGAGGCGTGAGCCGCCGTGCCCAGCCGAGACAGACAGGTCTTTATAGAACAGGCCAAAGTAGCCCAGGGAGGCTGTGGGAGCACCAACAAGGCACTTGAACCTATGGTTTCAAAGATGAGCAGCCACTAGCCAGGGATGGTGAGGAGAAGGTGCATTCCTCACCAGGCAGGATGTTGGCAGAGCTGTGGCCACCTCATGGTGAAGCCTGTAGTTCAGGCTGGCAGGAGCATGGAGAGGGAGGAGGTGGTGAGTTTGGGGCATGTGGTCTAGTAAGCTGGTGGGATAAGCAGGGGTGCATGGGAGCCAGACAGGTGAGGAGAGCAGAAGGAACAGAATTCTAGGCACAGAGAATAGCGTATCGGGCGGCCTGGAGGTGACGGAAGCCAAGTGCTCCAGAGCAGTGTCACCACCAGCTAACAGTTGAGGATGACACCTTGGCTTGGCTTTCCTGATAGGAACACAGCTGTCTCAATCACTCAGAAGCCTCATTAGCCCCTGGAGCTTGTGAGGGGCTGGGCTAGGGCTGCAGGTTTTTTTTTTTTTTTTTCTTTTTTGAGATGGAGTCTCGCTCTGTTGCCCAGGCTGGAGTGCAATGGCATGATCTCAGCTCACTGCAACCTCCGCCTCCCGGGGTCAAGCAATTCTCTGCCTCAGCCTCCTGAGTAGCAGGGATTACAGGCACGTGCCACCACGCCCGGCTACTTTTTGTATTTTTAGTAGAGACGGAGTTTCACCATCTTGGCCAGGCTGGTGTTGAACTCCTGACCTCGTGATCCACCTGCCTCGGCCTCCCAAAGTGCTGGGATTACAGGCGTGAGCCACCGCGCCCAGCCAGGGCTGCAGGTTTTAATTCTTGTCGCTGTTTAAAAGATCTTGGGGGCCGGGCATGGTGACTCACATCTGTAATCCCGGCACTTTGGGAGACCGAGGCGGGCGGATCACCTGAGCTCCGGAGTTCGAGACCACCCTGGGCAACGTGGTGAAACCTCGTTTCTACTAAAATACAAAAAATTAGCCGGGCATGGTGGCACGCACCTGTAGTACCAGCTACACGGGAGGCTGAAGCACGAGAATCGCTTGAACGTAGGAGGCAGAGGTTGCAGTGAGCCGAGATCGTGCCACTTCACTCCAGCTTGGGCTACAGAGTGAGACTCCGACTCCAGGAAAAAAAAAAAAAAAATCTTGGGGCCACTCCTTTCCCAGCCTTTTGGTTGCCTTTGGAAGAAACCTTTTCATCACAAAGGAGGGATTAAGCTGCTTTTATTTATTTATTTAGTTAGTTAGTTAGTTAGTTTTTGAGATGGAGTCTTGCTTTGTTGCCCAGGCTGGAGTGCAACGGTGCGATCTCAGCTCACTGCAGCCTCTGCATCCCAGGTTCCAGCGGTTCTCCTGCCTCAGCCTCCTGGGTAGCTGGGATTACAGGCGCACACCACCATGCCTGACTAATTTTTGTATTTTTAGTAGAGACGGGGTTTTGCCATGTTGACCAGGCTGGTCTTGAACTCTTGACCTCAGGTGATCCGCCCACCTCAGCCTCCCAAAGTGCTGGGATTACAGGTTGAACCACCACACCCAGTCTTTTTTTTTTTTTTTGAAATAGAGTCTTACTATCACCCAGGCTGCAGTGCAGTGGTCTGATCTCGACTCACTGCAACCTCTGCCTCTGGTTCAAGCGATTCTGCTGCCTCAGCCTCCCAAGCAGCTGGGATTATAGGCGCCCACCACAATGCTTGGTTAATTTTTTTTCTTTTTTTTTTTTTTTTAGTAGAGACGGGGTTTCACCATGTTGGCTAGGCTGGTGTCGAACTCCTGACCTCAAGTGATCCACCAGCCTCAGCCTCCCAAAGTGCTGGGATTACAGGCGTGAGCCACCATGCCCAGCCTCTAATTAACTCTCGTAACAAAAAGTCCCGTCTGTGTCTCTGTGATATTGCTGTGTCTTCTCTCACCTCCTGGTTTGGCAAGGACGGAAAAGCCGGGATGTTTCCTATGGCGTGAGGCTGCTCCTTTGCATGAAGTCCCAGTGACTGCCTTTTTCCGATCACGCTTCTAGCTGCCAGCTACCTTTTAAGTGGCTCCAAGGTCCCCTCCCGAGACGTGTCTGGCTGCTAGATGTTTACCAAGGAGTCTGCACCGGCGACCCATAGCAGCCCGCGCACAGCATCCTTTAGCGAATGCACATCTGGGCCAGTCGCCCACCTGGTTCCAAGACGCGAAACCTCTGCTCCAAACGGACACAGACACCAGGCCGCCCCCAGATCCGGACTCTGTTTGCTCTGCACGCTTTCTTTTAAGGGGTTGGGACTTACGATGCCAAGCTGTGCTGCACCAGAACTTTGAAAAACATCTTAAAACAAAACATAGCGATGCGGGTGCTTTAAAAAAAAAAAAAAAAAACTGTAGCAATGTGTTCTCTCCAGTTTTTAAATTAGAACAAGCTTCATGAGAGAATATTGGGAAAATGTAGAAACACGAAAAATGGAAGAAAAGTCGCTGCAAGTCCTGAGGACAAACACGCTTTTACCAGTTTGATGTCTTTCTTTTTTGCCTACTCTTTAGGGATTTTAAAATATAAATCTGATGATTCCACATGTACCAACTTGTGTCTTTTTCTCCATTCAACATTTTGACTTAAGCGCTCCCTGTGTATTACAAACCCTTTGTCAGCTGTTGCACTGAATGGCTCCAATCACCATGTGAATTTATGTCCTACAATTTACTTAACTATTCCCTTATGGTTCCAATTTTTCCCTACTATAAAGAACGCCTCGATGAACGTTTTCATGCATTAGGACCCTTCCCTTATTTTAATTCCCAGAAGTAGGATTCCTTTGCCAAAGACCAGGAATATTCTTGTGGGTCTTCATCCATGTCACCAAGCTGCCTTCCCACAGGGCCAACATGTACTTCTCTCCAAACCTTCTTTTATTGTGGTGAAATACGCACAACATGACACTTACCATCTTAACCATTTGCACAGCTCACATTGTTGTGCAACCTTCACCACCATCCATCTCCAGAACGCTTTCATCTTCCCAAATTGAAACGCTGTCCCCATGAAACACTCTCCACTGCCCCTCCCCCAGCCCCTGGCAACCAGCATTCTACCTTCTGTCTCTGTGGATCTGACTATCCCAGGGTGCCTCTCATATCAGTGGAACCCTGCGGTATTTGTTCTATTTTGACTGGCTTCTTTCCCTTAGCATACTGTCCTCAAGGTTCATCTGTACTGTGGCTGTGTGAGAATCTCCTTCCTCTTCAGGGCTGAGTAATATTCTACTGGATGGATGGACCACATTTGCTCTTGCTCATCATTCACCCCTTGGTGGACACTTAGGCTGCCTCGGCTTTGGCTACTGTGGAAATGCTGTTATGGGCCAGACGCCATGGCTCATGCCTGTAATCCCAGCACTTTGGGAGGCTGAGGCGGGCAGATCACCTGAGGTCAGGAGTTCGAGACCAGTCTGGCCAACATGATGAAACCCCATCACCACTAAAAATACAAAAAAATTAGCCAGGTGTGGTGGCGGGAACCTGTAATCCCAGCTACTCAGGAGGCTGAGGCCGGAGAATTGCTTGAACCTGGGAGGTGGAGGTTGCAATGAGCCGAGATTGCACCATTGCACTCCAGCCTGAGCAGTGGAGCAAGACTCTGTCTCAAACAAATAAAAAAGAAAAGAAAATGCCTCTATGCACACAGGTGCCCTTGCATAGCCTTTGCTCATGGGAGCGCTTGCATGACATCCAGAGTGGTCGGTGTTGAGGAGGCTGCTCAAATTACCCAGTCAAGGGCTCAGGTGGATGTCGACGATGATTTAAATAAGCAAAGCCAGGGCATGAGGTGGGCAAGGGCACAGCTGCTGGGAGGGCTTGCCTGGGACAAGGGGCCGCAGGGAAGGGAGGTAGACCAAGCAGCCGGAGCCTGGGCAAGGGAGGGCAGGGCAGGGCAGGGCAGGGCTGGGCCGGGAGGATGGCAGCACTGCCATGAACGCCGTGGCTTAGGAGTATGGGAGGCACCTGCAAGGCTGGGGGGTCCTTCCTCCATGAATTCCTCACTCCCTCGCTCTCAGCAAGGAAACACAGTGCCATCTTGCAACCCTGGGGTTCACAGCCCAGCCCCACCAATTCCTGCCTCTGTGGCCTTGGGCAAAATACCTGAACTCCCTCAGGTTCACTGGGCAAGTGACTGCAATGTAGTGCCTCAGTTTCCCCATTTGCAAAATAGGCATAACAATAACAGGGCTACATGAGCAAATGCCTTGGAAGCACTTGGAACAGTCTCAGGCATGAAGCATTTGTTCAACTACATTTTTCTTTTTTCTGAGACAGGGTCTCGCTCTGTTGCCCAGGCTGGAGTGAAGTGGTGTGATCACAGCTCACTGCAGCCTCAAACTCGTAGGCTCCAGTGATCCTCCCACCTCAGCCTTCCAAGCAGCTGGGACTACAGGCACTTGCCCCCATGCCCGGCTAATTTTTTCATTTCTATTTTTAGTTTTGTAAAGACAGGGTCTCACTTTGTTGCCCAGGCTGACCCTGAACTTCTGGTTCAAGGGATCTTCCCGTCTCTGCCTCCCAAAGTGCTGGGATTACAGGTGTGAGTCTCACCCAGCCTCAGTGAAATTTGAGCTGCTCTTCCATTCATTCGCCTGACCAACCTTTACCCAGCACCCTGCGCAGTAGGCAAATGCAGGCTGGGCGCTAGGGTACAGGTGTGAAAACAGGCATTCCCTCTGGCAGCTCAGAGATAGGGATGGACATAAACAAACCAAGCCCTC